>NW_006432227.1:3830952-3862537 GCF_000325575.1 Pteropus alecto | reverse complement strand
TTAGTATTAATAATATTTCAAACTTTATGAAGATTTGACAAGGGCTTTATTGTGTAAATTTAAGAACCATTTTTAGGATTTTTTTCCTTCAACAACCAGACATGAAAGAAAATAGTTCTTTTAAAATATGTTTTTACCTTTTTTAACCTCTGTTCTTTGGCAAGTAGATTCAAAATACTTTTAAGATTATTAAATTTCCATATTTATATTATAGACATTTGTTAGAAATGTCTTTTTTAGATTTTCTAACACATATAAAATAAATAATACTTTTTAAAAATGTGCTAGTGATTTGCAAGCTGAGCAGACATTATGCTTCTAGGACCTTTTAAGAATACAGCAGTAGGACACACAACTGTTAAAAGTACCCGATATTAATAATTGATATAAAAGGTTTGCATTTATCACTTTTGTGAAAATAATAAGTTTAAATAAGCATTTGTAAATACAGCAGGTTCTCAAATAACATCCTTTTGGTCAACATTATTTTATAATAATGTTGATGAGATCCCATGGGAACTTAATTTAACTCTTGTTTATATCAATTAGCCTATGGTAAAATTAGTTTCTTTATACATCATTTCTCTTACAGTTGCAGAAGTTATCATAATGTCAAGTGAAGACATTGCACAAGAATGGGCAATATCAATTTAAAAATAATTTTAAATAGGGAAAGCACAACTTGAGTTTCAATGGGTTGAAAGTGGAGAGGAAATGAGCTGGAGAAATGAGCACAGACTATTCTTTTCAGAAACTTAAATATGGAGGTGGGGAAGAAAGTTAGGTAATAATTAGAAAACGATGTTGAAGGACCAAAGAAAAAGTTCAGAGAAAGGGCAATGTTAATGAAATAAGCATAATTGGAGATAGATTAAATTCCTATAGACTGCAAGAGGGGGTATGATACCAGTGCAGGTGGTGGTTATAATTAGCTTTTGTCATAGCTTGTGTTCCCTAAAAGTAGAACCTAAAGTACAGACTTATGATTTATTAAGGAAAAAAAATAAGGGGAATGAAAGAAACAAGACAGGGAAAAGCCAAAGTTGTGATTCCAAGTGTAGTCCCAGCGTTATCTGAATTCTGCATGAAACCCTGGAATGAAAATGACAACTCAGAATTTCTCCCTGCTCCAGGAGGGGAGCTAGGCTTTTATAATCCTGTATCAGTAAGTCCTTGGCTAAGAGTTATCCTAAGGATGCATTAGCTCTAAAGGAAAATATTTCCAGTAGTCCAAGGTTCCAGAGGCCCTTTTTAGGAACAAAGCTTGTGGAAGCTGTGGGACAAGAAGACATAAAGGTAAAGGGAATCTGAGAGAAACTTGTGTGTCGAAAATTGATGACAGGTACAGACCTGGATAGTAGTTTGATATTTTTTTCTTTAATACAGGAGACAAAGGTAGAGTTTGCATACATAAATTTCTTGGGGTGCAAGAACTTAATGCAATATGTTTCTGATGGCGTCTCTTTTCACAGGGGGATGGAGTGTGACTTTATCCACTGGAGGAAAAGTAGCTTAAGTATTTGAAGACCAAAAGAAAGTATTTTAAGAAACATTAGTAAAATATAAAAGAAGTATGACTCGATATATATATTTGTATATATATATATTCTGATATTCTTCAGTAAAATTACAAAAATTCAGAGTTGAAGTCCTACAATGAAAAATTCAAAAATAAGGACTGTATCAATACTGTAAGGCAGGATTCTCTTTAAACTGATATCACACTGATGAAGTAAGGAGTTGGATTGATTCATAAAGGTACAAAATTCTGATCTGTTTATTTTCAATAAGTGTCACGTGAATACCACATCCTTTTTTTTTTTTTTTTTTTTGATCAGTGTGTGTTTTGCACTTTCTTCTTGCTTCCATATATTTCAGGAGAGCAAATCATAATTAGAAGGGTTTAAAGTGGTCAGATGTGTTTAGAATACTTGCAGTACTTTGTTGGATTTTGGTAATGATTATGCCTGATAGTCTCCTTTTAGTCTTCTTCCATAGGTAACTAACCCTTTCTAAACTTCTGTCTGTCACTCCTTACTGACATTTATTAAGTAAGTCAATGAGATTTCAATCCAGCAGGTAACATTCCGTCACTTTGAGATGACTTTTGAATAACTGTGTTCTACTTATTAATATATATACATCTACATTTAATTCTGATGTCAATAATTTAAAGAGACAACATTAAGGGAAAAGAAAGCATGAGTTATGTGAGAAAAGATTGATATAATAAGTTTCTAGAGGTGATAATTGGAGAGAGAACACAAGATTAGATAACTCAGTATATTTACAGGGTATTTCACAGGAATTTAACAGATTTCTTACATGATAAACACCATTTTAATGATGAAAATTGTAGGCAATGTCATTGATGAGTGTAAGAGAAATTAATGCAATCTTGATACTATCTTTGTGAGGAATCCAAACAACTGGTTAGAAAAATGTGCAAGGATTATAAACTGAGTAAAGTTAAGGATTATACTAAGGAGTGTGCTGGGAGACATCACTGAGTAAGTTTTCGATGTTGGACAAGGCAAAAAGATAAGTATGGCTGGAATAGGTCATCTAAAGTGTAGAAAATTAGTTGAATAAGCAACTTAATAACCCCGTGAAAACAAAAATGGACATAGAACAAAATAACTTTTATGAGACTAGAATTTGAAGTACAAGTGAAGGTCCTATAAAAGAACAGTTGTGATAAGGTTGATAAATAGGGAATAATGATGAGACAGAGAAAGATATCGGAACCTGAGATTTCAGAGCTGTTAATAGTATAAGCAAGGCTGTATATTAATGATTGAACGAATTAGAAAGGAAAATAATTGGTTTTTAAAAGTTAATATTAGGGAGTATTTGAGATCTTGCTTCCCAGCAATTGTGGTCAGTTTTGGCTCAAACAATCTCTTATACAAATTAAAAAAAAAAAAAGTTAATGCTAGCATATGCATACCATGGGATATTACTCAGCAATAAAGAGGAAAGCACTACCGATACAGGCAGCAAGTTAGATGAAGCTCTACAAATTATACTGAATGAAAAAAATCAATGCCATAAGGTTAGATAATGTATGATTCCATTTATATGACATTCTTAAAATGCTACAATTATAGAAATATAGAACAGAACCCTTGTTACCAGGGACTAAGGACAAGGGTAAAGAGTGGGGAAGCTTGAAAGAAGTAGATCTAGCCAAAAAAGAGAAACATGAAAGACTCTTGTGTTACTGCTTGAAGAAATTTAAATGTAAATGAAAAACAATTAGTTTTCAATGCACACAAGTAAGCTAGAATTATACTGAACACTTTCTTGGTTTTATAACCTGGTAAGAAAAATTATAGAAAAAAGGATATACTTCACTCATGAATGCTTCAAGGAAATACATATTATGCTGAGAGAGCTAAGGGTCAGTAAAGAAATAGTTTCAGGCAATACTCACTGATGAAATGAAGGAATTGTTTTATTATAAGGAAGTCCAAGCAGAACAGAAGAGTATGAGAAATAAACCAGTGATGGCATTTCATTTCACAGAGTGAAATAAGACGTTGTGAAAGAGAAGGGACTGTATAAAAAAAGTATCTGTGCATTTCATCAATAACGTCTGATTTCATCAGTCCTAATCCCTACAGAAATTTCCAGCTTCTGCCAGACTTGCAATGATGAAGAGAACTAACTGATTGAGATAAATGAGAATTATAGTAACAACAGTATTATAATCAGAGATTAGTAAAGAGTTTCTTATGATGTAAAATGAGTCATCAAAATGCAAAGAAATTAGAGGATTGGTATGGAGATTATAGGGCCATCTGCTGAAAAGTGTAAGTTTATTTTTTTATCATGAATGCATATGATTTTTGAAATTTGTCATTGCAATACATCTAAAATTTTTAGATGACTACACACACGCACACACACACACACAAACACACACACACAGACATACACACACTTCCAGATAATGAAAATGCGTTTTCACTTAAAATGAAATATCTTCACCCTTAAGAACTAACGATTTATCAATTTGGTCCTCTGTAAAACAGTACATTTGAGACAGTTTCTATAATTGAGATGGCCAACATGGCAAATGTGATGAAAATAGTTGTATAAGAGTAAAAGAACAAACATTTTAATAATGAGCATATTAAACTGTAATTGACTATATAAAGACTGCTTCATATATGTCCATACACTAATGTACATTATACATACATACACATTTCAAATTTGATCGATATATATAGATACTCACATGAGTTGGTATTTTTCAACTTTGCTCTTTTAAATTTACTAAATTTGGGGGCCCAAGTGAAAAAACAGAAGCATTACCATTCAAGAAAAATAGGAAGACCAGCTTTTCTATTATCGTTTTATATATCGTCCTCACCATATATACATTTTGTGTAACTAATGTATATATCATCCTCACCATATATACATTAGTTACACAAAATGATTTTCTGGTTCCAAAAGACTGGTCCCATTTGCTTCTTTCCTATTGCTTGCATGGAAACTCAAATGTGGTTCCTTTGGGACTCAGCAGTTTCTCTATTGCTGGAAGTCTAGTGTAGATACAGAGACCTGAGCAGTCTGAAGTCTTGCTTTGCTTTCTGCTACCACCTCTTCTGGTGCTTGAAACTATTATTCCTCAATGCAGCCTCCTACTCCATTGACAGCCCTAGTACAAATGTTCTCTTGTCAAAATCAGTGTTTGAAGTTACAGGAATTTTGGTTTGCTTATATGACTTCTGGATATTTAAGTAAATTTTTGTCAAGAAAGACATTGGAATTTAAAAAGAGTGAACGAAAACCTGTTTTCTGAGCTAAGAAGGAGTGAACAATATTTCTTGCCGCATGTTCTTTTGTTGTTAAACAAGTTTTTTATCAGGAGTTAAAGTTGTAAACCTGTTTATCCCAGGACAGATATGTATATGGTTATCTTGCTCAAGGGAAATAAACACCTGCTGTAACCAAAGTCATAAATATGTTGGGAAAAAAAACACAATATCTAGGACTATATTGATAAGGAACGGTATCTAAACAACTAATATCATTATGTTTAATAAAATATTTGTAGTGATTGGGTAAATCTGTAAGTCACCAAAGTTTAGTTGTCTTTATTCATTATTTTTTACTTAAAAATATTAACTTAATTCTAATAGCTTTATACAACATATAGTGTTAACTGAAGGTATGAAAAATTATAAGAACAGAGATCTGAAACTTGCAAAGAAAGCAACTTTTGAAATATATCATTCTGATGGAGTATATTTGTTTGTAGAAAGCAAAGCAAAAATGCAAATGTGTCTTTTTATGCCTGTCATTTCCATCCCATCTTGGACTTCACCTTTATTACTTTTGCCATCCTTTTTGCATTCAACCTCTAGAGAAGTATATTTAGACTACAATAACAATTATTTTTATTATTCCTTCATGCATCCAGCTTTTCCTGACCCTTAAATTTTTCCAACCTAATATCTTAAGTTCTTTATGGCTTAATCACAAATATTGTTAAAAAAATATTTTGGTAACCTAATGAGGATAATGCCCCAAGATGACCTTCAATTTCTAATATAAAATTTAATTGTTTTTTATAGAAAAGCTAAACATTTGACTTAGATTTCATATGTTGTAATAACCATCATATTATCAAAACTTCTTCAATTCTTAATGTTAGTTTTCACATGGTGAAACTAAATTAAAAAACTAAATCAATATTATATAATGTTTATACCTATTCAGTAATGACATGATAAATAATGTTTAAAACTGTAAGTCAAAAGTAAAATTTTCTTTGCTTTAATTCTGGAACTATGCCTTAAGATATTAAGTATAACCATAAAGGACTTGAATTGTGCACCCACAATAGCAAATAATCTTTCACATTAATCATGCTTTTCTCAGCATATTATTTAGCCACGGATTGTTTTTATTTCTTAAATCACTATGTACAATTTTTGTTCTGTTGCACAATATGCTCCCAAATGAGATAAAAGAAATCCATTTAAACAAACACTTTTAAAAGGATCACAGGATACATGTGTTTAAAAATGTTTATAAAAAAATAGTAAGATATGTAAAAGAGATATTAATAATTACTACTCGTCATTGTCCTGTGTTTGTATTTACCCAATTGTTCACTCACCAGTCAGGTGTGTAATGTAGGATTTTAATTCCTACTTATTGCACAGCACTTAATTTTAGATAAATCGGGTATAAATGAAAAATCCATGAAAATCAATGTTGACTTTAAATTATTTTTAATAATGTAATAAGAAATCTATAAAATGAAAGTTAGTTTTTATTAATTTCTTTTAAATGGATGTGTTTCAATACTGAATCTGCCACAAATCGACAATAAGGCTCAGAGAAGTCAAGTCGCACAATCTGCCTTACATTATTTTCTCATTTTTAAAATAAGGATGGCACATTGTTGCGAATATCTAATCAAATAATTTATATGAAGCCCTTGGTATAGTTCCTAGAACATATTGTAATAATAATTAATGATAGATATTTTTTATAATGAACATAATTGTTTTAATTATTATACACATAATAAAATAGAAAAATGTATTAAACTGTATTTTAAAAATATATACATAGCGATAGATATTGTATTGTGATTTGTTAGATATATGTTATACTCAGTTTTAGAGGTATTGAATTGCCCAATGTTTAAGAGCATGGACCAGGAAAAGATGAAATGGGTTAAAAACTATTTCCGTGGGCAGACAGTTTACTTAACTTCTATGCTTTAGTTTCTTGACTCATATAAATTAGAAATAATAGTTGTACCTATGGTATTTGTTTCTGAGGATTATTTGTTTCTAAGTAATCAAAATTATATATGTGTGTGCATGCATGCATGTGTGTATTTTAGATATAGATATTTATGATATGATTTTTATCCCGTATGTTATTTCTCAAGATTTTGACTATTCTTGATCAATCAAAAGGATCTTTCTTAGAAAAATGTGAAGTAAAAATATGAGTTATTGCCCTTTTGAATCTGAAGTAACTATTCCTGATCAATATAAATCTTGAGAATAGATATTGAAACAGCAAATGGATATACTGCTGTTTTCACTACAAATGGATCATAGAAAAGATTTTGCAAAATAACACTCAACAGAGGAGGTTCTAGCAAGTATATATAAATTCCCTTCAGCATTTCTGTTGTCAGTGTGAAGTCTGCTTAAGTGCACAATTTCATGGTTGACTAGTCATTGTCCTTGGTTGAATTTATTTTCAGTGATGGTAAAAAAAGATCATTGGTTTTCCAGTTGCTGCTCAGCAGTAATAAATCTATATGGAAAAAACCTATTCCAGTGAGGTCCCAACCTTTAGATTACACATGTATCTTTAAGTCAAGAGCTCAACAATCCTAGTGCATCGATATTGCATAATTGAACTTGAAAATTAGCTTCTCGATCAGTAATGAAATATTGATTCTCTGTTCAAATAACTTTTTAAGTAAATAAAATATTTAAATCTACATGTAAATAAACATTATGGAAAGAAAATTAATTTCTTCACAACGAAGATATAAAATTTGTCTTAAATAGTCTATAATTTTTTGTTGCTTTCAGAGTTAATCATTTGACAAAAGATTAATATTCTCAGAAGTTTGTTGCACATCTTGATTCTGATATGGTACACATCTTGATTCTGATAAGAATGAAAATCATTCAAAGAATATTAATATTAGAGTTCATCAAAATCAAAGAAACCAAAACATCCAGATCAATTTTCATCTTTATGTCAGAGAAACCTTATGTTTGAGGCATAAGAAATGAGTTCTTTGTACTCCACTGTGAACTGTATTTCCTCCTAAAATTTATGTGTAGTTAATGCCATTAAGAGAAATTTACTTCTTGTATACTTATGCAAATAACTAATTTCATCTATTATTTACCTTTGAAAATATACAGATAAGTATTCAACTCGGAATTTTAATGTTTCAGTTTTTTTCTTTGTCAGCAAATGAGTTGATTAGTAAGAATTATGAATATTGGTCAAAGTATGTAAGATAAATGATTCGAAATAAAGCCTATATTACTTTGAGAGATGCAAATCAAATATAAAAATAATAGTCTTTTCCTGGCAACAGTGCTACTCCACTGGTGTTTAGAAAATCCAACTGAAACTCATGTCTGAATTGGTGTATTAATTATCTATTGTTGCATAACAAATTACCCCCAAAACTTAATGGCTCAAAACAATATACATTTTATTATCTCATAGTTTCGGTGGGTCATGATTTTGGATGTGACTAAGATAGGTGATTGTATCTCAAGGTATTTTATATGGTTGTAGTTAAGATGTTGGCAGGAACTATAGTTGTCTGAAAATCTAAAGATGGCTCACTCACATGGCTCTTGGCAGAAGGCCATGGTTCCCTCCTGAGTATAGGCCAGTGACCTCATATCTCTGCTGTGGGGCCTCTTTATAGGCAACTTATAGATAGATCCATAATATGGTAGGTATATCTTCCTCTCAAGCAAGTAATCTGAAGTAGAGAGCAGAGAGAAAGGCATAAGGGTTTATATGACCCAGTTTTCTAAGTTATAAACCATCATTTCTGCTTTATACTATTCCCTAGAAGCAAGTGACTATGTTAAGCCCAAAGTCAAGAAAGGCGAAATTAGATCTACCTCCCGACAGCTGGAGTATCAAAGTATTTGTTAAAACCTACATGTTAAAACTGATACCGTCCATTCTCTAGCCACAGATTATTTCTATTCCTCTCACATGCAAAATATGTTCACCCCCTCACAAAACCTCTACAAGTTATATCCTATTATAGAATCAGCAAAAACTTCAGAATCTTGCCTCTGGTCTTGCAAATAGAGCTCATGATATGTTGCCCCTTAACTATAGCTCCTTGATTGTAGTTCCTTTTGATCTAAAGACTAATAAACTAAAGATACATATTATCATCTCCTCATAGCCCCAAAAATAGTGATGGGTCAGACAGCATAACTGTCACAGCTCTATTTGAAAAGGAGAAAACTCTATTTGAAAAGGAGGCACACAGCAGTCACACCATATTCTCTGTGTGTTTGTGTGATCACAGACCTAAATATTAAACCTAAAGATATAAAACTTCAAGAAGAAAGCATATAAGGAAGTTTTTGAAATATCAGTTAGATGAATTTTTTTAGATATGATGCCAAGAGCGTGATCTATAAAGTAAACATTTGATAAATGAACTTTATCAGTATTAAAAGCTTTCAAACCCCTTGACTAAACAAAATATTTCAAACCACACATCTGAAAAAAAAAAAAACTAATCTTAAAAATATACAAAACCCTAATAACTAAATAGTAAAAAACAAGCAACTTAATAAAAAAATGTAAAGATTTAAACAGACATTTTACTAAAGAAGTAGTATGGTGAATAAGCAGAAGAAAAGCTATTTGATATCATTTTCATAATCATATATTCAATTCATAAATCAAAAGCAAAATGATGTATCATCACACCCTTATTAGAGTGGTTCAATTAAAGAAAAATAAAAGTTTGGTAGTCCTAAGTACTTCCAGGAGGCAAGGCACTGAATCTCTCATTTGTAGCTGGCTGGAATGTAAAATGGTTTAGCTACAGGGAAATAAATTTGTAGCATTTTGTTTGGAAGTTGAATATACGCTATCATAACATTCAGCAATTTCAACATGATAGAATTTCTGTAAGGGAAATAGAAACTTTTGATCACAAGAAGAACAGTGTATATTTAACTTTACTCGTAATTGCCCCAAAGTGGGAAGTACCCGGTCTATTAACTGGTGAATGAATGACTAACCTGTGCTATATCTATACAATGGACTACTATTTAGCAAAAGAAATGAACTAACTACTAGTATATGCGAGGCCATGAGTTAAGCTAAGCGAATGCATTATACTAAGTGAAATAAACTAGACCCAAGATACTATATACTCTGAGTTTCAATACATATATATATACATTGTGTGTGTATATATATACACACACATTCCAGAAAAGTGAAAATGGTAGAGACGAAAAGAAAAATCACTGATTGTAAAAGCATTGGGGTAGGGGAGTTGCCAACAAAGTTGCCCAAGGGAATTTTTTTGAAATGATATAACTTTTCTATGTCTAGATTTTGGTTTTGCTTACATTAAGGTACGTTTTTGTAAAACTGCATAGAACTGTAGTTTAAAATGAGCAAATTTTACAATATGTAAATTAGACATCAATAATTTGTTTTAAAAAAATTAACGAAGATGGAAAAAAAATCACTGAATAAAAATATTCTCTGTTTTTAAATTAGGTCACAATTAATGGGAGACTTTAGTTTATCTCCAGTGAATTAAAAAACTGCTAATGTGAAAGCCGCACTCAACTAAGAAAAGGCCAATGATATATTTTTTTTGAAAACTTAATGATCACTACAAAACTGTAGTCTTATCAAGGAGCTGCCTTTACATGAAATTCATAATTATGCTTCTCCGTAAACCTGAATAGAGTTAAACTAGTTTTCCACTAGACAAATATGCATGCTTTTCTGGTCATCTATCCTCTCCTATATTTTTATCCTCAAATTATCCTGGGCCAATTTTCCACTAACCTTCCATCAACTATTCTTCTATTTCTTTCCATTTTCAGGGTGTCACTTGAAATTCCTATCTCATTTAAATAAAACACCTTTTGTGTGAATTATACTTTATTCTGAGAACACCTCTCAAGTGAAGAATCCCCTTTATTTCACTAACTTTATAATAGTGAGCTGGAGAATGTTTATCTTCTGTTCCTTATCTCTGACTCCAGATGTCTTCTTACCTGAAGTATCTATTTCAAAACCATACCTGCTCTCCTTTACTCTGATGTTCATGGTTCAGTGATTATTTTGAAACTATAATGAAACTTTCCTGAAATAAAGGGATATTGTCAAGTAGTTGAACTCTGACATTGAGAATAATGTTTTTTTTAAACTATCCAAAAGAATCTCTCTATTCTTCTTTGTCCATAGATTCAAGAAGTAAACAAGTAACTACAGAAGATGGTTCATGCCCAAAAATCAGTTAAAATTTGGCTGTGACTCTAACTTTTGAATTCCAGGCAAATCAGTGTTTGTTCTGCTCCATTACCCATGCTGAAAGTCAGCCAGTTTTTAATTAAAAAAAAAAAAAAAGCCAAAATCTTCAATCTTTCTGAGTTTTAAAAGTCATTTAATACCATAATACTTAGTCTCAGAGAATTTTTCTACACGTACTAATCTTCTTGCTTAAGTAATACATTCAGATTCACCTCAGATATATGTAAGGAACCATCTCTTTTCTCAGCATTAGTTCACACTGTTTGAAAATAATCTTCACCAAACAGCTAGCCCAGACTACAAAGTGGGTAGCTGAGGAATTACTACAAATCAACTGATAACCTAGTTCTAGGTTAAAGCTATGGCATAGACCATGAATTTAGCACATCTAAGGAGAAAGTAAGTAAAATCATTAAGTAGTGAGAACAACCCGAAGAAGAAACTGTATAATATATAAGTGGCCAAGGGGCAAGTGTTTGGCCAAAAGACTATTATGATCATCTAAAGGGCATTTTAATCATCTGCACTTTGATTATTCTAATCTCTATGCCAGACCTCGCGCCTGAAAAATCTTCTATGCACTATATATAACAGAAAATTTGCATCAGGGGCTGATAACTCCAGGCAAACACCAAAACAAGGTGCTCAGAGTCCATTAAAGGAAGAAGGGAGCCAGCTGGTTGTGTCCTGCCAGATTCTTGAGCATGTTTTTGAAATTATATTGGTATAATTCTGAATTTAAAATTACCACACATCATCTGGTTATGCAACACACAACTCTGTTTTGTCACCGACCCATGTGCCACTGTCACTCAGTAATTCATTGACGATGTTGACACCTTTAACAATTTTAGGTGTTAACTAAACTTTTTTCTTCCAATTTAAATGTTATTCAGTCCTCAAATATTCTTCATTTTTTTGTTGTTGTTGTTGTCCTTCAGCTTTATGTCTTTTGTGAAATTTCTTCCGTTTCCTTTATGGATTTGTCTTCATCTGTTTTGCTAACACATTACATAATGTTTGAGGGGCTCAGGTGGAAGATATAGATTCTTTAACACTTGGAATATTTTTCATATGACACTACTTATAATTTCTCCAAGTGTTAATTGTATGTCATTTATAAATCATTATTTTCATTAACAATAAAAATCAACAAGGCAAAGCCTATGAATTTAAAAGTATATTAGTGACCAAGAAGTATATTAGTCACCACAAAATCATTCAATAAAATCATCAAACAAACAAACAAAAGGCATTTATTTGAGCAGAGGATTGCACTCTGGGAGGCACAGATTCATGTAGCAATCCAAATTGTGCTCTGAAGAGAACAAAGAAAGGCCGGGTTTATAAAAGCAAGTGTTGTTTTCATTTAGGTCCTCCATGTAAATGAAGGATTCTGGCTAAGTTAGGTCCAGTATGCAAAGAAAGGATGCTAGTTGGTAAAAGGAATTGGCTTCTTTTAAGATGAAGAATGTAGATGGTCTGGTTACTGTGGTAAGGAAGAAGTAAAGTCCAGGATATGGTTTCATAGTTGGCTTAAAAGTTCAAAAGTTCATGGGTGAGATGTACATAAGACAGACTTCTTCATGGCCCCCTGGCTCCATTTAGTTGCCTTGACATAAATGACTTTATCTTGACAATGTCCACTCACAAACTCTTATAAACATTTAATAAAAATTATAAGTCTAACATATCAGATAGGAAGACATGCTTTAAACACTATAGAATAGGACTATGGTATCATAAAAAGATATTTGGTCTTTGTCTCTGATTCCTGGCACAGAACTCCTAAAACTCTTAGAATTTCCTCATGATAAAGGTGATAGGACCTTCTTTTATTCTAATGAGGCAACTCTTAGAGGCCCCTAGCTGTCTTCAGGTTGGAGACTGGTTGTCAGAAAGACCAAGCCTTGATTAGAAGCCTGGATCTTTTAGCCTGACCTCTCAACCTCTGGGGAGGGGAGAAAGGCTAGAGACTGAGTTAATAATTGATTGAACATGGCTATGCAATGAAACCTTCATAAAGACCCCTAAGCAATGGAAGCTCAGAAAGCTTTCAAGTTGATAAACACATCCATATGATGGAGGATGGTGTGCCCCAGTTCCACAGAATGGAAGCTCCTATGCTCAGAACCCTTTTGGACCTCACCCTACATACCTCTTCATTTACCTATTTATGTGTATCCTTCATAATATTCTTTATAATAAACTGGTAGACGTACGTAACATATGTCCCTGAGTTTGTGAGCCATTCTAGCAAATCACTGAACCCAAGGAAGGCAGCAGAGAAACCTTTGATCAACCACTGAGGACTGAGACTTGCTACTGCCCTCTAAAGTTGGGAGAGGCAGTCATGTGGGACTGAGTCTTTAAGCTGTGGGGCCTGTGCTTACCCCAAATAGTGTCAGAATGGAATAAAGAGTTTACAAACCAAGTTGGAGAATAAGAAAATTGGTTGTTGGTATTAGTAAACACCACAGAATAAGGTACACATAAATTGTCAAAATGATTACAAAGATGGATATCCACTGTAATGGATAAACCAATTTTAAACATTAAAATACCATGGGTTCAATTTTATTCTATACTGTGTATTCTAATTTTATTTTTAAGCTTCAAAGAGCTTTTTATTCTTATCTTCCTAAGGTTGCTATTGTCTTAACACATTCTAGTCTAAAACAGGGAGAAAACAGAAAGATTAGTCATGAGTTGCTGAACGATTCAGGGGTTGAATAATCAATTTTTGTCAAGCATAGGATCTAGATTCACAGTCCAATATATATATATAAACTTGATGCATTACATTGAGAACATTTTATTTTTAAATTTATTATGTGTTTATTATGTCATAATTCTTGTCTCCTTGATTATTACATAGATTGCAGGGTGTTTTTTTTTTGACATTTAGTATATTTTACAGAACTGAGGTATCATTTGATTTTTTATAAATGGCATTACTTCACCTATTGTTCTGTCATTTTGCATATTGTCTTGAGGCATTGGTATTGTATAAGAGCTGATAAGTACAAATGTAAGTATAAGAAACAAAATATGTATACATGTGCATAATGTGCATATGTAAATATATTTATTTATACTCATCTTTACTTTTTATTACATTTCCCTTTTTTCTATGTCATATCATTTTCCCTTGAGAATTTCCAAAGGAAAAATCTCATTAATAAATGCCTCACTTATAAATATCAACACAATCACAACATGTTCTAATTAAGGATTATTATTAATACCGTTTTACTTTTTGTTCCCCAGCTCCTAGCTTTTGCAGTTTTTCATCTTAAGTTTTTCAGGAATTCTATTAGGAAGAATCACTATTCAAAAAATTCATATTTTACTTAAATGATCATGCAGATTTGTAAAAACCATTTTAATTCAATTTAAAACACTTGTATCTAGCTCTTTCTCACTGCTCTGTTTCCCACCTCTGATTTTTCTTACCTTACCAGCATAGCTGTTTATTTATTGTTATTAATGTATTTATTATTTAAACAAGCTCTAAAGAGGGACAATTTGAAAACATTGTGTATTTGGCTTAATACTTACCACTAGCAATCACAAAATCATTCTTAAAAGCAAATAAACAAACAAAAACGTATGCCTAAACTGCCAAGCAATTTCTGGGAAACTGTTCTGAAACTAGGAAACTTTTTTAGAGATATGGGCTACATAATTCAAATGTGTATGATAAAAAACCATTGTACACATAATTTCTGGAATGTTTGGGTTTGACATGATTTATCATTAAACAATAAACTTCCCAAATGATGGCACTCTAAAAATTGAAATCTATTACTATCATAATGGTTGCCTTACTGTACGGGAATATTACTTTATCTTTCTATATATCCATTTTATATTTTGTAAATTACAGATGACATTGACATACTCTAAACATAAGAAGCAAATTTTGAATATAGATAAGTCACATGTGTGTGGAATTTTGTGTGTTTTGGAAAAGGTTTTTTGGTAGTTAATGTAAACTCTACAGTAAAATATGGAACAACTGCCTTATATGTAAATTAGGTTGTCAAGGATTAGGCAGATAAGCTACCTACCAAGTTGAGCAAAATAATTGTGAAAGTTCTGCATTTGTTAGAATATAGTTCAGTGGCAATAGCTTTCTTTTTAAAAAGGGATTTAGAAAAATATTCACATTTCAGTTCTTTGGACTGTCAGTCTGAACTTGCAAATCAGAAGAAATTCTGAAAGAAGAGTTTGATTTTCTAAAACCAAGTATTTTAAATTATGGAAATGCACCTCAAAAGAAATGAGGGAGAAATCATAATGAAGCTGCTTTCTCTTTTAACTCTATTCTCCTAAAATATTGCAAAATAGAAGTTATTAATATCTTAAAATATTATTTTTAAGCTGAAAAATTCTGCCACTAGAAATAATCAGAAAACTTTACATGGACTTTTCATATAGTAGACTTTTCAATACAAATCTTTAAAGTTTATCTTGACCAAAACTGTAAAATATGACAAAGTACTCCGTGAACAGAGGTAATTTTTTTCTTTTTTTTCAAGACAGTTTAACCATACTTTGATGCTTATGATGAATGTGTGCAAGACTGACATTTCTGATGAAATTGGTATTCAGTAACCCAATTGTTAGAGATCGTAGACTACTTGGTAGCAACTAGCAAGTTGCTCTATTTTACCCCAATCATTTTTAAAAAAATGAAGTTATAAAAATAAAAAGAATAGTGAAAACTAATGATAAGAGCTATTTACCAAAACCTCAAGGATATGGGAGAATTTTAATACCTGAAACATCACTGAGCTTGATGTTCCTTCTGAACAGTCCATGCTATACTGTTTGTTATGCAAATTCATAGATAGGTGTAAAGCATTGGGATGAAATCTTTTCTCACTTCTACATTCTTTCAAATGGGAGACATGGGAGCTAAATTAATGATATGATGGAACTATCATTTCATGTTATTATGGAAAATGAATTCTGACTTTTGTAGAATTCCTCAACATTCCTCCCTACCCATTCCGCAGCTACAGTAAACCTCAATCAGCACTAACCTTTGCATATGCCTTTGGAAGATATAACTTCCATTATTCTAGGCAAGCATGTTTAAAGATGGTGATACACTGTGTCTGGAGATACACAGTGAACTCAAGTAAATTATTTAATAGGCCAAAAACAGCCATTAGAATAGAAAATTGGTAATTTTACTAAATCATGTACTATACTTATACAATCAACTACAGACAGCATACAACAGTATTTGGTAGTTAAGGTAACATGAAAGATAGCTATCGCACAAGGAAGAGATAACTAAGGCTACTTGAATAATGTTCTTATATCATTGAAAGTTTTTAAAGTATTCCTAGATTTAAGTCCTACCAAGCAAAACATAAAAGTAGTAAATCAGTTTTACATTGTTTGAGAGTTTGAGTAGAAAAAAATGTCTTAAAAATAGAAGGTGTTCTGGCCAGTTATATTTTATTTTTCCAAAAAAAAAAAAAAAAGCTATTTTTAGGTACAAGTATTAAAAAATATATTGTGTATTAGTTTACCAAAGGCTGTCATTCATCTGACATACTTTTGAAGAATCTCTCTTTCTCTCACTCTCTCTCTTTCTCCATCTTTCTCTCTCTCTCTCTCTCTCTATCTCTCTATCTCTCTCTCTCTCTCTCTATCCTCTCTCTCTCTCTCACACACACACACACACACACACAAGAGAGCATGCACATAAATACAAAGACATATATTTGTCATATCTTAATGAATTAATAAAGGGGAAAATTTAAAAGGGCTGGATGCTTCTTGAACAAAGTCTTCCAACACACAAACAAATTTACCTCTCAATTTATTTGATATTTCTATTTTTTTTCAGCAATATTGCATAGTTTTTAAGTATAAATATTTTGTGTATAGTTTATTAATTTTTTCTAATTATTTTATATTTTAGATGTTATTGAGTTTTAAATTTTACAATAGGTACTTGCTAGTATCATGAATGTAGTCGAATGTCTGATTCCGACTAAAACAGAGTCACAGAGTCTAGATTTATTCTCCTACCTGAAACTTTTGTTAAAATTGGATAATATTACATGAAACAATATTTATCAAGTAACTTGACACCAGGCAATGAAAAACATCAATCCCTGAGAGGTGAGAAGAAAAAAAAAGTGAACCCTATGATCACCACTGTCTTGTGCGTTACCAGGCCATAATATAAGGAAAGGGAACACAAGCAAACACTAAGAGTTCTGAGAATTTAGATGATAAAGTTGAAATTCCAGATAGATCAAGGAGTTTGTAGGACAGTCCTAGGTAGAAGGGAGCTGCATTTATTTAATAGTCTAGAAAGACTTTCATTATCTCCATTGTGGCTATTTTTCTAACTTCCTCTCACACCTCACATGTCACTCTTCCTTGTTTACCTCATTCATCGTCATACTGGTATGCGCACAAATGTGCATCTTCAGATATTTGCAGCTGTTAATCTTTACCCCGAAGACACTCCTGCTATATAATCATATAGCTAACTTTCTTATCTCTGTTATATCTCCACTTAAATTTCCCCTCATCACATGCATCTTTTTTGACCACTCCTTCAAAAGAAAGAATGTCCCACCTCCTGCCACCACTCTCCATTCCCTTGCCCTGCTTTAATTTTCTTTGCCTCTTTTATCATTACTTGAAATTATGCTAAATATTTACTTCCTGTAATCCTTCATTCAAACAATTAGTGAACTCTATTCCTGGCACCACAATAGTGCCCGACATTTAGAAGGTAATCAATAGATATTTTTGAATAATAAATAATGAATAAAAGTTATAGAAACATCAATATTAATATGACTAAAACAATTTTATGTTTGTATATTTGTATTTGATAGATAAGTACATACATATACATATGTTTGTATATATACTTGTGTTGAAAAATATTTGAATACATATTAAAATTCTTCATTGTGTAACATGTCTTATAAAAACAGTAGCATAACCAAGGTAAATTGCTAATGTTCTAGGTCATATGAAGATGAAAATATTATTTAAATCTAAAAATGTAGTCTTAGTCTACAATTTGTCTAGCATTGCAAGAAATTCATTCATTTACGTTGTATTGAATTTACTGCATTTCTAATATATAAAAGTATTTTGTTGTAACATAGGACATATAGGGCATGTAAATTTTTTTATTACTACAAATAACCCTTCGTTTTCTTTGCTTCAGTATCATTCTAACTCTTTTCCTTCACAACCAGAAACTGTTAAAATTTGATTCAGTATCTTAAAAGCAAGCAAATATATCTCAACTAGTTAAATGTATGTGTGATTAGTGTGAATAGACAGATATTTCAGTGAGGAAGCTGATACTGATGTTGACTGACATGATGTCGTTGGAATTTCTGAGGCACTATGTTTGTGATAGTTGCCTGCAACTAGGGCCCTCCTTTGTACTTCTTGTACTTCTGATTACCAAGCAATATAAATAAGAAGTTTGTATTTGAGCTCTACTCATCACTAATTTTTAATAATCTGTTTGCACATTTTGGCTTTGTTGGTTTTTCTGAGGGAAGCAGCGGGATACATTTGATAACCTTATTTCATGAAGATTATTGCTAACAATGGCCAATTTTCAAGTGTTATAAATCTTGACAGCTACTTTGTTCATCTTTTCAATAAGATGCAGAACTCGATGTAACAGTATCATCTAATTGTTTGGCAAAAACTAGCAAACATCTGCTTACATACAAGGTGGTTTGAATTAGTAATCAAAATAAATAATTCTTTGTGTTTTTAGATGCTGCGTAATTCAGTATTATGAATAATCTTTGTTAGGTATCAAAGGACTACTATTTTATTAGAAATTGGCATAGTGCTATAAAAAGTGTTATTTCAATTCTTGAATGAAAAAAACTTTTAAAAAATTCTCTCTAGATATCTATATATACATACATATAGACATACACATATATGGAGGAGATTACAATATTGTTAAAAACTATGATTTTGAAAATAGAGTCTACGGCATGTAAGTTTAGATGTTTTCTAAGTGAATACTGAAAATACAACTTGCAAATATTTGTACAAGTCACTTCGCTTTATTGATTTTACTTTGCTTAGCCTTATAGATTTGTCCTATAGCAGCTGATCGTGAATAAGAAAAAAAACTGTAATATAGTTAAACATATTTTTCATTGGCATGCGTTATTTGTAATAAAGAATGTTCTTCAAATAAAATAATTTAGTTTTGCTACATAATACAATAAGCCTTTTTTAAAAAGCCATGTTACATTCTTGTTAGATTTTTCATAAAGAAAAATGGGTCAATGCTGCTTTGACATGAATTCTAGCTTAATAGTAAGAATTGGTAAAGATACTATTATTGAAACTTTTTTACCTAGAATTTACTACAATTATGGGTAAATGTCTTATACTAAGATACAGTTATGTTCTGATTGTGTAAGATAATATTCCAGCTAGAAATGGAAAAGCATTAACCAAAAGGAATAGTTCCAATGTAAGAAACAAACTGCAGAGAGGGTACATTCATTGCCAATCGTATTTTCAGAACTATTCATCCTAGGCACATTTTTCCTTTATTTAATGGTCTTTGTTTAATCTGTTGAAATTCAGATTATTATTGGTTATTACTGGTTTATTTCACTCATGTTGGCTTTATCCTTTGTGGCGTCTTTTTAATTCAAATTGAAATGCTCATCTATTCTTGAATAAATGAATGAAAATACTGCTTAATTAATTGTAAATGTCATGCAAATTAATTCAAAAGACTATTTTACCCCTATTACATTAAGTAAACTGTAATAATAATCCTAATGGTAAAGAGTCGAAGGTATACTATATGTGTACTCAGATGCCGTTTTATGGAAAATCACATAGGAGCAAGTATGAAGTATGGATTTATCCCTTTGGTTTATCATATCATTATTTGAGATGATGTTGATTTTAAAAACCTAATAATAGTAGAGCATGGTTAAATCTTTTTATCACTTGCTATTCCATCTTCATGAAAAAGAAAACTACAAAATTTGCATTGGAAAATGAAAGTGCATATAGTGCAAAAAGAAAAGGCAAACAGGATATTCTTAAATAGATTCACATTCTCTATCTTCAGGACCTCGACCTTTGCCTATGAGCTCTCCTCCTCCTTTGAGGAAAATGTCAGCTATTTAACAAGAGCTTCCCTTTACATATGGATAATTGTTTGAGATAAATTCAACAATATCTAGAGATAATAAGTAGTTTTTGTTTTGTTTATTGTGTTTTTGTTTCAATAAGGTCCCCTACTACAAGTGGAGAAATGCATGACTTAGAATAAGGTGTATGTACTTCAAAATATCATAATAATTAGTGTTTGTGGTTAAATCAATCATCAAAATGATCAATTTTTATAATTTGCATTGGACAGTTATTTGCATTGGCCCCTCTTTGACATTCTACACACTAAGTGATGGTCTAGTTTTATGGCTAAGCTGCCACCTTTTCCTGTTTAAGACTACATTAGTTTCCTTTGGCTGCTGTAACAAAATACACTTGGTGGCTAAAATCAACAAAAATATATTCCCTTACAAAGGTTAGAAGTCCAAAGCAGAGCTGTGCTGAGAGCTCAGGGAGAAAATCCATTACCTGTCTCTTCCAGTTTTTGGTAGCTGGTGTTTCTTGACTTGTGGCTGCATCACTCCAAACTCTGCCTTCATTTCTACTGCTTTCTCCACTTTGTGTCTGTCTCCAAAATCACGCCCCCCTCCTCTCTCTCTTATATGGATACGTGTGACTGCATTTAGGGCCCTACCCAATAATATGGAACCAGCTCCTCCTCTTCAGTTCTTTAATTTAATCACATCTTTTGTCATATAAAATAATATTCATTCTTGTCATACCAGGTGATATTTTCACGTTCTAGGATTAGAACATAGACATCTTTTGGGCCACAATTTAGCCTAGTACAATCACCAGTTTTACTTAATTTTTCAGCATGGATTTGGGGGACGTTATTCAGAACTTCCTACCCTCATGCACAGATAAAACCTCTCAAATGTACTAAACCAGTGTATTAAAAAGTTAATGCTAGATTGAATTTATAATCAATAGGATTTGTCTACAGCTACAAACACAGAAATCACTACATTAATATAATTCATTTTACTCTGTAATGACACCATTCTGCAATGTCTACAACTTCCACCCTCGCTACACTCTATACTATGGGAAGATGTCACCTTCTCAATGGCCAAGCGATGCCCCTACAGAACACAGTGAAGAATGTATTAGTTTTCCACGGCTGTTTTAACAAATTATCACAACCTTCACGGCTTAAAATAACAGGAATTTGTTTTCTCACAATTCCAAAGGCCAGATTTTGGCAAAGTCCATGCCAACATCTACAAAATCACGGCCAAATCAAGGTGTTGACAAGGCCATGCTTCCTCTAGAGGTTGTGGCAGTGTATCTGTTTCTCAATGCTTCTCTCTTCTGGTGCGGCTGGTGTGCCTTGGCTTACCTTAGCTTGTGGCCATATCGTTCCATCTCTGCCTCTGTAGTAGCATCACCTTCTCTTCTGTGTGTATCAAATATCTCTCCATTTCTCTCTTATGAGGACATTTGTAACTGGATATAGGAATCACCAGGAAAAATCCAGAAAAATCTCATTGAAATCCTTAATTTAGCCACATCTTAAAAATGTTACCATATAAGATAAAATTCACAGTTTCCAGGTATCAGGCTGCGGACAAGTCTTTGGGAGTCATTATCATACGATGTCTACCCAAGAACACGGCGATAAGCATTAGCACTGAATGAGGCAACTTCTAATTAAATATATCTTCTAAAGCTTCATCCACCCTGTTGCTGCTCCCCAGACAACCCTTCCATGAATGTTCACAACAGGTTTTTACTTCAGGTTCATTGATGGTCTTTGACTTTACTACTTTTTCAGTTCTTCCTTGAGCATTTCTGATGATCGAATTTCAGTTACCAGAAGTATCTTGAATGAGCTCATTCTTTTCAGTATCAGTTCACAGTGTGTCTAATGTAGAAATTTCTACAAATATAGTCCTGTTCTTTATAACCCAATCATTGACCTAGGATAATGATTGAGTCAGAAATTCTATAATTATACTCTAGATTGAGCCATCCTGGTCTAAAATCTTGCTGTTTGGCTTCAAACAATTAATTTTACTATTATAAAGCTTACTTTCATCATCTATATGATGTGCTGATATCTATTATACCTACAGAAAGGGAGTCATTATGAGGATTTTTTGAATGAACAAAAGCAATTGATGAGATATACACATACCAGAATTACCAGATCAATGATTTGGGAGACATAAAAATAGTAGCCATTGCCCTTCAAAGCTGCAAAGGGACACAGCAGAGCCAGGCACTAGGATCTGAGAGAAAGTTTGAGACATTTTAAGAACCAGGAAAAGTAAATATCCATATCATAAAATTTTATAGTCTGTATTTCTTTGAAACACATATGCATATTCAAGCCACATGTATTTAAATAAAATAGTGTAAAATTAGGTATATGTAGTTTTAAAAGATTTTTGAAACTAAAGATAAATTTATGATTTATTAAATTCTTCATTATGAGCACAAAATTAAATCTACCTATTTAATTATGTATTTTATTGGTTTTATGAACATGGGGAAAAGGTTTCCCTTAGTCACAACAAATAAACTTAGATCTACTTAACTTAAAGCTCTTCCATGCTAGATTTTATGGTATCCAAGTTTCAGTCAAATGATTTAGCATGTCTGTTTCTGGCTACATTCTGTGCCAAGTTATTTTTTAATCCAAAATAATTCCAAACATACCTATTTCTTCTTTGAAATTATTGAGTCATCACAGCATCTACCATATTATTAATAATGTTATATTCTGTTGGTAGGACAAGTTAAATTAAATTTGAGGATATATTACAACAGGAGGAAACATGATTCAAGACCTTTCTAAAGCAGGAAATATAGTTCAGTTTTAGAGAAATGGCCAGGAATCACAGATAAAATATTTGATAGTATATAAAATTAGGTAATATATATCTTGAAATAATATAATGAGATTGATACCTTTGCAAAATTAGAAGAATATACTAGCTGGGTGGGAAAGCGAATGGCTTGATATAAAGAAGAAATCTTACCTTTGCTTATCATTCAGGCCAAAGGCATAAAAACTAGTCTAAAATTTGGTTCCATCTCTTCACAGAATACCTGCTTGACCCAGTGAATTTTGTTAAGATTGCTGAAAAACCTTGAAGCATAAACTCACAATTCAAGACTAAAACTGTGGTGATAATCTCTTAGTTACATAAGCATTTCACTGGTTTTTCAATAGATTTGAGTCTATTTATTGGAGTTTATATGTATTTAAAGGGAGAAAACAAATTATTCCCCCTTTTATTTTAAAATTGAGTAAAATTACATAGGTATTCAATGATTTGTTTTTACAGACAGGGAAAAATGTACTTGATCTTTTATTTGAGCTACCTCAACTCATTTTACTAACAAATAAGATAAAGAATGATTTTGCATAACTTTAAAGAAAATGACAGAGCAATCAGCTATTCAAAATTTGATATTTTCCCTAGCTGTGTGAAAATTCTCTTAATTAATTCAACAATTTTTGTAAGAATATCGACAGACAAACCTAAAGCTAAAAGTACTGATATATAAAGAAAAGAATGTACTTCTTAATGCACCTTTTGAGGGAAAATCTTGGGCACTCTTTAATTTTTTATATCTTACAATAATAATGTAGATTTAATGATTTTTTTTTTTCTACCAAATGCTATTTACACACAACCAATTCCTTCCAATTTACTTCATTGTAATGTTTGCTGGCTTCTCCCACAGAAAAGTGACATTTTCCTCCTTGTAATTAGTATTTTGGAGGGGGTAATTTGAGACGATGCAAATATCTTGATTCTCTTCAAATGTTTGTTCTGCAACAATTATGAAAGTGGTGTGTTAAATGGCAGTATTCTTTTTTTCTCATTCCTTTCACACTGAACGGAAATTTTCCACAAGAGAGAACTGTCACTTCTCCTCTTTATATTGATTTATTCGATCATTTATGAATAACTATGGTTTTATGGATATTTATTTTATTTGATGGGTTATAATCCAATGCTATTGCTACTTATTTTATTGTTCACATCATCCTAGCTTTGACATTCAAGGGTGTTCAGTTTGGTTCTTTCACACTATATCATTCCTTGGTCTATTTTGAGTGCTTCCTTACTTTATGCCATCATACTATTCTCCAGGCTCATCTCATATTTTACTCCTGGACTTCAATTGATCCTTTCTCCAAGGAGTCCCATGAGCAATATGTTTCTATAAGCTCTGCATTTAGTAAACACACCAAAATACATCTAGGCATGACATTTTTCTTTATGTTTTTTCTCTTCCTGTGAGGAAATATATGAGTTTTCATTATTGAAGATTTAAGAAATTCTTTAGAATAGGTATTTTTTTCTGTCCCTGTTCTATTTATATCCTTTTCCTCTTTTTATAACTTCTATTGAATTGGATCAATTATTCATATGCTTTTTATCTAATTTTTTTAAAAAATCTCTGATTTTCTGAACTAACATTTGATAATTTGCCAGTGTCACATTTTTTGCCTCAAAAATGTATTCTTAAATATATACAAATTCTTTTTCAGTTTATCTTTTGTATTTCCTTTCTTGTTTATTATAAATCTTAGTTTCAAAGGAATCTGGCCTCTATTTCCTGATAACAGCCTAATTTTGATTTTACATGAAATATTATTTTAGGTGCCTTGAGAGTATTAAATTTACTCATGTAAAATTTTTTTCCAGCATTCTTTGTTTTCTTCCTCAAAAGTTTGTTATATTTATTTTTTCCTTCATACTATTGGCTTCACTCAACTGTCAAATAGTTTTATCTGTAGTTGTCTTCAAATATTTATAAATTGGGGCTTCTACTGAGATATATATAGTTTGCTTCCATATATTTCCTTAGTGTAACACTTTTTGCTTCCCTGGCAGTGTTTAAAGGAGCTCTGCAGGTAATGAGTTAGTGGTGTGTACACAAAGGATATTTTTAAGGAAACGTGGAGAAACACGTGTTTGGAATGGGGATAAGCATTTCCTGTGGGCAGGATATCCAGGGCTTTCGCTTAGGCCCAAGGTTCTAATCTGGGTGACTCCAGAAGCCTATTTCTCCAATTTAGATTGATCTTTACATAGTTTTAGATGATAGGAAAATGAAGAAAAAAGCTGCTAAGTGAAACAGGTGACAGATACAGCTGTTCTACAGCTCTTAAAACACTTACCCTGTCAAGAGCCCCAGGGTCACTTCCAAAAGACAAAAAAAATAAAACAAAATGACAAGAAACAAAAGCAATAACAACTACCTCTCATCTTGAAGCTAATCAAAGCATGATCTGAAGGTGGAAGGACTCACTTTTTTTTTGAGGCTGGGTGGCGAAGGACCAGGGAGGAGCTAGAGACTTCTTTTGCTTATATGGAATAGAGATTTCTGCTCCATTAAATTTAACTTTCTCATCATATGCATTATAGTACAAAAAATACCTGCTTATGTAGGATGCACCCTTTATAATTTTTCAATGCTGGAATTTATGATGATTTTGAAAAAATATTTATTATGTGATATTAAGAGGATTCTGATAGAAGTGATAATCATGTATATTTAGTCAACTGTCTTTGAACTAGATATAACCACTGAATTTTAAAGGAAGTCAAAATCAGAAAAAGGGTTTACCATAAAGATAAAATAAATTATATTACTTTTTAGGAATAATCTAGGTGAATTTTGTTAGTTTTTAATAATATTTTATAATGCAAAATTATTTTGAATTTTACTCAATTGTTTATTGAGTAAAAACAACTTTTTTATTGCTTTTGTTTAAGGGAAAAAACAACTTTTGCTTAAAGCAAAAACAACTTTTTTATTGCTGAGGATTTTTGATATTTCTGATTTTATTGCTTGCATAAACAATCAGGGAAATACTGGGTTTTGGTTCAATTTGTTAGCAATTTGTTTGGTGATATAAAGTCAGAAAGATAGAAAAAAGAAAGAAAACCAAATAGCTCAAGAGCCATGTTTAGCCAGCCGATATGCTTGTTTTGCTCATAAATTGTTCACTTAAACTATTTTCTATATTTTAAAATTTGAAAATTTTATTTCATATTTAGATTTCCAGCTTCTTTTATGAATGAATTCAACAGACTTGGCAGTAGCGATAAAATTTAATTATCACATGATAAAATTAGCTGGAGCTAACAAAAGGTTATACTTTTAAAATCAGATCAGCTTTTCAATTTGCGGCAGATTTTAGTGCTTCTTATTGAACATGAGATAACGCATTTCTATTCATTACATTGCATATCTAACTTTATTAGGGATTTGACTTAGCAACAATTTCTATAATGGAATAAGGTGAAGAAAATTACTGTATATGTAAAGTAAATATATACATATAATAAATATATGATACATATTTAATATATGCATTATATTATATATAGATTTCTTTTTTATGGGGAAAAAAGAAGGCAAAATCTGTAAGTTTTGCTTTAGAGCATTATACTTTGCTTTCGAGCACTGTTGTTCACGTTATAGTCAAATATCACTATATTGAGAAGCAATAAAATTAACAAAGTGACATTGTTCTCTGCTTGCTATTTTTCAGTATTACTGAAATTACTTTTCATGTGGCACTGACTGCCAATTAGTTACCACCAGCCAATAGTCATCTTTTAGTATTCAATTTTTACTGGAGATAATTCTCATATTGTACTGCTCCTTTAATAGTCACCTTTACCATGCAAGACACACATAAAAGTAATTAAATTTAATAGTCTCATTGCTTTTAAGGAAAGCCATATGGTATACTTGGATTGCAAATGCTAATGGAAGTCAATGAGACTTTATATAGAAAATACTTTTGAGAATGTAACTGTGTAATCAAATATATATACAACACACCACTTTTACTTGACAGAAGCTTCACCCAATATTTTTTCCATTGTGCTTTTCGTGCATAGTCAAAAGTATTATAGCTGAACCATGTCTTGCCATGAAAAAAAAAAAAAAAACCTCTTAAATTAATGATGATGGTTGTGCATGTCCGATGCATCTTTTTCATTACTCCTCTATCCAAATTTTAATATTGCAATAATCCCTGGAACTGTCTTTTGGATTATAAGAGCAGTAGCTAACTTAGACACGGCCTAATCCATTCACATTTATTTGTTCTATTATACACTATAAAATGAAAGTTCCATTTTAAAAAGCCATAAATGCAGTGATAAAAAAAAAGAAGAACAAAACATGGCAATAGCTATAGCTTTACTGGCTTCCCTTATTTAAATAAATGTTCATAGAGTGTCATATTCCCAATGTATATTAGAAAAAGAGAGAGCATGTATAATTCACCAGGAATATAAATGAATAAAACTACAGAAGGAGGAAAATAATGTATCCTGCCCACCTCTGTTCTCTGATCATACTCTCATATTCAATTTGGAAAACACTGGGCTTGGATGATGTTTTTGACCTACCTCCTGTAAAGGGTAACTTTAGTAAGGCCAGCTTAGATTTCAAGAAAGAGGAGGAAGTGATGAAAAGAGTTAAAAGATAGGATCCATTTAGCAAAGGTGCACAAAACCCTTTGTGGGTAGAGATTCTGGTGTTTAGGAAAAGTTAAGCAATACTCATAGAGCTGAAATCATGGAATATTATTATTGAGTTCTGTACTATGCTAAAAAATCTTATTATTAATGATAAGCTCCTGAAGATGAGGAAAATAAAGTATCTTAGAAGGGCTGTTTCCCCAGTTCTAGTTGCTTGATGACCTAAGGACAACCATGTGTGCTGAATGCCTTTGCTAAGAAAAATTTAAAATAGAATACTCATTATTTATAAATAGATAATTTCCAAAGACTAAGTGATACTGTATTTGTTAAGATGAAAATTTCCGTTTACTTATTTATTTCTTATAAAAATATCATTGCATTAAAAGAAGAATTTTCAAAGTTATGAAACTGCACTATGCTAATAGCAAATCTGATTTCCCACACACGTTTGGCAATTACACTGATGTATATGAAGATATGGTATTGTATGCATATATATGTGCACACATAAAGCACCTTTGTTATAGCAAGATACATTATTTGATATATTTTATATAGCGTTATATATAAACATGGTAATTGTTTCTAGAAAGTATCAAATGTTAAAATGTTAAATGGCAGCATTTCATCAAGTGGATGTTGATTGATTTATTGACTCTCCATTTAATCAGTCTGTTTGTGTTTTTATATGTGTTTTAAAATAAGCTTTAAATTTTACAATAGTTTTAGATTTACAGAGAAAATGCAAAGGTAACACAGATTCCATATAATGTACTCCCAGGTTCTTCTCTTGTAAACAATTTATATTAGTATGGTACATTTGTCACAACTAATGAAAACATATTGATAATCATTATTCATACAACTTTATTCATATTCTATTTATATTGACTAGTTTTAACTTAATGTCCTTTTTTTGTTTTATGATCTAAAGCAGGATATGATATTACATATTACATTTAGTCACATCTCTTTACATTTTCTTGGCTATGACAGTTTCTCAGGATTTATCTCTCAGGTTTTTAATGACCTTGACAGTTTTAAGAAATACTGATAAGATAATTTGTAGAACACCTCTCAATTGAGATATGTCCTGGTGGTTTTTCTCATTATTAGATATGGTCCATATGTTTTTGAGAGGAAAATTACAGAAATAAAGTGCCATTCTTATCACATCATATTAAGGGCTTTTGCCATCAACATGACTTATCATTGTTGTTAAATTGTTAACTTGATCACTTGACTGAGGTAATATTTGTCAGGCTTCTTTGATGTGAAGTACCCTCCCTTTACCTTACTGTACCTTTAGAAGAAAATAACTGTGTGCAACTCATGCTTAAGGAGTAAAGGATTATTCTCCACCTCCTTGAGAACAAAGTTTCTGTATAAATTATTTGGATTTCTTTTGCATAGGAGATTGTCTATTTTCTCATATTAATTCATTTATTTAATTATTTATATCAGTATGGACCAGTGCATAATCTGTTCTTTGGGTTATAATCTAGTACACCTTTGTTTATTTTGCTTCTCAAATAAATTCCAGGTTTGGCCTTTGCAAGCTCATTCAGTTGGCTCCTTTATTTCTTAGGTATAACTCCATCTGTGTGTGTGTGTGTGTATGTGTGTTTGTGTGTGTGTGTGAGCAATTCCTTATTTTCTATCCCTCTATGATGCTTCAGGCATTTTCCTTGTCTCAGCTCTAAAATTAGCTATTTTTTCCAAGGTGTACTAGTTTCCTTTAATACTGAAAAATAATATTAGAAACCAAGATCTGGATTTTAGATGTATTCATTGCTACTTGGATGTCCCCGATTCTAGGCCCACATAGCTGACAGACGAGAGACTATATGTCTATACTTATCTTTGGATAGTCTCATATTCATATATATGTATCAATAAATATTCTATATGTGACTATCTGTATCTGTATTAAGCTAAATGTGCCTTTATACTGATGTCTCTAACTCTAATCCATTACCACATGTGTTATTTCAGCCTCTTCCCCTTGCTTATCTGTAAACTCTTCCTCTAATAGTGAGAAATCTGACTTGCCATCTATTTACTTAATTTTTCAGTTCTAGTATAAATATATAGCGATTTAAGAAATGTCCACTCATATCCCTGATTATGTGTATTTTAAAAATTATTACATGAGTATTATTGAAACATTTGGAAAACCAGGTAAAAAATAAACAAATGCCTCCATATTCAGCATATTTTATCCAGCCATTTGTGTTAGATTATGTATAAAATGTAGCTATCTTAGTGCTTACCTCAGGACGTGCCTGAAAGTCTGGTAGTTTCTTTTAGCTAAATAAGAATGGGATGGGTTAGATTATTGTTTATACCATGCTATTAAAGTTTTAGATTCCCCTGGCAACTCTCAAAGCCAGTTATTTTATATTATTTAGATATGTGTAGATTGATGGCTTTTGTTTGCTTTAAAGTTTTTTCACAGCCTAGCTTAACTTTGTAATCAGTGAGACATAAAAAGACACTGCTGGAACCTTTTGCTTAAGCTTCTCAGCAACTAAGATTTGTATGTATCTTAATGGTTATAAGTGTATCCTGGGGAGTTTTGCATAGAAGTCTCTTAGTCTCCACTGCTTATCTTTGCTTGTTTTTTTTTTTTGTTTTTGTTTTTGTTTTTCTTTTCCTATTGTCCTACACTCATTGTCTTTAAGAAAACTTCATATGAATATACTCTGTTGAGCCTTGCTATTCAGTTGTATGACTGTGATAAAGACTCACCGGACTCACTGGACTATCTGAGGAGGGATTTGCTATAATAACTCTAGGCTCATGCAAAATTTAGACATTATATTGTAACCAGGATCCAGGAGGAAATGGAACTTAGAGAGGGATGCCCATAATGACTTCCTATACCTCTCTAACCTCTCTTTTCTTAATTATACATCTAATTTATATTACTCGTTTTGCAGTTTGTCTTGTCTGATTGTTCAGTACATGTGGTAAGAAAACAAACAAACAAACTTTATCTTAGCTTGTTGGTAAATTTCCCTGGGACAAATTTTTATTCAGTTTCATTGATCCTTTTTGAACATGCATCACCTCTCAAAAAACACTGTGTCCAAGTGCACAAGGAGTAGGAAATGGATTGTCATTGGCCTAATTGGGGTCAAGTGATCAAAAACAATCAACTCTGTCGATCAGAAGATCAGAATTGAATTATTCTGTGAGGTCCTTACTGTCACTCTGTGACTAGAAAAGATTAAATTTTAAAAAATGAGGAAAAGATCAACTAAGTTTGAGTATTTATGCTACATGATTTCAATGGCATGGCCAATAATATTTTTTTATGCTTTTCACTTTAAGTTAATTTTTTATATGTTCTGGGCCTATCTTAAATTTCTTTTAAATTAGCATTGTTTCCCAAATAAAAATATAAATTAGATTAAGATATTAGCTGTAACATTAATTAAATATGTGGTTATATGTTTTGTATTTTACAAAATTTGTCTTTTAAATTTTTTGTGTCGTAAAATCTATCTTGCTTTGCATTTCTGACTTTTTCCATTGAATTTAAATTTAGGAAGTCACTTAAATTCTGCTTTGGTTAACCTTTATTTTCTTTTGTTTTATATTTGATGACTTAAATTTAAAATGCTTAAATTGCTAATTTCAGAGTTAGTAGTTAATGCTTACATTTCTTTTGAGTATTTTATAAAATTATAAAATTTCTTCACTTTTCTTCTATACAGGTTCATATGTGTAATTTCTATTTATTGATTAAAATATTAAGTTGAGTAAAAATTTCTCACATGATGAGTAGAAAGTTGAATTCATTTTTTGGGAGAGAGGTTTTATTCCTTTATATTTTTGTAAACACTGCATATGTGTTCCTAAAAATCTCTGTATCATATATATAT
>NW_006432227.1:3830510-3830913 GCF_000325575.1 Pteropus alecto | reverse complement strand
CAAGTGTGTCCTACTAAAATTAGAGTTGAGATAGAACACTTCATTCCTGTTTGGTATTTTTATTACTGTAAACCCAAGGAAAATTTTCTACCAGCCTTAAATATCTTGGCTTACTAATAGATAGATCGATGCTATAGTAAAAGCGACACCAAACCTAGGTGAAAGATTTGAAATTCCTTGGGCTGAAGTGGATGTGGTTCAGATGTCTAGCTTTTAGATTATGACAAAAAGATAGAAGGAAGGTGTTATGAACTTAATGTTGTGTGACCCCCCAAAATCGCAGGATGAAGCCCTAACCAGCAATGTGATGGTGTTGGGAGATGGGGAATTTGGGAGGTAATTAGGTTTAGATGAGCTCACGAGGGCACAGTCTTTATGATGGGATTAGTGAAGTAGACACCAG
>NW_006432227.1:3810566-3830484 GCF_000325575.1 Pteropus alecto | reverse complement strand
TCCCTCCCTCCTTCCCTCTCTCCTCTCTCTGTCATGTGAATGCACAGCAAGAAGATGGCCATCCGCAAACCAGAAAGGGGGCTCTTATGAAGAACCCAACCATGCTGGCACCCTAATCTCGAACTTTCAGCCTCCAGAACTATAAGAAATAAATGTCTGTGGTTTAGGCCACCCATTCAATGGAATTTGTCATAATAGCCTAAGCTAAGATAGAAATTGGTGCCACAAGTGGAATGCTGTTGTAACAAATACCTCAAAATGTGGACATGGCTTTGGGTATGGATGCTGGGTAGAGGCTGGAAGTGTTTTGAGGTACATGCCAGAAAAAGCTGAGATTGTCATGAAGGGACTATTAGAGGTGATTCTGGTGAGGGCTCAGAAAGAAAAGAGGAAAACTGTAGAGAAAGCTTCCATCTTCTTTGACAATACATAAATAATCATGAACAGAATGTTGGTAGAAATATGGACCATATGTTGGTAGAAATAAAGGACATTCTAGTGAGGTTTCATATGAAAACATGTTATTGGAAACTGGAGGAAAGGTGATCCTTTTTATAAAGTGGCAAAAACTTGGCTGAATTATATTCCAGTTTCTGTGTAACAGACTTGAGAATGATGAAATTGAATAATTAGGAGATTTCTAAGCAAAGTGTTGAAAGAGCAGCTTGCTTTATCCTGAGTGCTTACAGTAAAATGTGACAGGAGAGATATAAATTGAAGATGGAACTGTTAAACCAAAAAGAGCCAGCATATTCATAGTGCAAAAAAAAAAAAAAAAATGAGAAAGCTTATTTTGAAGAGACACTAAATGTATGACTGAGAAATCATTTGATAATGAGACCATGGATGTGACTCATGAACTTAATCAACCATTTTAGCAGAGGATAAGAATAGAGATGGGATTATACCAAAAAAGACAATGTCATTTCAAACTAAAAGGGACAGATTGAATCCAACAGAATGAATAAAGGCTGTTAGATTTCTTGGATTCTACAAGACAGGACGCAGAGCTACTTTGTTGTGAACAAGTGTTCTTCTTCAAGATAAAGGGAAGCACGATGCCAAAGGCAATTCAAATCATGAGAGCTGCCATTCCCACCACAGGTCTAGGGGACATGACTAGTTCCTCCTCAGTTTTTAATGGTGAGGCTGCATCTCTGGGTTTCGTGGGCCAGTTGCCACTCCAGGAGTCTTTGGAAGACAGAGCAATAAAGCAAGGATTATTTGTGTGCCTTAAGATCCAATGGGATTTTCCTTGCTAGGTTTTGGACTTCCTTAGGACCCATCACCCTCTTTCTCTCCTATTTCTCCATTTTGGAATGGAAATGTCTGTCTATGCCTGTCCCACCTTTTTTGGAAACACATAACTTTTGAAAACACATCACTTTTCTGATTTCCCAGTTTTGTAGTTGGAGAGGAATTTAGCTTCAAGATGAAATGCACATTGAGTATCACACATATCTAATTTAGATAATATTTAGATGAGATTTTGGACTTTAGATTGTTAAAGTGGATGGTGGTATGAGTTAAGACTTTTCTGGCTGTTGAGATGGAATCTGTACCTGTTTTAAATGTGACAATGCCATGACTTTTAGGGTGGCCAGGGATGGAATGCTGTGGACTGAAATGAGTCCCTTCAAAATATATATGTTGAAGCCCTAATCCCCACTGTGATGGTATTTGGAGATGGAGCATTTGAGATGTATTAAGGTTAGATGATGTCATCAGGGTGGGGCCTTCATGATAGGATTAGTGTCCTTGCAAGAAGAAACCAGAGTGCTCTCCTTTTCTTTCCTCCCCTTCTATCTTTCTTTCTCCCCCATGTGAGGATGTTGCAAGAAGGCAGCCTTCAATAAGGCAACAAGAGGGTTCTCATCAGAATCTGACTCTGTTGGCACCCTGATTTCAGACTTCTAACTTCCAGGACTGTGAGAATTAAATATCTGTTGTTTAAGCCACCGGTATATGGCAGTTTGTTATAGTAGAAGTTATTCCTATGCCTACAAATATGACCAAACACTATGAAGTGGTGTTGTGAGGTGCTAGGCCAAGCAGTCTTCAATCCACTGCATGTCTTTTTTTCAATCTTATTTTAAGCAGATAATAACCGGTAACTTGATGTATTAAACTTTTAATTCTGCCCTCCTTACCCTCAGTGTTGTTGCCTATGTGCCCTGTAAATTCCTTTAGGCCTATGCTCTATCTGGGTTTTTTCAAAATTTCTTATTAACTTCTCTTCAATATTTACCTCTCTTTTTCCATTAGTACTTAGGTTTTTGTGTCCTGGAGAGGCTGTTATTTTGGGATACTTTGTCAAATACATTTATCAAGAAAATTGAATATATTTGGGAGGAGAGCACAATGCCCTCTTATAAAACAGTGCAAATCTTCAAACAAGGATATGAAAAAAAAAAAAGGATGATGTGTTTCTATTTTGAGCAACCATATTTAGTTGGATAGGTTTTATGTTGACTCATGGTTGTTGGTAACCCAAAACCTAATGAAACAATGAAAAATCATATATGACTTTATTTTTTGTTTTGTTATTAATTGCTATTTACAAACACATTTTATGCATTACAGGAAGTATTGTAATATTGAAATACCTCTGTTATTCTATATGAAATGTTTTATCAAAGTTTTCTATATTTCAACCTGAGAAAAATAAATGAATAAAACCCAAAACTCAACAATACTGTCATAAGATAATTTTGCAATTTAAAAATATTTATATAATTATGATTATTTATTACAGTAAAATTATAAGTTTATTAATAATAATCACAGCTGTTTGTATAATTTTATATTGTGACAATATATTTATTTAATATGTATACTACATGCTTTATATTCTATCGAGCAATCTTGTAGGGCACACTAGAGTAAGACTCAAGGAATGATCCATCTATAAAAGTTCACCTTAATTTAAAGTATTTGTAGAGATAATTAGAATACTGGAGCTGTTCATTAACATTTCAAATCTCATTTAAATGTAAATGGTAATGGTCTCTCTTTCTGCAACACTAGGTAGTTAGCGTCTTTCATGAGTAATAAGTAATTTGTTCGCCATTAGCTACAAGAATGAATAAAGAGATAAATCAAAATCTGATAAGAGTCACAGTTAAAATGGTAACCTATGCAAATTGGAAAGTATACAAAACATTGTTTTCACTATTATTTTATTATTAAAAATATAACCAATTCACATTTCAAGATCTTTGGTATTAATTGGTCTCTGTTGTGATATCTATAATAAATATATGTAACTACAAAAATATTTTTGTAAGATTATATGAAAAATTAGACTTAATTTTGTAATATTTTTCCTTTTTGTCAAGATTTATGAAACTTTAATGATTTAAAGATAGTCGATTTCAATGAAAAACAAAACTATTTTAATTCTATTAAATAAGGTCAATTCATTTTGATTATAATAAACTATGTAGATTCTTTATTATAGATCTATGGCCTGGAGGAAAAATAAACAGTTCAGAGAGAAAAGATTTTACCAAAAAAGAATAAAAGCTATACCTTCAGATTTGCTGGTAATCAACATAATACTATAATTACATTCTAGAAACAGCAATTATAGGAGAAAAAGAACAATCTGAAGGATCTCAGCCTCAGATTATCATTTATAGAGTCAGCCATAACATGTGGATGCTACCATTTTCATGGATTTATTTTGAAAATAAAGTGAAATTCTATACACACACATTGCTTAGCATAATAAAGGACAGTGAATATTCTTTTTGATTAAATTATTGGAGTGACTTGTTTACTAAAATTATATAGGTTTCAAGTGTACAATTCAATAATATGTCATATGTATATTGCTTTGTGTATTCACCACCCAAAGTCAAATCTTCCGTCACCATATTTTTGACTCCCTTTACTCTTATCTACTTCCTCCTCCATGTCTCCCTTCCCTCTGGTAACCACTAAACTGCTGTCTGTGTCTATGAGTTTTTGTTTGTTTGCCTTATTTGTTGCTTTAAGTTTTATATCACACATATAAGTGAAATCACGGTTCTAAACTTTTTGTCTGCCTTATTTCACTTAGCATGATAATCTCAGGATCCACCCATGTTATCACAAATGGCAGTGTGTCATTTTTTTATAGCTGAGTAATATTCAATTGTATACCATACATTCTGTATCCAATCATCTATTGAAGGGCATTTCTGTTATTTCCATTTCTTGGCCACTGTAAATAATGCTGCAGTAAACATCAGGGTGCGTATATCTTTATGAATAAATGTTTTCATATTTGGGGGTAGATACCCAGAAGAGGGATTGCTGGGTCATAAGGTAATTCTATTCTTAATATTTTAAGGAACCTCTATACTGTTTTCCATAGTAGCTGTACCAATTTACAGTCTACCAGCAGTGTATGAGGGTTCCTCTTCCCTACAGCCTCTCCAACACTTGTTATTACTTGCTTTGTTTATAATAGCTATTTTAACAGGTGTGAGGTAGTATCTCATTGTGGTTTTGATTTGCATTTCCCTAATAGCTAGCGAAGTTGAGCATCATTTCATATGTCCGTGGCTGTTTGAACATCTTCTTGAGAGAAGTGTATGTTCAGGCCCCTGCCCATTTTTTAATTGGGTCGTTTGTTTTTTGTTGTTGAGTCGTATGAGTTCTTTATGTATTTTGGATATCAGTCCTTTATCACAGGCATTGTTTGCAAATATCTTCTCCCATTTGGTTATTTGCCTCTTTGTTTTGTTAATGGTTTCTTTTTCTGTACAGAAGCTTTTTAGTTTGGTATAGTTCCATTTATTTTACTTCCCTTGCCATTAAGGTCAAATTTATAAAATCCTCTCCAAATATTTTTCATGGCAACTCAGATTTTAAAAATCTAGAATGTAATTCTTTATGTAGAAATAGAATGCAAGAGAAGAAAAAATTATTAGAAATTCAAGTGATAAAAGATACATATAAAATGTTCTCTTAAGGATATCATACTGTTTAAAAAATAGACTTAGGAATCCAAATAGATAAGAAAGTTCTTAATGTTCAGTGAACTGACCTCTCATCAGCTTTATCTCATTTCTACCTACTCCATTTTTCAAATAACTAGTAATTGTTTTTTAACAATGATTTTTTTTAAAAAAAATAATGTTCTTAATCAATTAAAACAATGTTCCAGTTCCTCACAAAATTATCTTCTATGTGCATATATATGTTTTAATGTGTGTGGGTAAGTGTGTACATTTAAAGTAGTATAAAACTAATCATAAAAAATCAGTACTTTAATACTTTGTTATAAAAATATTGTCATTTTCTTCGATATCTAATACTCAATCAGTGATCACTATCCCACTTACGAAGCCAACATAATGTCATGGTGAAAAGAATGAACTCCGGAGTTAGATTGCTTGTTCAAACCTTAGCTCAGTGGCTTTGTTCAGGTTACTTATTCTCTCTGTACTTTAGTTCTCTCATTGGGAAAATGGGAATACTGATCTACCTGCCTTATGAAGTTGTTTCGATGATTAATTTCATACATGTAAATTACTTAGAATGTGCTAAATATGCAGTACAGATCAATGTTTTAATAACTCAATATTATTTAAAATACATAAACTTGTGTATGTGTAAATATGCTCTCCAGTTTCCTTGCATGGGTAGGTAGTCACTTTGTGAGGTTTTAGAATTATTTATTGCTTCAGTTGGGGATCTAGATCTTAGAATGAGCTGATTATCAACTTTATTCATATCATCTTTATACTGTGATCCTTCCCAGTATTGACTTAGCATTCAAAAACAGGGACTCCAAAACAGATGTTTGTCCAAGAGTACAACTGCAATTAAAAGAGAAATAACTTGTAGAGATCTAATGTACAACATTGTCATTAGAGTCAAAATACTGCATTAATATAACTCGAAGTTCCCATAAAACTAGATTTTAAATGTTTTCACCACAAAAAAAAAAAAAAAGAAAAGAAATGATAAATGTGGGACATGATAGAAAATCATGGTGTTAGCAAATACAATGGTGTTAATCATATTGCAATATATAAATATATCAAATCAACACACTGTACACCTTAAACTTATGCAGTTATATGTTTATTTTATCTCAGTTTAGAAGAAAAAAACAAAGGATGAGGTGGGGAGAATTTTTCATTATCAAATTGGAAAAAAAAAATTAATGATAATACACAATGTTGAAGACAAGGGAAAATAAACACTTTACACTACCTGTGGGTGTAAATGGATGTAATTTTCTGTAGGACAACTTAGTAATGTGTATCCAAAGTCTTTATAATAATTTTGCTTTCAATCATTCATCATGAGATTTCACTTCTAAAATTTTTTCATAATTTTATTTCTAACAGGGAAAAATTGGGAACAATCAACATATGTTCTTGAAAATCCCAACAGTAGGCTTTTGGCTAAATAAATTATGGTTTATTCAGACTGCAAAATATTAGAGAGCTGTTACAATTGATGCTGTGAATGCTTATGGACATGAGAAAAGACTCAGCAATGTATTAAATGGAAAAACAAGTCACAAGACATATATTGAGTATAACCTCATTTTTTTTTTTTCTGATTGTAATAGATATTGATTGAAAGTCTACAGGAACTGCAAAAAGAAATCAGTAGGGGTTCCTCTTGACAAAGAATGATGAGAGTATCTGCAGGTGGGAAGATAAGCCTTCATGTGGTCTCTAATGCTGCCTTCAGGTGATGCCCAACCAGATGGTGCCAGCATCCCCTTCAAATGTAACTTCTTTATTCCAGAAGTTAGAAAATCCAAAGAAAAACAATATATTTCTCAAATTTCCTTGCAGCTCAGGAACCTCAGAAATCTTATAATTTGAAAAATCCTACTATGTACTGAACTGTGTCCTCTGCCTCCCAATTCATATTTTGAAGTCCTGTCCCCAATGGTATAGTATTTGGAGATGAGAACTTTGGGAGGTAATTATATTTAGATGAAGTCATGAGAGTGGAGTCTTCTTCATTGAGATTTGTGCCCTTAGAAGAAGAGAAACCAGATAGCAACTTGATATCGAATTTCCTGGCCACCAGAACTGTGAGAAAATGATTAAACCAAAACAACAGAAACAACAACAATGAAAAGCAAAACTGAGGCTCCTCCTGATTAGTACTGTTTGTAGTTATTATCTAAGTCAACCCAGGACTAAAAGAGCTAGCAAAAGGCATTATAAACAAATATTTATGTGATCATCTTACCCAAAGCTCTGCCCTTATCATGGTGGCTAAATTGGCTGAACCTAAAAATAATGCCATCGGTATTTTAGCTATATACTGCTTATCCCTCTGAAGATAAAGTGTTATCTGAAAAAGCCATTGGCTTAAAATATGCAATTATTATTTTATTATTCTATTTGTTTTATTCTATGTGATATATTTGAAGGATTTCAATTGCGTTAACGCTTTTATGGTATGCCTATATTCTTATATAGTGCTCTGATTAAAAGAGTATTTTTTTATTAACAAATAAATATAAATATGAACTTTATAGTCTTATCTGTATTAAAAGAGTATTTTTTTATCATCTATTTTCCTGTTTTTCCACTTAATCTAACAACATGATAGGCTAATGATTAATAGGCAATAAATATATATTGATCTTCTTGACATAAATTATTTCTGTTATTTCCTACTCCTTACTAAAGACATTTCTATTTGAAAAAAATTGCAAATAATAGATTATTTTTTTACATTTTACGATCACTGTTACATTAGATTTTGTCTTTGCTCTTGTTTCCTATTCCATAAAAAATAGTACAAGGGAGATTTGCTATTATGACCATTGATCGCCCTTCTTACAATACTGCTCTGCAAAATATAAAAATTGACACAAAGATGGAGCATTCAGATTATACTTGGTTATTGGAATTAATTACTCTGAACCTTCTAATTGAAGATGCGAAGCTCCACGAGAAAGAATATACCTTGATGTATGTTCTATCATCTATGTTCTCTCAGGAGGGCTATATACTAAGCACGATAAGAAAAGATGAGTAGTGAAATGAGGGTATAGCTTCTATAAATTGAAATTGTTCTCATCTTCTTCAGCTTATTTCTTGTAATCAGTTGTTTACCATGTTGTTGAGGAGTCTGGAAGCTGCACTTGAAATATTGTGAAACTCTGTTACGTACTATGTGAACCCTCAGGTTAGGTGTTTTTTTGATAATTTTGCAAATTCTGAGCATAGAACCAGCTGATATCGACTCAGTAACTATGTAGCACACAGATTGGTGAGACTGATGCAAAGACACCCCCCATAACTATGAAAATTTAAAAAAAAATGTTTATTTGTATTGACTATATGATGAGGAAGGAGGTGCTTACAATATTTTCATGCTGGGATGGTTGCCAACTCATTAAAGTTTTAAACTAATGAAAATTTTGTGGCATGTGACAGACAGTATCAATGGAATTTAGATTTTTCATAAGATCCTTTTATAAATGGCTAAATATGTAGAATGAGAAAGCCAAAATGACAGGGGAATGACAAATGATACTAACCTATCGCTGCTATAGAAAGCATTGGCAAACATAAAACCAATAACCAGGTGAGAGGGAGGCCCTAATCATATTATTTTAAGACTAGCACTGAAAACAAGAACTGGCTCACATTGCCATTCCAATGCTTTTATGAGACTTGGAATACGTAATAATCTTAGTGTTATCCCATGAGACATTTGGTAAAAAGATATACAGCTGTCCAAGCTCAGTGTAAGAATAAGGAATTATCTACTGAAACTAAGGACTGCAGTATAAAATAATTAGGATATACACAGAAAAATAGCAGAAGATACTTGAAGAATCTTTACTGTATTGAATGCTCAGATTAAATTATTAGAATCTAATAACTTCATAGGAGATAGACCATTTTCAAGGGTTTATTTGATAATTACTGAGTAATCAGTAATTAGATGTATTCAGTATTTATTCAATATTAGATAATTTTGCATAACAAATTACCAGAAACTTAGTGCTTAAAACAAAACATGTTTATTATCTCACAATTTCTGTAGGTTGGGAATCGGGCAATTGTTTAACTCGATCTACTTCAGGATCTTTCACAAGGCTGAGATCAAAATGTCAGGGACAGAGGCTCATCCAAAAACTCAACTTGGGAAGGACTTGCTTCGAAGCTCTTGTGGCTGTAGGCAGAATTCAGTCATCGAGGGCTGTAGGACAGAATCCCTCAGTTCTTTGTTGGTTGTTAGCTAGAGGCCACTTCAATTATTTCGACACATCATCCTCTTCCACACACCACTCTTCATCAAAGTTACAAGTAGATAAGGCTGGAGATAGTCTGATAGCAAGACAATAGTCACAATTTCTATAACTTGACCACATCAGTGATAGTCCATCATCTTTACCATATTCAGTTAGTTGGAATTAAATCCCTAGGCCCAGCCTACAAGCTAAGGAAAGGCATTTAAAAAGTTTGAATTTATGGGAATTATTAGGAGCCATCTTAGAGGTTACCAATTTCAGGTACTAACATAAATATACTAGTTTTTCTCCTCTTTAAATGAGTAAAAGGCACAGCTAGACAGGTCAATACAGAACAGGGGAGTCATGCCCTTCCCTCTACCATTACAGAACATGCTTACTAACCTGGTTAGTAATGCTGTAAACATCAGCTATTTGGATTAGTTATATAATAATCAATAATTTCACTTCCCAAATCATATGTCCTTTACTGAAAACAATGTGAATGCTTAAGTCAAGGGCCCTTCAGGCTGCTGCTTATCATGTGGCTTTCCTTCTGGGGAAGGGCAGCACAAAAGTATATATGCAACAGTGGTAGATATAATTTTTCAGTTACCTCACATTGGAAATGTAAGAGGGAAAACACTTTGAAAATTTCAGAAAAGAACAAGGTAAGAAAATAACGAAATTGTTGGCCTTTGTGTAATGGTGGGAAAGGAAGGCTAAATTAAATAAATTGTCTCTGCCCCTAGAGGGGGCCTAGAAATAAGCACAGGAAATTTGGAGTTAGGCATGTAGCTCCCACAGACTAAGTCATGGCCATGGGGTCCTGAATGCTGTGAAAATCTTCGCTCACTCTATGCATATAAGGTCCAAGAGATTGTGACGTTGAACAGCACCATCAGTGTACACAGGAGTAATAAGAAGTCATGGATGACATAGCTTCTCCTCCAAGATGCCCTTCTGAATTGCTTTGCATGCAAAATGGGGACATACTGTTTGGATAATAACATATTTTTCAGATTTCGTTTATTGTTGATAATCCTCGCAAACATCTTCCTTTTATTGATGATATTCATCCTAATATCATAGTGGCGTTTCTCCCTCCATACACCTCTTTGGTTCAACCAATGGATAAAAGAGTTATCGCAACTTTTAAGGCCTACTACCTGAGGAGGACCTTTGCCCAGGCTATTGCTGCAACTGAAGAAGACACTGAGAAGACACTGATACCATTCTGGAAGGATTACAATGTCTATGACTACATCAAGAACCTTTCTTGGTCTTGCAGTGATGTCATCAAGAAATATATGAGTGGCATCTGAAAGAAGACACTCAATGCGTTCGTGAGTGAATGAATTCAAAGGATTTACCAAGGATAAGGAATTGCAAAAATCAACAAGGCTGTGGTTGAGATGGCAAACAATTTTAAGCTGGATGTGGATGAGGAGCCTCTAGAGGTGGTTCTTGAAGAACTGATTAATGAGGAGTTGTTGAAACCAGAACAGGAACTCATAGCTGAAGAAGAAGAAAGAGAAAAGGAAACTGCAGGAAAGAAAGAAGCCCTGAGAAAATTCACAATGAAGGGTTTGGCAGAAGTTTTTGCAGGTCTTAACAAGCTTCTAAAAGGTTTGAAAACACAGATCACGACATCAAGAAGATTTCATTATCAGAGAGAAATGTCCATGGTACATTAACTGCTTCCAAGTAAATCTGTGATTAAAAAAAACAACAACAAGCAAACCACCTTAAACATATTTGTGAAAAGAGTGAAACCTCCTAAAGAAGAGCCTAGGAGGTCCTTCAGGAAAAATTCCAGAAGAAGGCATTGTTATCATTGGAGTTGACAGCTCCATGTGTGTCACTGCTCCTGAAGACACACATGGAGCTGTCAACTCCTATGATAACAAGTGGAATAAAACATGAAGGTGGAAGATAGTGATATTGATGATCCTGACCGTGTGTAGGCCTAAGCTAATGTGTATATTTGTGTCTTAGTTTTCAACAACGACAACAATAACAAAAGTTTAAAAAGTAAAAATAAGAAAATTTAAAATAGAAAACGCTTATGAAGATATAAAAAATTATTGTAGAGCTGTATAATATGTCTGTTTTAAGCTAAGTATTATTTAAAAAGTCAGAAAGTTTTTAAAATTTAAAAAGTTTATGAAGTAAAAAAGTTAGACTAAGATTAGTTGATTATTGAAGAAAGAAATTTTTAAAATACATTTAGTATAGCCTGAGCACACAGTGTTTATAATGTCTGCAGTAGTGTACAGTGATGTCCTATGCTTTCACATTCACTCGCCACTCACTCGCTCACTCACTCCAAGATACTTCTAATCCTGCAAGCTCCTTTCATGGTAAGTGCCCTACACAAGTACCACTTTTCATCTTTTATACCATATTTTTACTGTACCTTTTTTATGTTTAGATATGTTTAAATACACAAATACTTACCATTATGTTACAATTGCCTACAGTATTTAATACAGTAACATGCTATGCAGGTTTGTAGCCTAGCAACAATATGCTACACTATACAGCCCAGGTGTGTAGTAAGCTATAGTGTCTAGGTGTGTGTAAGTGCATGCTATCATGTTTACACAAAGATGAAATCACCTAATGACATATCTCTTAGAATGTATCCTGTTGTTAAGTGATGCATGACTATATTTAAGGTGTAAAACGTGAAATTTTGATATACATATATATTGTGAAATGATTGCACAATCAAGCAAATAACATATCAGTAACCTTGAATAATTCCATGTTCTTTTTGTATGTGTGTATGTGGTATAAACATTTAAGATCTACCTTCTTAGCAAATTTTTTTAGTATACAATATGGTACTGTTGACTATAATCACAATACTGTGTATTATATCTTCAGAACTTACTCATCTTGCATAACTGAAACTTTATATCTTTTAACCAACATCATCCCATTCCCCTTTTCCCCTAGCCCCTGGCAACTATCTTTCTATTATTTGCTTCTATGTGTTTGACTATTTTAAATTCAACATGTAAGTGAGATCATGTACTGTTTGCCTTTCTGTGTCTGGATTATTTTATTTAGCATCTGTCCTCCAGATCCATTCATGTGTGGCAAATGCCAGGATTCCTTCTTTGTTAAGGCTGAATAATACCACATTTTAAAAAATGTATTTAAAAGTCCGATGATAGACTTTTTGGTGTTTTTATATCTTCACTATTATGAATAATGCTGCAATAAACATAGGAGTAAAGCTATCCAGGATCCTGATATCAATTCCTTTGGCTATATATGCAAAGTTGGGATTGTTGGATCATATGATAGTTATCTTTTTAACTTTTTCACTAATTATTGAAGAAATACAAATCAAAACCACAAGGAGATAGCACCTCAACATATGTTAGAATGGTTATTATTTTTTAAAAAAGACAAAAGATAACAAATGTTAGTGAGAATGTGAAAAAAGTGAAATTTTATACATTGTTAGTGAGAATGGAAATTGCTACAATCATTTGGAAAAGAGAATTTTGTACTCTAGTGATGTTCTGTGGTTAACTGTGTGTCCTTGCACATGTCACTTAAGCTGAGCTTAAGTTTTCACACTTAATGAATAAAGGTGAAGGACTGTTATTTCCATTGTCTTTAAATATTCTATATAAACAGTCCAGATAAAAAACTTGGCATGTTGATTGAAATAACACTTACTTTTTACTTCTTACTCTTAACTACATTTTAAACAGAATGGAAAAATCCCCTTAGACTTCAGGTTCACACCTATGTAAACATTAAAATGAATCACAGTGTTTTACAAAAAAAAAAAAAATTGCACTACCATTTTAACTAGATAATTTAAACTCAAATAAATGTTTATGTATGAAGAGAGGCTTCGCCAGTTTGTAATTCTTTTAAAAATTCATTCTTATACTTGTAAAAATCTAGTATATAGCCATAGGAGGATAGAATTGTCTGTTCTACCATCTGTTAGGGAGTAGACTATAATATTGGTTATTACTGGAAATAACAGTGTGCAATCATACCTGTGAGTTTGTATTGTGTAATAATCGTTAAAGTATACTGATTCTTTGATATTTTTCCTTTTCAGAAGTTATCACTAAAATGTTTTGCCTTTGGACACAAATTTTCACATGTACACTCACTTTAATATTATTTCTTTTTGGAAATGCTCAAAATAAGTGAAGAAAATGTTCCAGCAAACCAAGGGTCATTACATATCAATACAATAAATAACAGCTATATTTATAAGATTTCTGTTGCAAATTTGGCATGGTTATATTTCCATATATAAAATTTAGCCTTTTGAGGAATAACCATTTTGTAGTTACTATTCAATACCCATTAAAGCATAATGGAAGTGTGATACATGGCCAAAGGGAAAAAAGGTTTATATATTTGTACATGACATGATCTGTATATTGAGCATAGAAAGATTTCTGAACTGATACTTTTCATACAAGAGAATTTCTTTTTCATTTTATTAAATAAACTTAGTAATTAAAGAAGACATTAATGGTTTGGCAAAAGCTTGTTTTAATAAGCAAGTCTTTCTTACCTGGTTTTTTTTGAACTCTACAGACCAGTAGGCTGCTTCTTGGATTCTATATCCATTAAAAGTTCACATTTGTTTCAAATGTTAATATAATCTAGTCACTTCAGTGAACTTTACTCTCACTACTTGCCAGGAGTTTTATTCTAAACTTTCTCCATATCTTATGAACTATCAAATTCATTAACTTTGAACTTGCTCTCATCGTAATTATCTTTGAATTTAAAAAGAGACCCTCTATCCTTTCAAAATATCACATAAAAAATGACTGATTCCACTATACCTTTGTTTTCCCATCTTGGTGTTTATGTTAGGATTCAAATTTTGTACTTTCTAAACTAAAGCTCCCATAATATGATGCTATTTTTTTTTTTTCTATTCATGTGTCGTTGACAGTTATAGTTAAACATCTGCTTCTTGCTTGGCAAAGTGCCATTAGTTGCTAAATTTCTTTCCCCAAAAATGACACTTTGTCTTTGCCTGATTTTCTTGTACATTAATAGTATTTTGGTAGCCAATTCTTCCTATCAATATGGAATAACAGTTTTAGATGCCAAGTATAAGTAAATTATGCAAATGGAAGCAAATTCCAAGATTTGGGGGGGGAGGGTTATTTGAGATTTTAGTTGACCCTATGTGTATATATTAATTTGGAACTAATGATTTTTTATAAAATCTTATTTATATCATATTTCACTCTTAATATCTGAATCAGTCACAGGAGCCAATAAAATATATTAATTTTAGAAAAGTTTAACAAATGACCTAATTGTAATTGTATGAACAGGGTAGTTTCCTGGAACTATAAACAGTGAGGAATTTTAACCACCAGAGATCTGAAAGAGCAAGAGGGAGAAGTGGAAGAGGTGTTACCAGAATACAAAGGAAGAACTGCACACACACACACACACAAAATACCTTGTATAAGCTGTGACCTTTGATAAGAAGATACTTCCAGAATGCACTAAACCTTCACAGAGGGAGCTGAGGTAATATATATCCCAGCCTCACTCAGCTTCTTTCCTTCATTGCCTTGCTAGTACCCCTATTTGGTCCTCAGCCACTAGAGAACAGAGCAAGGGAGCCTTTTGATTTAGTCAACATATGTCAGTGTTCAGGAATAAAAGTGAAGGTAGATAATGGAAAATATCATGCACATCACACTCATTTGCACCACAACATCCACTATTGCCCCCTTCCCAGGTGAAAAATTGTAACAGAGGACACAAAAAGACATGCCAATTACCTAATCATCCTGATACAATTCGGCCTCATGTTTACTTGAAACTTAGAATGTTAGCTACCATCATGCTCTTCATATGAATCAACAGAGAGATGAAGGGCATTATAATTAACATCACAGATAGATTCTCCTGTCCACGTTTCCACAACTGTAATCATTGCTATTTCCTTCTATCAACCTTTCATATTTATCTTCTACCACCACCTCACTTAGAGGGCTCTTTGTCTGGAGAAGTGATTACAGGAGTTGAGTCCCTGATGATCTGATTTTTATTGCCTGAGTTATCCACTGACCAGGATCTTTGGGAAAGGAAGTACTAGAAAGCACTCCAGTGAATCTTCTAGCCTTTAGACACCATTCACCATCTTGGCAATGTACAAACAGTGATCCACTTTACATCTGGTAATTAGGATTTGCTGGCCAGTGTCACTCATATCTACTTGCTTCGTAAGAAACCAGTAGCCCTAGGACAGTCTCAATTTCAGATTCAATGGAACAATTAAGTACTGTGTTCCCTACTGAAAGTATTTGTTTAGACCACTGGTGCTTTTAAACCAACTGAGCTTAAAGTCATGGTGCAGGAAGAAAAAAAATAGCAAAGGGTTTTTTCTTTTTATTATAGTAATGGAAACTCTGCTAGTTACATTTGTTTCTTTGTTTCCTTACTATGGTAAATGTGGCATCGGATATTGACTTCTGGTTCAAGACATGTCTGAAACCATCTAGTGATATAACTGTTCAAGTTTTTAGGGTCCTATTTCCCAGTTATTATGGTAGCTGATTTTTCAGCAAGCCATTTTACTGTCTTATCAAATGAGCTGATTCTAGAATCAATGGTTTCTTTAGATTGAATCCAAAATGGGTTGTCTAGATGGAAGAGATTCTGTGTAGGATAAAACTCGGATGGATAAAATGTTCTGCATGATCATGAACATTAGAGCTGGCAGAAGTGCTACAGCCACAGAATGTAAATCTGTTTTCTTAATGTGTATCTATTTAAATGTTGAGAAAGTACAGACCCTCTATGATAAAAGGTGTAGTCATTCTGCTACCAGAGAGCTGTCTGATTGCTTTTCACCCTACAACATCTGTGGAATATGCCACATCTAGAGTTACATGTTAGCCTCTGCAGCAGCGGACACTCAGCAGGGGTGATAACCAGACAAGGGATGGTGAGAAAAAGGAAGTTCATATTGTCGAGCCCAGCATTGACCTTGATCCTGCAAAATATGACTAGTCCATACCCAGTCTCATTGAGCAGAGAAAGGAGCTGACTGGAAGCCAGGAAAGAGACATCAGAGGGGAAAAAAAAAAAAAAAAGTCTGCTAATATGTTGATCTGGGGCTTCTAGCATCCAGAACTATGAGAAAATAAATTTCTGTTGTTTAAACCACCCAGTCTGTGGTATTTTCTTATGGCAGCTCTAGTAGACTAATACAAGTAAAAATAAGTATACTAGAAATCTGAACCTGCTCATACCATCTGAACCTTTTTATTCTGGTTACCTGTTTAATATCGCTATTTAGAATTGAATTCTTCAGTGCACATCCTATTTTATGGGCCAATAAAACAATTAATCCTCAGTTCAAAATAGGTTGTTCAGGTCAAATATTAATTTGGTGAAACTATAGTTATGGTTAGGTGATTGACCTCAATTAAAATGCAGAATCAAGCCAAACACTTTTTCCAGTAGAATAAAGTAGCAGGCAGGCCCCCATATTTTATAATGTTTATTTTTGTCATTGGAGTTATGTTTTAATACTGTGTTTGTGAGTTTTATTCATGTTGTGTGCATCTATAATTTGTTCATCTATATTCTATGTAATAGTCCATTATATTAATAAACCATTATTTAACACTAGATAAGCATATATTGGTTTTAGTTTTAGACTGCTATGGAAAATGTCATCATAAAAGTTTTTCCGTATGTCTTCTGTTCACTTTGTGCCTTCATTCAAGTTGGAATTGCTGAGTTGCAGAATGCAATAATTTTCAACTCTAATAGATAAACTAAACAGTTTTCCTAAAACAAATACATCAGTGTAAAAATCCTACCAGCCCATGGAGATTTTGAGATTGTTCTGAGGATTTCCTTGCTCCAACTCCCCTTCGACACTTGTAATCATCAATCTTCTAATTTTAGACATTCTGTGAATTTGTTAGTTTATGGTTTAAATTTGAATTTCTCTAATTATTGATGAAGTTGACATGATTATTTGCCCACATGGATTGCTTCTTTTGTGAAATGCCTGTACACTTCTCTTGCTAATCTTATATTTATAATTTTGATTTTTTTATAGTTGTCAGTTATGTGAGTCACAAATATCTTTGTTAATCTGCAATTTCTCTATTCTATTTTTTCTTAATTTTAATCTATCTACATTTATTAATAAGAGCATAAGTATTCTATTGAGACAAATGGATGTAAATAACAAAAAGCCAAGTTACTTTAAGTGAATATTAATAAGTTAGAACACACAGAGATGGAGATAAATGGATTAAGGAGTTTAATAGCTACTAGGATATTTAAAATTACTTAAAATTAAAATATTGCAATCCTTCCTTTAGAAAAGGAAAGAAAGAAGGAGAAAAAGAAGGAAGAGGAGAAGGAAGCAGGAAAGGTAGGGGGAAAACAGAGGAGTAAAATTGGGGAAGAGCGAGAGAATAAAAGGAAAGGAAAGGAAAGGATGAAGGAAGGAAGCACATTTCCTTTATAATGGCGTTAAGATACTCCCAGCTACTCAATCCACCAAACCCTAGGACAGCACTTCCCTTTCCTTTATCTCTCACGTGTAATCAATCATATGCAATTGTTCTACTTTCATATTTAATCCACATGCAATGATTCTACCTCCAAAACATCAGAAAGGAGGCAATGTGGCTGAGCATAGTAAGAACAGAATGGTATTATAAAAGTTCACAGAAACTGACTTTCTCCAGTCCTATTGGCTCTCATTTGTCATGTCACAAGTTTAGAATGTATTCTAATTGAAAAAAGAAATGATGGTATATAAGCGCACTTTAGATTTTGCAGATAAGAAACGTATCAGTTCAAATGTCGTCTTCTCAGATAGGTCATTCATACCCCAAAAAACTAAAGTGCAACATATTTACCCCTCCAAATCAACCCAGCTATTATTTTATATCATCACAATTTCATTGTATACACAGAACTCTTAGCAACATGATATAATTTTGTTTGACTTCTGTTGTATTTTTCTATTTCTATGAAGACCCAAGAGAACAGATATTTTCATGTCTTTTTTACACTTGCATCTCCAGTACCCAGAGGGTCACTGACATAAAGTGGGAATTCAATTCAGAAGTGTAGAATTTGTGTTTGAACTATCTGGTGTAATAATCTGTCTAGAATTAGATGTGTGTGTGTGTGCCGGGGTAGGGGGAGGGGTGGTGCGGGAACAAGTTAAATCCTAACATTTATTTCCCTTAAGTTTCATTACAAAATTACAAATATTAAAAGTTGAGCCATTTTATTACTCTTCATCTCTACTAAACTACATATGTTTCAGCAGCATGGCCTGCGGGAATAAATGGGTACGATGAAACTTCCAGCAATTCCAGCTGTCCTGAAGAGTAATTGAAACTATACAGGATAAAATCCAAGGGTGAAAACATAAGGTACAGTCTTGTCTAATGTAAAAAGTATTTTAACAAAGACTTTTTGAGTGGCTGATTATATAATGTAAAGTTTTAAATCAAATAAACATAGTAACATTACTATAAAGCATATGGCCACGTTCAGAGTTATCACATTATCTAAGCAATCTGTACAGCGCCAGTTTCATGAGAATGAAGTAGTACTTTAATTTTGGTCAACATCTGTGATTTTTTTTTTTTTTGCATTAGAGAATAACCTGGCAATAAAAGCAGCAACGGTGCATACAAGGGATGCTGGACTTCTTTTTTTAAATTTTCTCACATAGCATATTTAAAATAAAGCAAGATGATTGCACTTTTATTAATGCGACATACTGACAATGGAATGTTCCTGGCTCTCATCTTTGGTTATGTTATTTCCAAGTACCCAATTATCTTTTACTGTATGTGAAATTGAAAGGTACCACTTGTATTTAGAAGGAGGGAAGTGAAACATGTTAACAGTGAATAAAAGATTCATCTAATGAATGTTAATACTCTTCTTTCCAGTCTTTAAGTGTTTATAAAGTTATGTGTTCCAAGAATAGATATTCGCACCTCAGAATAATAAGATTGCTATTTCATGGAGACAGAGGTAGACAAATACAAGTCACAGAGAATTGGAAGTGACCTCACAAACTCATCTAGTAATTCACCATAATTTTTTTTTTTATTTCCTAGAATGAGCTGGACATCCTTGTTAAATTATCTCTCATATTCAGTTAGATCATCATCATGCTTTAGCTTTCCATGCTTTACTACCTATTACACATTTGAAAAAGTACTTCTTACTCTGTTTCCATAAAATTCCATACAGACTTATATTATAGCACTTATACCAACCTATATCATAATATTTTATATGCTTATATTTCCTGTTATACTATGAAGTCTTTGATGATAGGAATTATATTTATTTAAGAAGTAGACTTTAGTTTTTTAGAAAAAGAAGTCAGGGTCAAATGGCCTTGAATTGAGCTTTCAAAATATAAGCTAAGTGGCTTTGGGCAAATTAGTTAGCTTCTTTCATCTGCTTCCCATTTGTAGAAGGTGTTATTAATAGCCCTAAATTATTGAATTCTGGTAACAATTACATTAGTTAATATTCTCCCTCTTTTTATTTATACCCTAAGTTCTCCGCGGATGGTCTGACATTTAGTTAGATCAAATGATTTTTGGTAACTTTATTATTGAAATCCCAACCATGTAAAACTCCACTGCCTGGTACAAGTAGATACGTAGTTTT
>NW_006432227.1:3806143-3810527 GCF_000325575.1 Pteropus alecto | reverse complement strand
GAGTGTATACCCTCTTTATCAAGGAAAACTAGATTAAGAAAAATTAACTCATAGTATGATTTTCTTAATAAAGGAACTAATATCAACGAATCCTCCACGTGGTTTACAACATTTTTCATATAAAATTTCAGTTTATCAGTAAAGGCATCTCTTGGATATCTCCACTATATTTGCTGAGCAGTGGCCCAAAAATCTAAATTAAGATTATCTAAATGAAATCCATTTAGTTTCCCCATCTATGTATGGTTACATATACATGTTACAATATAGTTACATATCCATATGTATTTAAAAAGACATACATGTTTAATATACATATACATATGTATATAGTATATATGTATTACCACTTATAAATTCAATGGTGTATGTCTTTTATGCAGGATACTTGCCATCTGTTTTATAATCACATATTTTATAATTAACTAATATTTTATTTTTTTCACAGCTTATCATCTGCCCATTTAGATCACACTTTCTCTACTTTTTTGAGTTGTTAATTTTATTTGTGTCTCTACTTCCTGTATTTCTGTAATTTCTTTTTTCCCAAAGCCTTCTACCTAGTTATTAACTGGTTCTTTGAGAGCTGTGACTGACTAGGGGCATGGCATCGAAAGCATTGGGGTTCGCTTGAGAGGTGGCGTGAGCCAGACTCCTTACAGATGTGTCTGGGTTGAGAGACCTCCCGGACCTGAGGCATCCAGGCGTTTCTCTTCACAGAACTGCCTGACACCTCCATAGAGCTCCCTAGAACCTGCCAGATCTGGCTTCCTCTGGGAAGAGTGGTCTGGGCAGCAACTGCCTCTGCCTCCAGCCTAATTCCTCCATTCTCTGAGCCTCACTCGATGCTCAGCATGCATCCCAGCCCATCCTCTTTCTGCTTTCCCCCTTCCTCAACCCCAGCAATCAGGACCCCGCATTTCCTGCTCCTAAAAACCCAGGCCCCATAGCGCACCCTGCGGGCTCCAACTCCACTGCCCAGTTTGCCTTCTCGAGAACCCCACGCTGCACCTCCCACACCCTCTTAAAAAAAGAATTTGATTTTAATAACTTCACAAGTGAATGTCTATTTAAATAAGTATTTATTCTTGAGTAAAAATATTTTACTTATTTTTTTTCTTTCTATATTTCATTGTTTCTAGTGCATAGAATTGGGTATTTGTTTTCATGCTGTCTTTGTCTTGGGCATCTCAAATGCTAAATGACAAATTATATTTTTTATAGCGATAGCATGTGTTCTGTGACAAAATAAGTGGAAACATTTAATTATTTTGAATTATAAGTCGGTATATCTAAACATTGTCAAAGATACATGTCGTTTCAAAGGAAATGCAAGGGGGAAAATATTTGGACAGATGCTCTAGAGTCGTATGTGTGTGTATTTGAATCATGGGGAAAGTAAGGAAGCTTAATTAAGCCAAATTTACTCCACAGTGTGGAAGAATGTATCTATTAGGAGAATCATGATTTTCTAAACTGTGTTTTACTGAAATAGGATCATAAGTTGATAGGATTGGCTGGTACATGATATATCTATCAGGTTATTTTTGTATACCTGGAGATATCTGCTAGATTTATTTGCAGATAAACACCTTATAACTGAGGTGTTTTTTTTGTTTGTTTGTTTTTGTTTTTTGTTTGTTTGGTTGGTTGGTTTTTTTGTTTGTTTTTAATATATGTGCTTTATGTAACCCCTGCTAAGAAAAGCAAGAGATCTACAAAGTACCTTAAGTAGAGGTGAGATGCCCATTTGCCAGATGTTATAATGTTAGACTTCTCTTGAGTAAAGCTGACCTCAAAATAGTTATATATAAAAACAGAGAAAAAGAAGAGGCCTTTCTATAAACCTCTGCAAATTTCCTCAACAGAAGGCAGAGTGTTAACAACAGTGCCATGTTCAGAATGTTCACATTCAGTGAAAAAAATCAATATTTTCAGCTAAGCAAAATCATTAGTGAGGGCCCTAGATGAAAGTGGAACCTCAAAGATGAGAGGAAGTGACTTCCTTGTTGCTCTACACTATAGTAACACTGACCAGACTATTTACAAACACATGATCAAAAACATAAAATCGTAGTCATTATTGCTAATATCTTTTAATTATAACACTCTAGGGATCTATTGAGAATAACAGATTAGATTAAACTTCCATATTAATAAATTATTAAACTATAGATTTAATGTGCTCATTATTCATCTATTTTCAGTTTTGAATGTACTGTATTTAATCTATTTTACATTTTTCAGTAGGTAAAAACCTTGAATTTATCAGGATAATATTTCACTCAATTTATCATTTAAATTTTAATTATGTTATAAGATTTTGTTATTTATAGATACACTATCTCTTTGAGCTCAAGAATCTTTTCATAAAGATGAATATATATTTTCGAAATTATACCTGCTTTCATGATACATGCAAATAACTATTATATCATGCTGGATATGATAAAGAGCCTAAAATGCGATGAGTTCAACTAACAGGCTAATCTTAGCTAATGCTCCTAGGAACAATATATAATAACATTGACATTTCAACTGGGTCCTTGAAAAAAAGGATAGGATTTGGAAGTTGGAGATACATATAGAGTATTTACAGAGGAAGGAGCTGTAGAAAGAATGATATTTGTCATAAACTTGACTACAGATTACAAAGTGGGTAGGAAAATTGTGATAGATACATTCATGAAGGGAAAATAAATGGAATCTATGGAATTTAGGAGAGAAAGAAGAGTTCTCCTACACTTGTGGCAGTGATGATGAAAAGGAGGAAATAGATGCTGACACATTGTAAACATGGATGTGATAAAATGAAAAGGATATGCCTAGGTCTAAATTAGAGAGTCAGAGGAAATGTTTATAGACTAGCATTGCCATTGTGAAAAAAAATGAGGCAAAAAAAAAAAAATAGACTATTTTGAAAAAATAAAATAACTGGGCATTTTAAATAATGTTATTTTAAATAAAAGTTATTTTAAATAATGAAATTATTTTTTGTAAATCTAATATTATACATGTTTATTTTCAAAAAGAAAGTTTCATAGACATGCTAGAAGGGAAGGGATACTGGGGGGAAATTATCATCTTTCTATCTATCATCTATCTATCTATATACCTATCTATCTATCATCTATCTACCCATCTATCTGCCTAACTACCTATCTTTCATCTGTTATCATGTATGTATGTGTGTGTGTGTATATATGTGTGTGTTGGAAGTGACAATAATACAGGATAGAGGGAGAGATGGAGTGTGTGAGCGATGGAATAGAGTATCTAATTTATGTAGATCACAACAGAAATCCACCTTGATAAAGTGAAATCTGAGCAGAGATCTGAAGATAGTGAGGGAGCATGATGTGAATACCAGGACAAAAAAGTATATAGTATGGAATGAGCAAGAATTAAGGCCCTGGTGTAGGGATGAATAAATTTGATAAGTTTGATTAGCAGCAGTAAGACCAGAGAGGCTGGCCCAGAGTGAATAAGAGCTTTTAAAAAATGAGATCAAAGAGTAAATCTGGAATCCGACCTTCTAAGCCTTTGAAAGGTCTATGGGTATTAATCTCCATAATATTGAAAACAATGGCAAGAACATAACAGCACATTAACATACAATTTCTTTATTAGCAGAATGACTGCTTTCGCTTACAGAATGACACTAGGGAAACAAAGAGTGGCAGTTAAGAGAAAGATCAGGAAATTATTGCAGTTGGGTAAGTGAGAACTCACAGCACTTTGGATCTTCACACTTCCCTCTAAGAAATAGTGAGAACAGTCAGAATCAGGATATAATTTAAGGGTAGTGGAGGATGTTCTTTCTCAGAGGAGCTCTAAGATTTGGAAGAACAGTTTTGCAATTTTCTCATAAGAGAAAGATGGAGAGGAATAGATTTATAGAGGAAAATCAAGTGTTTAAAACAAAATGTGAGATGATGCTTAGATATACAAAATTGAAAATTGAAAACATTTGGATATAAGTGTCTGGAGTTCAGGAGAAATTTTAGGGATGTTAACACAAATTAATGGCTGTATAACACAAATAAGGGGTATTTAAAGCTGTTAAACTTAACAAGATCTTAATGCTGTTTAGTTTTGGATGTATATTTTAATGTTGTTGGTTGGTTTGTTTGTTTTTTCACTGTAACTCACCTCTCTTGGTCTCTTATTCCCTTTTGGGAGTACCCAGTATCTCTCTGTTTAATAAGTAATTTCTGTGATACCCAAATGTCTTCTCATGCTCATAAAACATACATACATATATATTACATATATATTGCATATGCACACATGCATACATACATATTACATATATTGCATATACATACATACATATATATGCATATATGTATATATATGATATGGTGTTGAATTGTACACTGGA
>NW_006432227.1:3782787-3802127 GCF_000325575.1 Pteropus alecto | reverse complement strand
TTTTCTCAGTTTATAACTTAGAATAGACAACTTTTCATATGCCCCAACTATATAACATCTGCATGATATTCTATGATAGGCACTAACCATTGTAATTTACTTAATCATTTATAACATTGAATGATGTGTATATATATATATACATACTCAAAAGTCATCACTCATTTTAAGGGTATTTTATTACTTAAAATTTTCTCAGTTTATAACTTAGAATAGACAACTTTTCATATGCCCCAACTATATAACATCTGCATGATATTCTATGATAGGCACTAACCATTGTAATTTACTTAATCATTTATAACATTGAATGATGTGTATATATGTATATATACATACAAACTTGTATTTACATATATATGTGTTCATATTACATTTTTTCAGGTTTTATAAGAAAGTTGTAATAGTTCCTATTTCTACCATTGATTTATGAGATTATCCTTCTTATTTCCATCTCCACTAGCAGTGGGCTTTGTTGGTCTTTATCTGGATTACTCTCATGATTATATAGTTTGAGACCATTGTTCCTCTAATTATGCATTTCCTGGACTACTAGGAAGACTTTTTTTCCCCCTTAAATTGCCCCAATATCTAGAGGAATTTCTCACATGCATTTTTTATATATTGGTTGACTAATTGTCTCACTTGAATTTCCTCATCATTTATTCTCCTTTTGTACTTTTCTCAGGCTCTACCTTGCTGAAATGTCAACTTCCCCAAATTGTGGCCTTCTGTTAGTTGGAAGCTGTGAATATTCAAAGTTTACTCCAAGTATATACTTTAACAATTGATTAATGCAGTGGCTTTATTTTACCAAAATATTCTCTGCAAATGCCTTTTTTTTTTTTTTTCCTTATTTTATGAACTCCAAGAAGGCTGGGGATTATCCTTGGAGCTATCATTCTACTCTGAGCATCGTCCTATGACATAAGAGCTTTTATTATTTTCTTCTCCCTCTTTACCCCAGGATGAAGAAGAGGGAGCTATTATAGTAGTGATTTTTCTAATTTTTGAAGCTGTTACATATCATTTCCCTTGTAAAGTCTTCCTGGACCCAATAGTTCAAGTGAATTATTCTGAAAATATGGATGCTTTACAATAGGAGGCAACACAGATTAACAATACAGTCTTGGACTCTGCGTAAGACAGGCACATAGTTTGGTTCCAGACTAAGTGCAATCTGAAGGAACACATAGGAAATTCTCTGGCATATGGTAAGAGCACAGTACATACAAACAATAATGGTAATAATAACAATGTCAACAACAACAATAACAGGCTAACTACAGAGGCACAGATGGTTAGGGCAAAATAATAACAGCTGACTAACCAAGGTATCAGAACACTGTCAGAAAAAGAAGGATCAAACATCCCTTTATCATATAATATTAAATATTATGTACAACTTCATGATTTCCTCAGCAAGAGATGAAACATATGTACATCAAGATGATTTCTTCATGAATGATGATGCTTCTAGTTGGTTTCATATATTTCTTATGTATCAAGTTAAAATGTGATTCAGCTGAAATGCTGCAGTCCTTTAAGTCATTTAAATTATTAGGATTTCAGCTATAACATTCTCTAAAGCCTGGTTAGCAGCTGTCATAGTTGCTTACTCTTTTATAGATGCAAAAATGACCCAGTGATTTCCTGTCTCAAATGGTCACAAATCTATCAAGAATTCAAGGCCCGACCCATAAATACAAGTGCCTAACAATGTTTGGAAAATTTTGTTTTTTATTGGTGACATATAAAATATCATTCACAGTGGTAGAGACTTTTATATTCCTGTAAAGCCTTAGGAAAAGAAAAAAACACTTTATTTTTCCAAATTATGCTGTTGGTACTTTGCTTAAAAGCCATTTATATAACATTTGACATTGCTATAACAAATACTTCCAATGGTTATATTTAACTTTATGTTAAATCAAATAATGCCATAATTTTTAATATTTTTTATTAGAAAGAGACAGTTTCTTATTATTTACCAAAAAAATTCTTGAGACATTTACACATTTTGACATTTATATTTACCTCAAACCCATATAAATGGCAAAATAATCATCTCCTGTCTTTAAAGTCTAAGTTCTTGGCATATTGTGGAATTCTAAAAGGCAAAATAGTCATCCTAATATTGATCTTTGTATTACTTGTAAAAATTATGAATTACCAGAAGACAATAGGTATATATCTATTATAGGTATAGTTAGGATTGAAATACACTGATATAAAAGATATACTAGATGGAGACTAAAGACTCCAATTAACAGGAAGGTAAAAACCTTGTCAAACCATTTAAGGTAAACATAAATATTAAGACTACCTGATTTTTATATATCTATATAACTGTGAAATAATAGCTTAATTTGGGAAAAGAAATAATATGGGCCAAAGGAACTGTCAGCATGCATAAAAAGAACAATTATGCAATCCAGTTAATCTACATGATTATTCTTTATTTCTTAAATTGTTCTACACTATCATGTATATTGATATTTACAATAGCATATATTAGAAATGCCATCTCTTTGCCTATTTGACTTCTTGGTTTTAATTTTCTTCCTTGCGTGGTTTTTCTTTTTTTTTCCTTAAACATATCCCTTCCAGCATTGCAGACCAGAGTTTGTTCATTTATTCCTAATTCCGGGTTATGCTTTGTATTTGAATAAATATTTATTCTAAATTTTAATAGGCAGCTTCCCATAATCTCTTCCATGAGGGTCACCCTGTGATGCTCTTTTAACCTTTATTACATCAGTGCATCCACTTTGTGCACATACTGTTTCATCTACCTTATCTCAAGGCTGGCATCTTATGAATACATGCTACTTCCTCAGAAACCGCCTTCCCTGCATAACCAATGTGAGGACTTCCCTCCCCTACCTCTAGTCACTGTACATCACATTACCTTTATTTTATTTTGTCATATTTATAGTATATTTTATATTATTATATGATACTTTTTTATTATGTATTCTTCTTTGTCTATTTCTCTATACTTAAAAAATAGGCTTCTTATCAATAAAGATTTTGCCTATAATTTTGGTTTCCCACATGCCACCTCTGGATTCTCAAGTATATTTATTGAATGAATGATGTAAGGAACTAATACAAAACTATCACTAAGTTAGGAGAGTCCTAATCTCTTTAAGCAAATTAAACAACAATAATATTAAATAACATTTGAGTCTTGGAAAATTTGACATTATATAAATGTTTGTCAATCATATGTAACTCAAGGATAGATGTTTCTGGGATATTTCTTAATGTAATTTTAATGTAATTTCAAATCTGTATCAGAAAATCAGGATTATCTTGATTTTATCATAAGTAATCAATGCATTTAGTAAACAATAAAAATTTAAAACTTCTGAATTTACGATAATTTGTATATAATAGTACCATGCTTTAATTTTGCACTTTAAAAAATACAAAGTAATAAATTACATTATTAATGTAATTCAATTACTTCACTAATCAAAATTACACTGCTAATTGTTTAACAATGGCTGTTGAATGTAGATTTGCATCCTAGGTTGACTACAAAAATCTTAGAATATATTCCAAGGCTATATTTTCAATAACGCACCTTATCTTTATTGAGAAACAATATACATTTCATTCAGGCAAATTACTCAGTCCACATGATTTGAAGTTTCATCCCTTAGCACCTTTTGCTGAAAGATTTAAATTAAAATGATATTTAGTTTTCTTCTAGGAAAATGATTAATTCAGAAAAGAGATACAATTTTAGCATGAGGGAACATCTAGTTTTAACCTACAATTGGCCTTAATCCAATTGTTTTAGCAATATTCCTTTTCTCATCCCTAAATGTGTTTGCTGACAGTCATGATTTTTCCCTTATATTATTAAGGTTTTCATGAAAGCTAACTATAGACTTCATAATCTAGACAAATGTTACAATTTAATTTTATGTTTAAAAACAAAACTACCCAGGCCTCAAGTTCTCAATAATATCATTTTCTGCAGAAACCACTTTCTTTTTTAAGAAACTAGACAAATCAACTCCTAAAAGTTTTATCTTGAAAACTAGTTTTCCTAGAGTCCTTTATATCCAAACGAGTAGTGAAACCAATAAAATATTTTGCTTGGTGAAAAATACATATAGATTAGAATTTCCATGGTGCCAATTTTAGCATTTTGTTTTGTCTCTCACGTGAGCTGTTTAAGAACAGCAAGCAGTGTTTCTGTGCATGAACAACAACTACCTATTAGCATTGATCACAATCCTTTTTCCTCAGATATGCCCTCTTGGTTTATAAAATTAAAATGCTGGATTTTAATCCACCACTTCATTGGGTACCCTTGCTCTATTTTCTTTTTCTCCCATAATTTTAGTTTAGGTTGCTATTCATACACATTGTCATTCTTTTGGGGATATCATCTATTCTCTTGGCCTACACATTAATTTTGTGTTAAGGCTTTATACACCTATTAGTCCTGCTCTTTTACCAGAGAATAAATCCTACATAAACCAATAATATTTGTGATAGTATCCTAACTCAGTCCACAATTTTAATAGCTTCTTCCAAGGTACAAAACTGGGGCAAAGGAGTTGTCCCAAAAGCATCCTTCAGAGGATGGAATGACACAGCATGTAAAGATGGCCTTCCATCAATGACATCAGTGACCACCACCTAGTCCTTAACTAAACTTTGTTGCTTTCAATTACCTAGGCACTAGCTTAAGAGTGTAGATTTTATAGAATCAAATGATGGTCAACATGAAATTATGTGATGCAGTTTTGTCTCTGCTATGAATCTTGTCACAATTAATAGCATTTGGACTAATTCTTGGGCTGGCACCCATTTCTGCTATAGTTCACATTTTGATATAAAACATAACTGAATATTTCAGGTTCCTTATTTAGTAGCCACTGGTAATTTTTTGTAGCATTGCGTTCTATAAAACTCTGAAACGTGTTTCCAGGTTATAGTGTCTAGTGCATACTTTATTCACTAAAAGGGATCTCCATAATAACAGGCAACCTGTATGCTGTTTTTGCCATTGAAGATTTATTTAATGTAAGTCCATGAGGGCAAAAGCATTTGACTTTATTCCATGTGCTATTTTCAGCACATAAAAAAATAAAAATAAAAATACTAGTCACGAGTAAGTAATTCAAGACATTTGTTAAATGAATGAATGAGTGATTAATGAAACTCATTTTCTAATATTTCTCACTTTTCACATACTGACGATTCATTCCTTCTTTATTGCTTTGCAGCTTCTAAGCTAATTTTTTCAAGAAGTAAAAAAAGATTATCTGGCCCTCAATGACTGATACATTTTCTTACTGTGAAAGACTTTATTTACCTAAATCTTGATCCCAATTAACCCCATATCAGAAACTGCCGTATATATTATAACAGATTGTTATAGACCCCATCTTTCACAGACTTCAGTTTCAGAAACCTTTATCTAAACATGTATTTCTCATGGAAGCCTTTTATCCAAGATTACCTACCTCATAAAAACATGAGAATTACTAGTTATAAAGATACTTTCAAAGCTCAAACTCAACTAAAGTAGCTTCTAAATGATGTTGATTGGAATAATTTCTATACAATAAGAAACTCACTTCAAGTAGTTAGGCTTTGAAAAATGCTTCCTCTGCAACAATTGTTATGGCTAGTCTGTTTAACTTTAGTGATTCTAAAAGTTGATATTTTTTTCTTATTTTTTATTTAATTTAAATATCTTCTGTGATCAATGACACTGAGCATCTTTTCATGTCCTTATTTTTCATTCATATATCTTTATTGATGAACTGTCTGTTCAAATTATTTGCCAGTTTTTAAAATGGTCATTTTATTATTGCTTTTGCAAGTCCTTTATATATTTAGAATAGAAGCTGTAATCAGCTGAAATTTGATTTGCTAATATTGATTATTACTTTTTTAAATTTTTAACAGTGTATTTCAAAGGGCAGTTTTTATTTTGATGGATTCATTTTTACCAATTTATTCTTATATGAGGATTTTTTTTTAATATATTCAAGAAAACTTTGCCTATCCTAAGGTCCAAATGACCAAAATGATTCTTCCTTATATTTTTTCTTATAGCTCTAGATATTTTATATGTAGGGCTATGATACACTCAGTTAATTTTTATGAGGTAAAATTATGGACTAAAGTTATTTTGAATCATATAACAGTCTAATTGTTCTAGAACCACGTGTTGAGATCACTAAACTCTAATGAATTGACTTTCCAACTTGTTGAAAATAGACTGATTTTATAATCGTTAGTTTTTTTCTGGCATTCTATTATTTTTTCATTGATCAATTTATATATCTTGATACTAATACCATACTGTCTTGATAACAGCAAATAAAGAGCATAAAGTTAACAGTATACATTTCCCAAATTTGTTCTTCTTTTGTAATAGTTTGGCTATTCTCTGTCTTTGCATTGCCATATAGATTTTGGAAATAGCACCTCAATTTCTGACAAAAACTTTAAAAACCTGTTTAGTAAGATTATGATGAGGATACCATTGAATCTACAGATTATTTAGGGGAGAAGTGCCTATGGTCACTTCTATCAATCCTAACTATGGTCTTTTAATGTATGGTCAATCCTAACTATGGTTTTTTTATGTAGGAAGATAATACAACACTTTGTGGGTTTTTGTTAGATTTTTCTTAAATTTATTCAGTAATGTTTTATTTTTTCCATCTTAAGTATACAGAGCTCACATAAATTTATTGTAATTTGTATTAGAATAATTGATAGTATATTTTATTCAATCCCTAAATGTTGTTCACATTATATGGAAATAAATTTTATTTTTGTATTGATCTTGTATTCTACAATTTTGGTAAACAAACTCATTAGCTCTATTACCCTTTTTTTGGTAGATTCAACAAAATTTTCTACATAGATAATCAAATACTCTGTTAATAAAAATAACATTACTTCTTCTTTTCTAATGTGTATGCAGTTTTTTTTTTTTCTCACTTTATCTTGCAAAGAAGTATAAACAAAGAAAAGCAAGTTGCCTAGATCTCTAATTACCTATTTCTTATAGCTCAATTTGGAATGGTGTTAAATAGCCAGCATTTCTTTCAGTTATAAGAGCCAGTATATTACATTTTTACTTAGTTGTTTGAGTTTGGCTCCCTAAAAGAACTTAATAAATAAACCAAATAAATGCACCAATTTTAAAGAAGACCATACTTTTTCTCTCTTCTTGCCAGGATACTATATGCATAATATAATCTGAAGAATTGACCCGGAACCCTAAAAATAATATAAATTTTCAGCACTTTCATGTGACTCTTTGTTCTTTCAACATACTAAAAATTGTATATTATATCCAAGTCTTTAGTAGCTTTTCACATTATCTGAGATTAACATTAGGCTTCTGACAAAGTAAGGGAGAAAAAAAATGCAAACATTTTGGATTAGGAATAAGAGAGCCAAAGCGTCAGTATCCTAACACAGTTTTGGATATTGTGAAAACTTTAGCCTAAGTAGAAGTAAATTAGGCAGGGTTTAGCAGGCATAATGAAGAGTTTAGATTGCATTCTTGTGCACGGAGGCAGTTTTGAGGTTTTTAATTAAAGAAATTATATGATATGATTTATGTTACAATTTTAATTCTAGGATGTGGTGCAGAATGGATCTTAGAGAAGCTACCATGAGAACAGGGAGCCCAGTAATAAGCTATTTTATTTTGAGAGAGCAGGCAGATCAGGATGGTGAACTGATTGTGGCTATGGTATAACACTGAATAAAGTTAGATAGATTAAGGATACGTTTTAACCATGGATTCAAAGGCATTTACTAATAGATTAGATGTGGACTGTGAGGGACTGTGGGAAATTATAGATAACTCTTGAATTTTAGATGAAGCAATTGGATAGCTTGTGATGACATTCACTGGAAGGGAGGAGGACTGGGCATGAGCTATATCATATACAAAGATTTGTTTGTAACTTGTTAGGTTTCAAATGCTATTAGAAACACAAGTGAGGGGTTATGCATGCAATTAGATATAAGAAATTGGAATGCATGATAAATCTGAGAATTGCAAACATAATATGATGATATTAAAGGGGAAATATGTAGAGAAGAGACAGGAAATGAGTCCTGGCTTTCATAATCAATAATAGGCCTTTGTAACATAGTAAGAAAGAGGTTCCAGTGATATAGAAACAAAATTAAAGGACACATGTCAGAAAATCCAGGGGAAGAAAATGCCATCAAAACTAAATGCTGTTGATAGATAATGTACAGCATGGATGGGATGTATTTGTTTCTTGGCAATAGCAAGTGAATGGATGACTTTTATAAGAATGAGTTCAGTAGAGTGATGAGAAATAAATCATTTTGGACTAGGTGGTATATTGTCTAATGAAAAAAATGCTCCCTGGCTGGTTTTTGCATTCACATTTTTTTAGTCGTGGTTATTTATGTTTTGTTTTTTTTTTAATTACTTTAATGAAATAACTCAAATTGGCAGTTGCCAGAGGTGAGGGGTCAGGAGTGTAAAATGGGTGAATGTAGTCAAAAGATACAAACTTCCAGTTATAAAATAATTAAGTCTTGAGGATGTGATGTACAGCATGGTGACTATGGTTAATAATACTGTATTGCCTATTTGCAAATTGTTAAGAGAGTAGATCTTTAAAGTTCTCATTACAAGAAAAATATTGTAACTATATGTGGAGATGAGTGTTAATTAGGCTTAGTGTGGTGAAAATTTTGCAATATATAGAAATATTGAATCATTATGTTGTATACCTGAAACTAAATTGGCGTATGTCAATTATATCTCAATAAAAAGGAAAATTCCTTTGTTTTCAAATATTATTCATTCAAATCTTAGTATCTATTCTAGAGAATTACTGAGATCTAAAGAACTGTAATTATTGGAACCCAAAGAATAGAATTTGACATATAAAAATAATCGAAATTGACAAACCTATGTCATGTTTTTTTTCTGCAATGACTCCAAAAGGGGATACAATGCCCATATTGGCTTATGTAGGCTTAGTTTCCTGAAGCATCCACTGGTAGGAGTGTGAGATTATAACGACTAGCTAAGCTTAACTGTGGACCATCCCCAAGCAGGCCAAATTCCCCAGTCTGCATTACTCCAAAGCTGTATGGAAGAGATAAAATACAAATTTGGAACTTATTCAAAATACCCACTACACAAAACTATGAGAGATCCAAAATAGAGATTCAAAGCAGGGATATTGAACAAACGAATGTGTTATATTGTATAATTTCAAATAGTGAAATAATACAAGCTGAATAGAAATATGGGGTTTTTGGAGAGGCCACAATCAATAGTTGTGAGTAATTAACATTGTGTAACTGAAGGGCAAAAGAAAACGAGTTTAACACAGGAAAAATTAGGATAGAATTACTGGGGGGCAGGAACAACAATAATTTTATTATGTTCTGTTTCGTTCTTTAACAAATCAAGAGAACAGATGCTCCTAGCCCATGTAAAGTTTAAAAAGATATTAAATATTTCAGGTTTAATTATGAAAGTAATAAACTTTTGATAATATTATCAATATTTTTGACATGCTTTTTCATATACTTGAGAATTGAATATACCATTCAGGATGGAGAAAATCCATTATCATTATGCCATTTGTCATCCTGTACTCCGAGGCCTGCAACTTCTTCCAACAAACATGCTTCACTTTGCTATTTACAGCAGCTAATAAGTCCATCAATAAGATCAGGATTAATTCTGGGAATTAAAGTTGGGGAGTAATATAAGGGATTTTGCAGCTGCCGCTGCGTAGCCTTTTATATAATTATAACTTTAATTTTGTTCTGTATTGCAGAACAAGAACTTTACTGTTGTTTTTCTAAATTATAAGAACTAAAAACAAGTCCAGTTCTGACAAGTCATGTTATTATATTCTTACAGACTCTTTCTGAAATCTATTCTTTAGCATTAGAGAGAATTGAGTACGCTGGTCCTCTGGGAGGTCTTTTTATGATTCTTTTGTTTCTAAAATAAATTATGAATAGCGTTTTCCTTATTCCTTTCATTTTAAACTACATTTCATAAGGCTGGATAAGCATAATTTTTTTCCAGCTGTTTCTATGGCTGCTTATTTTTTTTTTTTGAGCACAGTCTTTGCAGCACTGATTTCTAATTCATATAACATTCAGTGCACATTGTTCTTACTCAGTATGCATATTACTAAAAGAGTCTAAATTGGTTTCAGAAAGTTTAGGTACCTAAAACTATATAATGATGTATATAAGCCTGTAGTAATCATTAAGATAAAGAAAACTGCAATTTTGCAAATGTTTTCTTTTAATTTTCTGGATTAGTCCCCTTTTTTAAAAATGTTAAAGATATTTAATTTACCTATTTTCTTAAAACAAAAACTAATTACACATAAATTATACAAAATAGGTTTGCATTGTGGTAGCAATAAGAAGAAAGTTTGAAAAGTACAATGTTGCTATGTAAAATTTGAGTATTCTTTTAAAAAATCATAATTAGAGTAATTGTAATGATGATGATCATGTTTATAATGTTATTGGCACAAACTTCAGATTCCATTAATCAATTTCTGTCTGCATTCAAAAATGAAAATTAACATTTTCCATTTTATTTTTCTCAAGAAAGTGTAATATGCTATATACAGTAGAGCCTTTATGGAATCACTAATAATTTAATTAATCTTATCCATCTTCCCCCTCGTATACTATGCCGACCATCTCCTCATTCGTCTGACTTTTCATCCTTTCTGAAATCCCCATACTCTCATGTGTTATCCATGTTTTCTCACCATTTTTTATTAAAAATGTATTTAATTTGAGGATGTAATAAAAATCATTCGTTGTTAGAGAAGAGATAATTTATGTACAGCAATTGGCATAATAGCAGCATATAATTTTTTTATTTTTGCAAAATTTCCATATTGCATTAGATTTCTTAAAATATTCCTTTATGCTGTGCCACAAACTATATTCTACTAACAAGCTGAGATCTCTCTAGCTAGTTTTAACAGGCGATCATGTGGGATAAAATAATGGGTTACAAAATCTATTTCTAGATTATCAAATACTTGGAGACATAGATTAAGAAGATTCTCACAGTTATCCTTGTATAGCCTTTGTTGAAATGCTGCATTGACCTCATAACCTCAATTAGTTCCTGTGTGCTTCCCTGCTTTTATTTTCTTTTAAAGTGAGAAAGCTTCAGTAGAATGCAACAGTTTAAATATATGATATGTAAGAGAAAGTATTTAAAAAATGGTAGTGATGTAATCTAAAATCCTTGGTAGACATCTGAATAGAAATAGGGTTATGTTTGTTCCAACAATTGGCAAAGAAAATCGCTCTGTATATTTTGCACCGATGAAATGAATAAATTTAGAGTACTTCTATTTCCTATGTACAGAGCAGTGATAAAAAGAGATTTAAAGAATCTTGCATTATATGAGAGTATTTATCAGAGAAAATTAATAGGATAATTGAGACTAGCTTATTGCCAATATAATATATATGAACCTATATGTCCACGTCCCCTGTTGTATGACTTCCTTTAGCAGTGCCAGGCTGCTCTGGTTTAGAAATGGAGAGAACAGAAAGTTGCGTTCATCCAGGATGTGAGATTTGTTCAAGCTGTGAAACAAAAGGACAGAACAGTGAGAGGTTTTGAATTAATGGAAAGTTATTTTTGAAGCAATGGCCCAAGAAATCTGAGATTATTAATGAGGGACATCAAGAAAATCAATGGATATAGTGAAAGTGGAATATTCTGAATAAACTTGAAGAATAGTTGAAGAAATTGAGTGAAAAAAGATAGAAGGATAAGAGTTTGTATGTAGAGGGGGCTGTTTGTGTGAGCAGTTGAAGATCGAAGCGAGACAACCGATAAAATCCCAAGTTATGATTTTTGCTGTATTTTATTACTGGATTCAATGAGAAAAATTTTATATGTGAAAAATTTGAATAACTGAAAGACCAGGAATTTTGACAGGTTATCCCATGGATACTGTAATTAGCAGGATGGTCAGAAAACTTGAAAAAGAGGAAAACTTTAGGGCAAGTGGCAATGCTTCTCTCTCTCTCTCTCTCTCTCTCTCTCTCTCTCTCTCTCTCTCTCTTTCTCTTTCTCTCCTCTTCCTTCCTTCCTTCCTTCCTTCCTTCCTTCCTTCCTTCCTTCCTTCCTTCCTTCCTTCCTTTTCTTTCTTTCCTTTTATTTCCTGTTCTTTAAGTCTCTATTTTTATTCAATCAATGAGGAGTGCTCTGAATGTTGATAGAGAACAGCTAAAATGAAAGTTAGAGCATGCTTGCCTTCATCGCAAATTGGCAGAAGACTCAACATATCAGAGGTTCTTAGGTAACAATAGAGGCTGAAAGTCTATTTGGATAAATGTGTATCAAATGGTATATTAATCCTACCTTCTGCATTAAAAGTAATAGGAGTATGAGAAAATAAACAGCTACGATATGAAAGCCCTCAGTGGACTTGGTGCCCTAAAGGCTGATTCATTTGCAGGTAAAAGGTATAGGGTATCCTCAAACAGATAGAGAGCATGAGGAAGCTTGCTCATCTGGAGTTTATATGGTGAGGTCTTTGAGGTGAAGAGATGTAAAGAGATCAATGGAGGGACAATGCTGGCACTTTGGATTCTTGGTTGATGAAAACAGAGTGATTATGAGCAAATTCCATGTCTTAAGGGTTGCTTTGAGGAAAGATAGCTCTGAACCATGGATAGTCTCCACTGACTAGAGTCATAGCAAATTCATGAACAGGATCCACAGGTAGAACAGAATGTAACAGGTCAGGTGATTCGTATCTATTATTTCCCCACTATTCAGGATATAGCATAGCGTAATAGAAAGAACATAGGTTTTGACATTTGATTAACCTTGATTAAAATCTCAGTTCTTCCACATACCGTGTGTGTGTGCTTAAAGTTTACTGGGAGGATTAAAAGCACACTGTGTAAAGAGTGTTTGGTTCTTGGAGATGTTGTGGCCCACTCTTTTTCCTGGATTTTGAGAAAACTATCATCTGGGGTTCTGAAAACCATATGCCAGGTGTTATACCAGCTCTGCAACCTGAACATTGCCTTCGATGAGCTAGTGGAAATGCTAGCCCATAACTTCTCTAATTACTATATTTCTGTATCTATTTCCTTTTCTCAATTACAGCAACTTTGTCCAGCTGTGTCTCCAATACTTTCTCTGTCCTTCCTCCAGAGCTAGGAAAACTTTTCTTTCAATCATTTCTCCTCTTTGTCCGGAACCCATAAAAATTGCCACTTTTGTTTCTGTAAAATTGCAAAAGCTACACTTGTGATATTTTTGGAACTACCAATATCATTACAGTGAGTTTGTCTGACCTAAGAAGCATATTTAAGAAATTAGTTTTGCATGAATCTTCTGAACCCGGAAAGCATTTTTTAGTAATATCCTTCAATCCTGTGGTCCCTAAACCTTAATGCAGACTGAAAACCTAAAATGGTTCTTTAAAATACAAATATCAAGATCAAATTTCAGCGATTCAGGGAAAGGAAATCTGGATTTGGGTCCTGGAACCTTCCACTTTTATGATATCACAAGTGATTATGATGCGGTCTACTTAATTGAGCATATTTTGAGAAATTGGTTCCTCAACTTAATATGGTTCTTAAGACCAATTTTGAAGGCCACATTTCTCCTAGTTTTTGGAGAAACAAATTTAACAGCTTTAACAAATTCTCCTAACCTTTAAAAAAAAGGTGACTATGTGAAGAGAAGATATGTTAATTAGCTTGACTATAGCCATCAGTTCAGTATGTAGATGTCTAGCAAATCATCATGTTATACAACGTAAATAAAAAATTCAGAAGAACTATATCATTAAGCTCAAATTCTGAAAGAACTCTGAATTCCCTAACTTCCGAAAGCTGCTTCCAGTTTTCACTCTCAGAAATGGGTATGGGTCAGTGATCATGGAAGCAGAATTCATAAAGCCTCATAAGAATATTGTGTTATCTTATAGTGAACTAAATGTAGAATATAGAGATTGTTCATTTCGATCTAAAGTCTCTAAAATTATCAGCTGAAATATTATTCATCAGGAAATTAAAACTTACACAGATATAGTCATCTTGTAGACAAAGATACCTAGGAATTAACTCACATTAGATAGGGCATAATTAGGACTACAGAGAATGATGAGTTCTCATGTTTATAAAGAAATGAGAATAATGAAATATATGCTTGCCAGTGAGATTAAGGATGTCATACTGTTACCATCCTTGTAGAATCAGAATGGCTGATCCTAACGGAAGGGCATTTATTTTCTTTTAGGAGGCACACTTGGAAGGTAGACTGCTTGAGCTCAAAATCCAGCTCTGCCTTTCCTCTGGTTATATAGCATTGGTCAGGGTCCTTGGCTCTGTATGCTTTGACCCATTCCCCCACTGTTTTTACGTATCTTCTGAAATCACTAATAAGAAATAAAAGTGGAGATGAAAAGAAGTCTAATTCTTATACTTAAGGACCTAAGAAAAAAGAATGAACATTGTATTTTGGGTCTTGAAAGAGCTGTTCTCTGAGTTGGTGTTACCAAGGACAGGGAACCGAAGTTTAAACACTGAAATAACTTTATGCAGTTACTTCCTGGTAAAAGAAAAGTATGTTTAATTTTTGTTTTTGTTTTCCTTTATGCTTGGTGTAAGGGGAAGTCAAAATAAATCAGCATGAAAATGGTGTCATGCTCATGAGCTAACTTTCAACAGTTCAGTGGTCTTACACAGTCACACAGCTTTTTTTGGTCCTGCTTTGAAGGTGGGAATAAAGATGGGACTTTAACAAAAAGGAACTTTTGTTCTTCATTCATTCACTTTTATCCTGACAACTATGCAGCAGCAATAGGATTTCTTTATAAAGTTTCACCTGAGAGGAAGTGACAAAGAGTTTAGTGACCCAAGATGGAGCTAACAGTGGTGAGGAGCATGGGAAATAGAGTAGTAAGTGCCACATTACTGGACAAGGACAAGGAACAAAAGCTCCTTTTTATCAAGTGTACCAGAGCAGTTGTTTTCAAACAATAATTGATCTTTAGCCTATCCTGCTATTTTTACTAAAACTGAAATTGCCAGACCTTCGATCAACCAAAGGGGCATCTTTGAGAGAGATTCCCAGGAATCAGAATTTTAATAATCAACCATGTTATTTTTAGACACAAATACAGTTGTGATTTTTAGAGGAAAGTGAGTTTTGACACCAGGAAAGGAAATCCAGAAGTTTATATGATACCTTAATAGTTTTTTTGTTTGTTTGTTTGTTTGTTTTTACAGGAAATTGAAACAGTGATTATCTTTTTGGACAATAACGCAAATATATGTGTTTTAGAAAAGAAAATAAATATGGAAAAATTGATAATGTCATAATATTTACCAATTGTGCTATTTGTATTGCTATTTTTGTCTTAGAAAACTTAACTTTTTTTTCATAAATAGGGCTATTTCAAATATAAGGAATATAAAATATGAGAAATAAGCTTATATTAGTGTATGTTGTTAAATAAATGCTGACTTCTGACTCAAAATTTTACACAATTCAATTATATGCGCTACACAAGTGAGACGTTTAACTTATAACAATTAAGTGATACCATTACTATTGTCAGAGTGAACAGAGTGACACAATTGCTTGTTATTGAATAGAATATTTCTCAATAGGTTGGTGGCAAAGGATAATTAGAAGGATTTGTTTAACAGAAAAACTTGCCTGTACATCTTCTTCCAGTCCCCGCTCCAACTCTCAGTTCCACCAAAGGCTATGTATTTTGTATCTCATCTCCCCAGTTAAGAAATCTTGACTTAATATATGGAAATGACACTTTACAGGTTTGCTCTGTTATCATGCTGTCCAATGAGTAAGCAGCATGTTTCCATGGAAAGAGCCTGAGATAAGATTCCAACTTCTACTTACGAGTGGTCTTGAATAACATGCTTAGCTCTGAACTCCATTTATCTCATAACAGAAATGGTGATAATATCACTTACCTTAAAATAAATAATATAGATCAACGTTTGTGAAAAAATATAAATACATATGTTTGCTATGCTCTGCGTGATATGTGTATATATATTCACACACACATATATCCACACAAAAATGCACATAAACATATACATATAAAATACATATACATATAAATAAGTAATGAAATTTTAGGAAAAATAGTACATCATAAACTGCAAGCAATCAATAAGTATTAGCTCCTTCTTACCATTTGAAAAAGGCCAAAAAATTTTATGGGCTAACATGAATTCTCTAAGCATGAAGTAGTAAAATTACTCAGACATGTTGGCATGTTCTGGGGACAAAGATAGTAGTGAGAATCTATTAATTAGTCAGGATTCTTCAAAACTTTTAGTGTCATAAAAGACACAAATAATAAGGTAGTATATAAGATCAAAGGAGACTGAAGTCACATGATAACTAAATGCAATGCTTGGCTTTTTATTGAGCCCTGGATTGAAAAGGCAAATAAAAAGTAAAATATATATTGGGACAAATTTGTAAAAAGACTGTATATTAAATAATATCGGTATTAAATCTCTGGTGCAATAATTGTATTAGAATTGCATGGTATGTTCTTCAGGGATACATTCTAAAGTATGTTAAATGTCTGGATGCCTACAAATTTCTAGTGGTTGATAAAAAAGAAAAAGATAGGAGAGTGAGAGACTGATATAAAACCTACAGAAAAATATTTAAAAAGCCTACAGCCATGCGACCCTGAACAAGCCCAATCCCTTCTGATTTTAGAAGCTAAGCAGGGTTGGGCCTGGTTAGTATTTGGATGGGAGACCACCTAGGAAGACCAGGTGCTGTAGGCATAAAAAACAAAACAATAAGTGATTGTAAGCTGGCAATGTTTTTGCAATCTGTGAGGTCAACCAAGGGTTGCCTCACCTAAAAAAAAAAAAAAAGAAAATATTAAAAATGAATGAAAATTAATGAAGGATATATAGGCTTTTTGAATACTTTAAAAATAAATGAAAAACAATTTTAAACTTAAAAATTCTTAGGCACATATGAAAAGAGGTTTTTGATTTAGGAAATTTTACATTTTTAATATAATTTTTTTATTTTCTTGATTTCTCATCATTTTTTTAAATGATTTTGCCGTTTTTCCTTAGTCATATGCAATATTTTTTTTATCTAATCTTACAGATCTATTAAGATTTTCAATTAAACATTATTCTCTGAAATAAGTTATGAGGTATATTATTAGACTGTGAGTCAGAGAAAAACATGGCAGAATGCTAAACTAGGAAAGTGGTTTAATTAAGAATAGTATGTAAGTTGATTTAAATATGAGAGAATTTATTTTAAAGATAGGAGTGTTAACTATGTAAATTAAAGAAATTGCAAACATAAGAGCTGATTTTTAGTACTGTAAATTGACTTTCTAAACTAAAATCTACAAAAGAAATAGTAAAAAATAAATGTCTGTTATTTTCAATTACTATTTTTAAACTTTACTCACAAAAAGAGTTGACATCATTTTAAGTTATGAAAATACAGAATGTGTCACTGATTGCCAGTTCTTGTTCAGAACCAGTGTTAGTCAGACATATCTGAAGAAAAAGATTATGATTTTATCAAAGTTGTATGCCTTTCTAAACACTTTTTTTTCACTAATTATTTTTGGAATTCTGGGGAGTCAGGAACATTTGAATTGACTTATAAAAAGTATTAAGAATGAGATGGCAACATCTGCTCCTGTCAGCATTGTTGTGTTTCATGAACATCGGTTTTATAGAGAGCGTTTTTTTTATTTCAAAAGAATTAGTGCTCCAGTGAATTAAAATATGCTCATTAATAATTTACAGATATGCTGTCAATATGGCAATGTCTAATTATATGATGATGTACAAGTCTAAAATGGTCGTAAGAAAGCAACACTGTTCTCAAAAAGAATTGACAAATAAAGTAGGTATAATCATACTAGATGATTGTGTTTCCTTTTCAAAATGAAAACTGCATCCAAGTAGAAAATCTTACTTTTCTTGAGACAAAGTTTATGGAGTGTTTCTGAAGCACTAGATTGATAATTAGTTTCCATTTTTACGCGTACTATTTTAGAAATAATCAGTCACCATGTTCTGATGATTCAAACTTGTATTTTTTAAATCACCACTAGAATGACATGGAGAATGTGAGGTTTGGAAGGACAGACCCTGAGCCAAGCAGTTAAGGTTCATGCTCCATCTCATTTCAAAACCATGACCTTGAGTAAGTTATTTAGCTTATATTTCTCATTTTACTCATGTGTAAACAATGAAATAATAATAGTTCATATTGAAAAAAGCTGCTGTGAGCATTTAATTAACGTATGTAAAGCATAAAAAAAAAAACAATGCGAGTGTTTACTTAGGAAACGTGTGTTTTAATTTCCCTAAAGTAGTCTTCTACTTGAAATCTTCTTTCTCTCTCTCTCTGTCATATATACATATTATATATAATGAAATAAGATTATATATATATATGTAACCTCATGTCATTCCAAAAGAAGAAAAATTTTTTTCTTGTATGGAGAGAGTACGCAGGAATAACAGTAACTTTATAGCAAATGGAGTTGAACAGATGGTATTATGAAGGATGCTTATCGGACCTTTCCCCCTGAAATCAGTTGTTCTCAGGATGAACTGTTAGCGGAAGATATTCTGTACTTTAGTTCTTGCTTAAGCTTACAGGCAAATATAAATCCAAGTACGTGTCAAGAGGGTAAAAACCTGAATACATTTAGGTCAATCCAAGTCAATGGATAAGTAATGGGAAATTGAGAGCACTTGGTTATGACCTATCTCTCCACCTCTGTTCAATACTCAGGAGGTCCCTACTCAGATTAAAAAAATATGGAAATACTGAATAATTACTGATATTGGCAATAATCTCTATAAATCATTTAAAAACATAGAATCTGCGATTTACTCAGGAATGTGGAATTGCTTTACTATTTTTCTAGGTAGAGGCAGCTCTACAGTCTTCCACTTCCTTCTCCACAATTATATCCCTGACTCCACAGATCAGGGAACCAGTGTAGGATTCTGCCAGCTGCTGAGAATGTCTATTCAAGTATGCATTCTGAAATGAGAGGTGAAAAACACAGGATGGGGCTTGGGAATCGCTGGGCCCACTGTGAATCACACCTGAACTAAAACTCCATTGCTCACCTCCTTAAGTCTCTACTCTGACTGGTGGGCCATAGTTATGTTTTGGGTCTCTTGGAATTAATCAGTTCAAAGCCAGCATCCAGTAGTTCCTGAAAGTTCTGATTATTTCCTTTGATCCAATGCACCTTAGG
>NW_006432227.1:3720313-3782774 GCF_000325575.1 Pteropus alecto | reverse complement strand
AATATGTCCCTTTGGAGAAGGCTGAGAGAAAGATAAACAGTATAAATTTGCGGGAGTATACTGAGGTCTGTCCTCAGGGAGACCTAAGCTCCACTTCATTCAAGAGGTTTTAGCTCCACAAACTGACTGACGTCTGGGAATTAATTGAGGGGCCATGACTCTCTGTTTTTATGATTCAGATTGGACTTTTATTGACTTGATTCAGAACATTTCTGCTTATAGAGATCAAGTAATAATTTGTAGATTTTCTATTTTGCTTCTTTGGAAACCATGCCAACTACTAAATGCCATAGCTCTGTGAGAGTCAGACTATTTTCATTGCTGCTTTGATTTTTCTATCCATTATGGTAAAGCACACCCACTCTGTCTTTGGCAGTTGAGTAGGATCACTTGGCCCCTGTCACCTGGGAATCCAATTACTCTTAGTGTATTTAGTTTTCCTAATTCAGTAGCTGTTGTTACCATCATGAGGTCTGCCCTATAGAGAAGAGTGGTCACAAAGCTCTTCAAGGATGTTGGGGCTCATTTCCTGCATATAATTATTTCTCATAGTATTGTTGAAATGTATGTTTTTTGGCCCCTCCCAGTGTGGCTGAGTAAGTCTTAAATGATAAATTCTCTCTAACATGCCAATCTCCATAAACCTTTGAATTTTTCTCTCTCTATTAAAGCAAGGCAGGTCTGGAATTTCTAGTTCATTCACTGTGGCCCACCTTTGGGCCCATGTGTCAGTCAACCAACTAAATAGATGGTTAGAGCCCTTCTAATTCCCAGAGCTGCAGCATTAAATGCAGAAACTTGGAGAAGAGTGCAACTTATCTTATTGGTCACACTTTATACCTTACCTTTAGAAGTCTGCTGGGACTTGAGTCCAGTTATCAGTCTAAAAACAAAGAAGGATCATGGGAGTGGGTCCTGAGGAGGATCTGCATTGTCTTGCATAGTAACTGCTTTAGCAGAGACCATTACAATTTCCTCAAGCAATGTAGGGTTAATCCCCTCAACTCAGTGGAAGGCAGAGAAGCTGATACAAGGGAGGCAAGGAAATCACTTCTGATGGGGCTGGCAGGGCCACTTCCACTGAGGGTGATAAGGCTCCTTCCACAGACAGAAAAGACTCATCAGAATTTAGGGATCCAGTGTCCTTGGCCTCATCACAGTTTCCAAACAGGTCCCTATTCTGATTTATAGGATCCTATCCTTTTTCAATCAATGCCCTCACTTAAAGGATAGACAGGTTGTGAAGCTGGGAGTTCAACTTACATTATAATTCAGTCAACTTTGGGATGAGATTTTGCATTAGATTTTCAGCAGTCTCAGCCCTGCAGCTACTGGAGATAAAGGCACACATAGAATTTACGTCATTTATGTGGTGCTTGACATGAGAATTTGAATCCCTAAGCTCATCTTTTTCTTATACCATTTTGTCCAATGACATTAGAAGCAACCAGCTAACTTCATTATTAGTTTTTCAAAAATATTCAAAAGTGTCAAATACATAGTCACCTAGGTCCTCGCTTCTTATAAGTAGTTAATTAGTAGTATCCAATGCACTTATCATTAGGTCATGACTATCAGTACTTTCTTTACTACTGGAAATAGAATCATTAGCATCTTTAATCAGATTAGAGAGTCAATTCCAGAAACCCTGAAAGCAATTCAAAAAACTCATTTTAATATTCTGTTCCTCTAGAACCACTCTTGGCACCAAAATCTGTATGAGTCAGGGTTCTCCAGAAAAAACAGAACCAATAGGATATACATAGAGAAAGAGATTATTATAAGAAATTGGCTCAAGTGACTATGGAAGCTGAGAATCCAAAGACCTGCTTGTCTATGAGCAGGAGACCCAGGAAAGCCAATGGTGAAATTCAACCCCTGTCCAAAAGCCTGAGAACCAGGTGATCAGATTAGTTAAATCCCAGTCTGAAGGCAGAAGAAGACTGATGCCATGGCTTGACACTCAAGCAGAAGAAGTGAATTCCTCCTTCCCCACATCTTGTTCTACTCAGGCCCTCAACTGATTGAATACTGCCCACCCACCTGGGGGAGGACAGTCTGCTCTACTGAGTTTACCTATCAAATTGTAAATCTCATCCAGAAACACCTTCAGAGACACACCCAGAAATAATATTTAGCCAAATATCTGAACAAGTCAAATGACCCAGTCAAGTTGACACACAAAATTAATCATTAACAAGTAATTTTCATAATTTGGTGAACAAATGTACAAAATGATTTCTAAATCAGTTTTTGTATTTAACTTTTAATAACTTAATAGGAATTTAATTGACACAGAATTTTAACTCAACAATTTTTGTAACTTTTTTTAGAAATAAATGGTATTTATTTATAATTTATTTTGTACTAAATACTGTGCTAAGCTAAGCCCTTCTTAAATTATGTCTGTTTTTAACCTCTCAGGCATACTTTAACAGTTAATTTATTATATGCCTTTTTCTTAATTTATTTTTTATGGTGATATTGGTTAACAAAATCTAATAAGTTTCAGCTGTACATTTTTTATGCTAAGGAAGTTTAGATAGATCATGCTACTTAATAGAAAACATGTCGCCATTAAATGACAGACAGTATTCACACTCAGATTTTGCTGTTATATCTATTTTATAGTATATCATCTCTCTTGTTAGTCGTGGAAGTCTACCTTCATTGTAAAGAAATATCTTTTTTCTAAAGTCAATAGCCATTTTCTCTATACACCCAGGATATAATTCAGTGTGATATACATAAACAGCACTATATATTGAAAACAAAAGACTCAGGTTATCTTTATATAAAGTTGTACAGAGCACAAGATTCCCACCTTTTATAAATAAAGGATGCATTAGATGTTTTCTAAATTCTTATCCAGTGATACTATTTTAGCTTTGCCCAATTTGTCTTCAAATTATTTTGTCTAAGATAACCAAAATTAGCAAAATTTCCAGTTCTACATCTGTGAATATTGAGACCTCGAGAATGTGTTATTTATTAAATAATTGAAAATGATAAAAATTGTAATAAAAACCAGTATTCATAGACCTCATTTAGCACAATCCTAGACAGGCCTGTTACTCGGATTCATTATAATAGTCTAAATCCTGGAATATTTATAAAGAAGAGGAGAATATTAAATATTTATTTATATATCTATATATAAATATAGAGAAATATGAAATACATATACATGTATATATGCATGGCTGCATGTGCTGATAAATGATTGATACACAGATAGATAGGTAAATAGACAATTGATATAGATAGATAGATGATAGATAGATAGATAGATAGATAGATAGATAATCTTATAACACTTTTGATATGTTTTTGTCGTGGAATTGGTGTCCTTTTACTTTTTTAGTCAATGAGAGCTACTAGACAAATTATAGCATTTTTCAATTAGCACATTATACTCAAAATACTCTCACCACTTCCAGAGATCAGAACAACCAACAATATATTTTGTTTACAATTTCTGGCTTCTTTGTTACCTGTTTTGATTTTATCCAAGTTTTCATTCACAGTGGCTGACACGAAGATTACCATAGTGAAACCCTGGAAGCCTTTCATCCTCAATGTTCAAATGCAAGGAAGTGTTTTAGAAAACAGAAGGCAAAGATCACTGTGCAATCAGTAGAAGTCCTTTGATATTATGATCAGTTCCAAAAACATCACTGCAGCCTGGAAAAATTAACCAGTTAACAAGATGTATGAAAACCTGCTGCATGCATGTATTAATTTTAGGGTAATTAAATAGGCTGAAGAATCTATATCAATTATAAAATGCTGGTGTTGCACGAAAATGAAAATTATACAATTTCCAGGAATTCCTGCCCATTCCACTCCCAAAACGATTGTGCATGTGTATTTTTTAATACATGAGATTTAAAAAATATCATTGATCCTAGTGGAAGTAAAGCCTAGATACACAAGCATACACAAATTCATTTGCATATATTTGTATGCATGAAATTATTTTCATGGTCTTTTGTGACGGGTATTATTATATCCATTTTATATCTGAATAAGCTAAATAAAAAAATAATGTAACTGACTTTCTTATTTCCAAACAGCTATTATATGGCATTTCCAAATTATCGGTTTTTAGAGCCCAAGAGTTTTATAACATGCTAGTATATCTCATATCGTGTTCCACAGAATATAATATTTGTACAAGCTTAAAAACTATTGGGTTAAAGAACATTTGATAGTTAAATAAGTTTGATAAGTTTGTAACATCTTGGGTTAAACAATGTTAAACAGATTCTGTTAACATAAGATCCTTCCGAGCTATTCATATAATAATGTGTGGTTCTGATATCCAAATTGGAATATGATATGTGGTGTTTCAGAAGACTTATATTCCATGGATGAAACTTGGCAAATGCTTGTATTTTATCCTACTGCCATTTCTGAATAATGAAGATTCCACACCTTGCTCAAACTATTGGGCCACAACTATAGAAATGAGATTTTCTTTACATAAACTGAATTTATGGCATATTCCAATCAAGTACATTTTTTTACATACACGTTGTTCAATTTACCACAGTGAATAAAATCACTGTAAATAATATTTAAGCCCTACAGTCTTCAAAAAAATTTATGTTATTATTTCATTTCTACTGCAGATCTTTCTGACCCACAAAGTATAAGAATGTTTCTATTGTCATAGTCCTTTTCGTACACAGAAAAAAAGAAATGAAAAATAATGGGCAAAAGAAAGGATACTTGAAGTAATAAACATAAACTCAGTCTTGAAATATTGCTTTATAAAAATAATAATGATAAATGTAACTTGTTTAAATGAATACCTGAAAATTACTAAGATACATTTTTTAAAAAATTCTTTAGACGATATCTATGTAGATTCTTATTTCCTAAATAAAGACTTATATAATGTATTGACTAATAGTTTACTTAATAATAAACCTAATGCAAACAGTTTACTTTTAAAAAACCATAATTAAGTGCATTTGTTTCATTTTGTGATAAACTTAAATTTTAGAATAGTTTAGATTTACAGCAAAAATTGCAAAGATAATAGAATTTCTTCCCCAATACCCTTTACCTAATTCCCTGATTATTAAAATCTTATGTTACTGTGGTTTATCTGTCTCAATAAGTGAAGCAATATTGATACATCATGTTTAACTAAAAATCAAATAGTTTGGCATACTCCAATTCAGGTTTCTTGTCTGTTTGCTTTTATTTTTGAGTATGTCTTTATTTTCTGGAACTATATGATTCCAGGTTCATGTGGTATATTGCTTGCCCCAGTCTTCTATTTGATTTTGAAATGATATTCATTTGCTTTATTCTAAAAAAAAGTTTTCAGGGCTCAAAGAAAAGAGAGTTTGCATTCACTTTGATTTGTTCCTGAGAGTATTCTTGTCTCCTTTTTATCTTTACTAAAGAAAGATGTGAACCCAAGAGTCATCTGATAACATTTATATTAATGGGAAAAGATGTTGCGGTTTTCACCAATTTCGATCCACTGGTAAATGAAAAACATGTCTGTCAGACACTCAGAAGGGAGATTTGGATTTATTTTGAGAAAACTAACCACGCTGACAGCTTTACTCCTACATATCTACAGAGGTTTGCAGTGTATCTGAAATTGGAGGGGGGAAAAAAATCCCAGAATGTTAAGCTATATTTGCAAAATGTGATTCCTACAGATGTCAGAAATACTGTCTCTCTAATTTTACCTTCATTATGAGATGCCTTCAGGCTCAGGCTGTGTAACTTTTCTATGAAGCTCTTAATCTCTACTCAGGCCCCTTAGGAAGATGTAATAGCAATCAGTAAATAACAGTGCAGAGGCTGTTGATTACTATTGAATACACTAAAATGCTTTCCATACATTGCATACTAAAAATGGATCACTCTCATCACTTATCTTTTCTAATGACATTTTAAAGTCTAAGGGCCTTATTAATCAATGCTTTCTATGATGTTTTCCAAAGATATGCATGTACCTTGCTTAGAAAACAGAATAAAGGCAGATAGAACGAGACACTTCTGAGGAAATTAAATTAAATCAGTATACATAAACATTAGGCACTTTATAGAGAATAAGAAAAAGGGGTGCTAAAAAAAAGTGGTGACAGAAAAAAGAAAAGAAAAGAAAACAATTATTAACCAAATGACAGACCTTTTGCTAGTCTTTCCAACAGTTTTTGATAGGTATTTTGCCTTTCATATCTAAAAAAATAAGAATTTTGGAAAAAAAAAAAATCACTGTTCAGGTCCTCAAAACAAGTATGGTTAAGACCCAGTGTGGAAACCATGCCTATTTGGCTCCAGAATTTGTGCTTTGCTTACTGTACATAAAAATCCTGACATATTGGCAATTTGATAACAGTTTAAACATAATGATGGTATTTAGCTGTTATTTACAAAGGGGGAAGATTAGAATTTCACTTTTAGTATGTTCCATATGGCTTCATCAAAATGATCAGTGTATTTATAGAACAGTTTGAAAGATAATTTTAATATATTGAGTAAAAATTGAGAGATAAATATTTACTTGAAAGATTTTCTTTACAGTTTAAATGGTTTTATGGAGGAATAGACAAACATTAAATGGCACATGTTTAAACTGAACAACTTTAAAAGTTTTAATATTTGTACATACCCAAGAAACCATCATTGCAATCAAAATTCTAATTATATCTGTCACCCTAGTATTGATTTTCTAGGGCTGCCATAACTAAGTACCAAGAATATAAAATATAAATTTATTTGCTCACAATTCTAGACAATAAGATGTTGGAAGGGTTAGGTTCTTCTGAGGACTCTCCTTGACTCGTAGATGGCCACCTTTTGTTTGAGTCTTTGCGTGGTCTTCCCTTAGTCCATTTCTGTTGAGTTATTAGCTTACTACTATTGAGTTTTGTGAATTTTTAAACATATTCTAGATACACGTCATTTGTCAGAGATACTAGTTGCAAATATTTTCCCCGGTTATATGCCTCTTATTTTTATGTTCTTAAATATGCCTCTCCAATTAGCAGGAGTTTTAATTTCAGCAAAGTCCAGTTTAAAAAATTGTTTTTTGATTGATTGGTGCTTTTGGTGCTATATCTAAGAAGATCTTAACCTAAGATCACAAACATTTTCTACTATAATTTTCTAATAGTTTTGTAGTTTTAGGTGTTATATGTTGAACTATTATCCATTTTGAGTCAATTTTTGCATATGACACGAAGTAAGAATCAAACTTAATTTGTTTAGTATTTGGGTATGAATAGTTTTCTTTGGCTAAATCTTCAGTCTTCATTCATGTGTATATTTCACAATATATTTGCTAGTTACGAACTAGCAGTTTTTCTTCCACTAGAAATTTGAATAATAATATTTACTCGCTTTTGATATTTCCCTATAATTATAATCTAATAGAAATTAGATTTTTTTCCTGAGTTACTTTCATTAATTACCTGTAAGTTACCACAAAATTAGTGCTTTGGAAATACCCAGAACAAATATTGCAATGAGTAAATTATGCTATCCATTGGCATTAATGAGTAGTAACTTTCAGGTTTAAAACAAAACTTCTGAAAGAATGAGAAAAGGGCATTACATAAAAGGTGGAAAACATGTTTTTTCTATTTCTAGTGTCACATTCCATCTGCATAGAATTAAGGAAATTTTACCGAACAAAACAAAAATATAAATTACAGGACATGTATAAAAAGGAAGATCAGGTTGTTTTCCAAGAACTGGTATGGAAAAAATGATTCAATTTATTGAAGTATGGGACAGTAGAAAAACATAGAGTTAAGTGTTTATGGAAATATTGACTTGAGTTTGAAGTATCTTCATCCCAGGGAAGATATTGATATAACAATTTGTTATTCATGTTTAAATCTCATCACAGTTGTGTGGAATAAAGATACAAAGGAAACAGATCTATCTATATTTGGAAATTAAGACTGACACTACTAAATAACTTCAGTCAGATAGAAAATAGTTTAGTGGATGATAATAAAAATACAAAGTATAAAAACATGAGCTCCTACAAACACCAAGCTTAGGTGGAATTTAATAGTCTTAAACAAAAGTATTAGAAAGAGAAAGTTTAAAATTTGTTTTTAGTTTTTAGTATTTTTTTATTATAATTGACATAAAATATTAGTTTTATGTCAGGTGTACACCATAGCGATTCAACACCTATATATCTTATAAAGTGATCACAATGACAATTCTAATAACCTTATGTCACTGTGCAGTTATTATGTTATTGACTATAAAGGATTCTGGATACAGTGTTGAGATATAACAACCAATTTTATTACTAAGAATTAGCTTAATGAGAAACATGAAAAGCTAACAAGATTTTCTGAGTGATTAGATATGAATTATTAAGAAAAAATATAAAATCCTTGACTATTTAGATTTTTGCCTGGACTACCAGCCCATAACAGCATTATAAATTTACAGTGATAAAAAGACACAAGCAAGAACAGATTTTATTTTTGGTGGTAGGGCTTGTGGTCGTGGTTGCACCCAGGGTTATGTTTGACCATGTTTATTTGAAATTCTTATTAAAGATGTTATTGGAGATATTAAATACATATTCAGTATCAAGGATGAGGAGTCCAGTTAGAATTTAGAAATTATATTTCTGACATTAGAATAATATAGTATTTTAAATGAATGGGCTAGATGTGTGCAATATAGACAGTTCTCCCTGGGGAAGATTTTTGTAAAGGAAAGCAGAGAAAAATGCTGTAATCTGTCTCCATCTTTGATATCTTCCTTGACCCCAGACCTTTATAGTCAACTGTTTGATATGATTATTGATTGAAATATCTTTCAGGTTCCTCAAATATAACAGTCTTAAAAATTAATTTACCATATTATTCTCTCACTTCTCCCATAAACCTGTTTCTCTTGTAGTTCCAGTACCTATTGAAGTTGTTATCATCCATATTGCCATTGGAATTACATATGTAATTTATCTCAACTCTTCCTTATCTTTAAGCATCATCAGCTAACCAATTCATTCAATGAAAAGTAAATTAAAAATCTGTTTTATCTGATTGAGGAGGTGTTATTTGAGGACATTTTATTTAGCCAATATCATTTCCAAGGAGTAAATTCTCTATGCTTATGTATGCTTATATATAACTTAAGCCTTATGCTTACTTAATACTTTTACTGATTATCTTCAGCTCCAAAATCATCGTATTCAGAACTTTGAAGGTATTCCAACAGTCTTCCAGCAACCTCTACTTAAATGAGAAATATGTATGTAGCCTTCCTCATATAATCTTTAATTTTGGAAGCATTTTTTTTTTTTCTTAAAAGATATGATGAACCTAATCTTTGGCTCTGGTAAATTGTCATATATTGTTGTTTCTGTAGTCTACTGCTTGAGATTCTGTGAATCAGTTATTGGATTTGAAGTGATTTATTTTCTGAAACTTTCTCTTTGTTTTATGCTTGAAGACCTTCTAAGTAATTCTTTAGTCATGACCGCTCCATTTAGCATGTCTATTGAAAGTTTTATCCCTGTTTTGTATGATTAATATTCTCAAATATATTTAACAATATTATCTGAGATTTGACTTCCTCTGAGGTAGTCGTACTCACTCTGTTAGTTTCTGTTCTTTTTCATAATGGTGCACAGTATTTGCAAAGTGTCACTTAGAACAATATTTGATTTTTGTTAGTAGCACACACTTATAGACAAAATTTTGAACTTATATTTAAAATGCAATTAAGTCTTTATTGTATCTCCTTAAATATTATTAAATGAGTTTCCAAAAGCAATAGATGCATATGTTTATGACATTTGAAATAAAGTTAATGAATAGTAGCATTTGAAACTCACATATACAACATTTTTGAATAAAAATATTTTAATTGAGACACATTGAAATTTGAATTAAAGTGTGCATATCCAGCTCACGTCTTAACTTTAGAAATTTTGTATTATATAGATTTCTCACAGTAACATGAACTTCTTGTAACTTGAAGAACTGCAAAGTTTTATTTCCTGAGGCTACTGTTTTTAATCTCACTTATGATTGAGTTTTTTAGCAATTTTTGTGACATTTACTTAAAATTGTAATGGAGATTCTATTCTTTCCTTATTAAAATTTGAATAATCAATGTTTCTCTAAGGCTTTTGTTTCTGGCACGAATGAAATCAATCGCTAACCAGCCACTTGAAAAAAATCAATGGAAATGCTAGATTATTTTTTAACAGTATTATGGATGTCTTTTTTCCAATTTAATGATATTCTGCACTATGAAGCAAGCATATACTGCTAGATTATATAATACGATTATATAATACTAATCCTTTTAAATGAGTAAATATAAGCATTTGTGTATGTGTATTCTTGCATTTTGTGTCATTTTCTCAAAATTATTGAAAAGATTGGCTTCATTAAATAAATTCAAGCAAAATAGAAGATAATACATTTAGAATCTTGCTCATATTTGAGGTTTAATATATGATTATCAAATAAAAACCTTTCAAGGGTATTCATTATGTATTGTGGTACATTAAAATAAGTGCCCCATAAACTCCAGCTCTGAATAAGTTGCTCTGAACTCTTTCACTGTCTTCCACATAAAAAAGAGAGTAATTAGAACCTGGCTTATGCATTCATCAGCTTGTCCCTATGAAGAAAATTCAGACCTTAGGCACTTATAACATTTCTTGCTCTGCCTTAACTTTAAATTCATTTTCTTATTTTGAAATTTAATTTTAATCCCCTTTTTTTTTCCTTTTCCTTGGAATTCCACTAAAGGATGGATATTTACTGTGTAAATAGAGCTTGCCCTTAACTACCAGAAGTCTGTTTCAAGTTTTCTCTTTTGGTTACAGTTGTCAGTGAAGCCTGCTTCAAGTGTATAGAACAGAGCTAAGTGCACATTCAGAAGAGGTAGCTCTAATATTCTTAATGTATAGGAAGGCAGATGTGTTCTGCCATTGTAGTTAGAGAATTGCCTGTTTTTCAGTACAAAGGACTGTGCCCAATACTCTTAAGGTAGTGCTTCAGCAAAGTTAAAGAGGAAGGATGTATTGTTTTCCAGATATTATTTTTCCTTAAATAATCTTATCTCCAACTTCCTATGACCTTCTTCTGATACCAAATAATATCCAGCCTTTGACTTCAGAATTCTTTGCTTTATGTTCAGTCATTTATGTCATCACCTTCTTCCTACTTAACATTAATAGATTGTGTGTTTTATCTCCTACATGAACTATAAAAAGACTTTACAGGTAGAGATAGTTTTGAGTAACAGACTCTCAGTTTGACAGGAACTATAAAACTGAATCAAATGATTGGAATTTAGCTTCATAGGTTCATATGTCTCCTGACCATAAGATCTCTAGATGTATTAGTGTTCTATTGCAGCCATACAAAATTATCACAAAATTAGTGGATTAGAATAACACAGATACATTCTCACAATTCTGTAGTTCAAAGTCTAGGTTGGTTCAGCTGGTTATTTTAAGTTCCACAATGCCAAAATCAAGGCGTTAGCCAGCTGAGCTCTTATTAGCCAACTCTGAGAGGAATTCAGTTATAAATTCATTTAGTTTGTTCTCAGAATACAGTTGCTTTGGTAGGAGGACTACATTTTAAAATCTAAATATAAAAAAATCTCTACCATAAATTTAAATAGTAGCAAAGTGTGTAATTCTGTACTTGTAGTTCATTACTAGATAAGATGGCTAATGTAATTTAAAGAATCTAGATATGTTTAATTTTCCTAAAATCCTGTATTTCACTGTCTCTTTCAGTTTCCTAATCATTCTGTTGTTTATATCAATGATTTAATTTAATCTAAAACCAATAAATTTATGTGAGAAATAGAACAATAAGTGATTAACACTTAAACTGTCACCTTGAATAGACACGGGGCTACAGTTCTCAGGGGCAACGCTACAGGCAAAACCTAAAGGGGAGAAGGAACTTTTTAAAAATGAGCTATTGTTTGAAAAACATGCAGAATGGTAGAAAAATTAAGTACAAATCTTGGTGCTTGGAATGAACTATTGCTACAATGTGATTGAGGGGTGCCATGTATAAACTTAAGTAGTTTAAATCATTTTCTTCATGGTTTATCGAGCAAAAATATAAGACGGTTTTATCATCCTCAAGGTGTATTACCAATGAAAATGGTGTTTTCAAGAAATAGTAATTTACATTTTTAGTGTTTCCTCTTAAAAATGACAAAACATTGTCAGGTGTTTCCTACATCATATCACCTCTTTGATCATCTATTTCTAAGTAGTTTCTTAAGTTTTACAGTGTATTTGCCACTACATCTATAATTGCACTAGTATTATAACATAGAACAATTCAATTAAAGTGTTTGTTCAAGCTAGACTTAATTTATGAGCCTCGATAGGTCACCTCCTTTATTTACTGAGCAATATATTACAGAATGCTAAACTCTTGTAATCCATTATAGAAACTGAAATAAATCACAACTGTCCTATGGAAACTCTGTCAGTGAATCTAATGAAAACAGAAGTCAAGAATTTGATTTTATTCCATCTCTTCTACTTTTTCTTCTCTCATTTTTTTAAATAATTTATATTTATCAGAGAGAGAGCTACTGGAAATGTGGCCAAGAGCAATTGCTGGACTTGCTATTTTACAAAACCATCTTCAAAGTGGCTTTGTAGCTTTGAAATAGAAATATATAGTTGACCACCGAAACAAAAATCATTTATTACTTGGGATTTAAATATTCAGTTTAAATTGATCACTATCTGCCTCAGAAAACTAAATCATCTTTTAATAGTTACTCTAAAGTAGTAGGCTTTTTGTCTACTATGCCTAAGGAAGCCAACACTGCTTTCCACCATCTCAGCATTTTCACTCTAGCTCTTAGCCCCTGATGTCACCTCCCATGCAACTGTGAAGGAACAGGTTATCTATTATTCTAGAGGCTTCTTCGCAGTATTGCTGCCATACCTAAGATCACAGTAGCCTCAGTCATCTGAATCACGCTGCTGAACTAGATGCAAGTAAGGGAATTGTTTTAACAAAAAAATACAATATAAATTCATACTGGACTGTGAAACTCTCATTCTAAAGAAAAGAAGTAATCTGGAAAATGTTAGATATTTCCGTACTCATAGTTTTGTCTTTAAGGACAAATAAAAGCAATACTGTTAGAAGGCATGGATAACCATGCACAGGTCTACAGTTCTAGAGATATTTTGTTAAAAAGGCAATTATTTCCCCACTGAATAGTTTTGAATCCTTGTCTGAATCGATGGACCATAGACATATTGTTTTGTTTCAGGACTCTCAATTCTATTTCAATGATCTTAAATCTATGCTTCTACCAGTACAACACCATTTTGATTACTGTTACTTTGTAGTAAGTTAGAAATCAGGACAACTGTGTTCTCCAACTTTTTTTTTTTTACTTTTTTTTTTTTTTTTGGTTATTTAGGGTCTCTTGAAATTTTGTATGAATTTTAAGATCAAATTGTTAAATTCTAAAGCCAGCTGTGATTCTGATAGAGATTTCATTGAATCTGTAGAAGTTTTTATTACTATTTTTGAAAATATCTTCTTGTGATCCATGATCTAGGGATATTTTACATTTATTGTGAGCTTTTTAAAATTTATTTTAACCATGTTTTATCATATTCAGACTATAACATTTTCATCTTATTTTATTCCATTTATTCCTAAATAGTTTTGCTCTTTTAAATTTTATAATAAAAAAATTGCTTTGCATTTTTTTTGCAAATGCTTTATATAAATATATAGATTCCTTTTTCAACAGCAGTACTATTGATATATATTCACGTACCATATAATTCACCCAATTAAAGTACAATTCAATGATTTTTAGTATAGTCAAGAACAGTTTTTGGATTCTTCTTTCTAAGTTCATAGAAATACAATTTGCATTTGCATCTCAATATTATATCCTACAATCTTCTTACATGTATTTATTAGTTTTAATAATTTTAGTAGATTCATTAGTTTTTTTTAATGTACAAGATAATATAATGTCATCTTTGAAAAAGAGATAGTTTTACTACTTCCTTTCCAAAACGGACGCTTTGTATTTATTTTTCTTGTCAATTACCCTGACTAGAACCCCCAATACCATGTTGGATAGAAGTGACAAGAGTGGATATTCTTTTTTTTTTTTTTCCTGATCTTAGAGAGACAGTATCTAGTCTTTGATCATTAGTATGATTTTGACTGTGAGTTTTCCAAAAATGAGATCCCTTAAAGCCCAAAAGTTTTTAATTTTGATCAAGTCGAATTTATCTTGTTGAAGTTTTCTTCTTCTCTTAGTTGTTTAGTTTTTTTTATCATAAAAGTGAGTTGGATTTTGTCCAATGAGTTTTTTGTGTTTATTGAGCTGGTCGTGTGTTTTTTATTTGTTATTGATTAATATTGTATATTAGATGTATTGTGTTTTTCTGATGCTAATCCAAGCTCACATTCCAAGGATGAATTCCACTTGGTCACAGTGTATAGCTATTTTTATGTGGTGCTAGATTCAGTCTGCTAGTATTTCACTGAGGATTTTGATGTTCATATTCATGAGCAACATTGGTCTGTAATTTTCTTATGTTATTTGTATTTTTTGTTTGTTTGTTTGTTTTTGTATCATGTAATACTGGCCTCAAAGAAAGAATTGTGACGTGTTCTACTGTTTATGAAGTATTGGCATTAATTCTTATTTAAGTGTTTGATAGAATTTACTTGTAAAGTTATCTGGGCTTTAATTGGAGGGATTCTTTAATTACTAGTTAAATTTATTTTCTTTTTATGAATATATTCAGATTTCATTTCTTCTTGAATTAGTTTTAGTATTTGTGTCTTCCTAGGAATTTTCCCATTTCACCTGTCATCTGATTTACTGACATACAGTTGTGCATAATAGTCCTTTGTAATTCTTTACATCTTATGGATGTTTGTTTTTATTTCATTTTTAAATCACAAATTCATTCTGATTTACATTAAATTATTTTTCTACATCTATAGGAATAAGCATATATTTTTTCTTCTTTTTTAAAGTAAATCCCTACCTTTTCTTCTTAATCAGATAATGAGGCATAATACATTTACAAATTCAGAAATAATAAATAATTGTTTTAGACTCAGGTTAAATGAAAATTAATGGTGTTTAAATTTTAATATTTGTTAGATTTTGTATACTAATTGATTTTTTTTTTTTATTTAAGATATTTTTCCTACATATTTTTGGGTGAAATAGGCTTGTGTTTTTTTCTTTTTTCTAATATCTTTTTTGGAGGGCGGGTATTTGGTCTCATTGTTGTACTTACCACAGAATGAATTTCAGAGAACTCTCTCTTTTTCTACTCTGGAAGAAATTGTATTCAAATGAGATTATAACATCTTGAAAGGTTGTAAAAAGTCACTGTACACACCACTGTGCCAGTACTTCATTTGTGGTAAATATGTGGCAAGACTGTTCCTGGTGGTCCCAATAACAAAGGCCCTTTCTCTTTGACTGCTTTTGAAATGTAAATATTATAAAAAAGTGGAAATATCAGCTCAAAATTTTATGCTATTGGATACATGTTCAGAATTGTCAACTACGTCGAGGGTTAAGTGGTGTCAGATATGAGTCATCCTCCTGGTTTTTCTTCTCTCTAGGATTTGGCCCTTTAAGACTTCTTCTCCCAAGCAACTTGCCAGTGACTTCACTGGGGTATTTATAATACATTTTCCAAATTTTCTGGTTACCCTGGATAGGAGGTTCCATCTGCATCATGTTAATTTGCCATTGCTAGAATCAGAATATACCACAGATTCGTGTGTATGTGTGTGTGTTTTAATTTTCACATATGAGAGTATTTAATTCATACTTTTTATTATTAATTTCTAGCTTATTGTAACTGTGGCCTGATAATTATTATTTATATTTTTGAGGTCTTATTTATATTCAAGCACATGGTAATATTGTTGAAATATTTTATATTTGCTTCTAGAAGAATGCTGAATACTAGTGAAGCCTATTAAGCATTTTTATATTCTATGGCCCTTCCACTTTGGGGGAAGGTGTGTCAAATTATCTTACTAAGAATAGGTTTTCATTATGTATTCTGTGGTCTATTTTTCTGTTGATCTACTTTATTTTTAGGTGGGATCTCCGCACAATTTTTTTTTTTTTTTTTTTACAATGATGGCCAGGTGGCCACCAGAGGTGATAAAGTGATAGAGAGAGACAGAGAGATAGAGACAGAGACAAAAAGAGAGAGAGAATAAATTAACTTTTTACTAATAGTTCCAGCAATATTTCTGGGGATCACTATGATCAGTCTCATTTGTTAGAAATGTGTCTCTCTAATTTCATCTCTGTGTCAGGGAAGTTGGATGCTCCAATGAACTGGTCTGTTTACCTTCCAAGAGAACTGAGGAGAGAGTGGAGACAGAGAGATGGTTGGGTGGACTGGGATGGGTGTGAGGTGGGGGGAAGAGTGTTTTCCATAGATAGTCTAGACAGATACTATATGTTTACACATTTGCTGTTTTTAAAATGTATCCAAATAAACACGTGAACAATTTATTTTCTTTAATAAGCATTGGGTATTGACTCATTACACAGAGATGCTGAAATGAGAATAAATTCAGACAACTAAAAAATATGAGAAATAGACTACCTCAAATGTGGAACATTTTCCACTTTTCCAATTAAGATGCTGCCATGAACTAAGTTCCTGCCACATTGCTTCTCCGTGGGAGACATTTGTTATTTCTTTTTTAAGTACTATGTTTTGTTTCATTTCCTGTTATCTGTGCAAATTATCCATAACTGAAGCATTTTTTCCCCTTTCAATCTGACTAAAAGAAAAAAGTACACTCAATATATCTTCTTTTATTTCCAATTTGTTCAGGAAATTTTGTTTTATAATAGCACAGATATCTTTCATTTTTGCTTCCTGATCAAACACATTTAGTCCAGTCTTTTCTTCCATGATTCACGTCTGCCTTTCTTATAATTGTATCTTTTGTGTTTTTTACCTCCACATTATTGCCTTTGTCATCTTCTTAACTTTTCAATAATTCTATATAAGTGAATTGGAATTGCATCTCAAAATTTAAGCAAAGATAAGCTTAATTTCATGGCTTATTAATATGAAACTTTGTAAAACAAAACTGAAAATCTTTAATATGAAGCACTACTAAGTCCATTTATTTAAACAAGAAAAGAGAATTTACAACTACACATTCTCACATTTTATTTATATTTAAATATTCCATTTTCTGATAAATCTTTCATAATCAAAAGTTACAATCTTAATCCCATTTCTTTGTCCAGTCACACTGCCCTATTTCTATTTTCACTAGAGCTGCTGTAAGCAATAACCTATATAGCTGTTTTCAATGTTTTCTTTCACTCATGTTTAACATTTTTACTGTTGTGGCAATTTGAATTTCAGTGTCTCCCCAACGGCAAGAGGGGAGGCGAATAACTGCCCAGAAGTGTAGTCAGCATTTTTCCTTGGTTCCTTCTCATTGACACAGCAAAGAATCACAGGTCAGTGAGATTTAGTAAAGAGTTATTAAAAGTATATCTTAGAAAAACAAAGCATGCCCCAAAGAGGCACATGATTCTAGCGAAGAGCTGTAACAGAGCGCTGTAACAACAGCCAACAACAACAAAAACCACCAAAGACCCCAGAAGTGGGAATATTTGCATTATACCTGGGCTGTGATGAGTGGTTCCAAAGGCATTCCTAGGTGATTGGCAAGTGAGGTCGTTTTGCTTGACACTTGGCTGCTATATATAACTCTTTGCCTAGTGTGCATGTGTGTACCCAGAATTCTACTACCATTGGGGGTGTTCTTTGGGCAGTCTCTGGGCCAGGCTTTGTTCCCCCTGTTGCTCTTGTCCGACTAGCTTACCTAACAAACCGATGTCTGTCATGTTTTTGCTCTATTAACTAACCTCCACAATTGTCTCCACTGCCTCCATGTTGCTACCTTCGCTTGTTAGTCTTAATCTTTTCACCTTTGGCAACATTTAATATCGTTCATTATCTCCTCTTTGATACACTTTCAGTTAGTTCCTATGGGACACACTCTCTCTTAGTTCTAGCCTACTTCTTACTATTTCCATTCTCCTTTGTCCTTCTATTTTTTTACTTTTTAATGTAGAAATGCTACAGGATCCACCTTTGATCTTATTTGTTCGAACTTTTCTGTTTCTTTGATGATTTTATCTACTGCAATGACTTTAAATTCATCTGTATGCCAAGGGCTCTGAAATGTACATTTCTAGCCCTAAACTGTCTCACGAATTCCATAATATTTTCAACTAGTTTACTCATTACTGCTACTTGAATGTTTAGTAGTCCATCTTCAATAAAAGTACTGCGTTGATCCTATTAAAAAAAAACACATAAGTTTGTCACTCAGAATTTACCAGTGGCTTCCATTTCCTTCAGCATGAAAGCCACATTCCTTAAATTGGCTTTTAAGATTCTCCATAATTTGTCAGTCTGTTGTCTTCCTGACTGTATGCCTTACTGTACTCTTCCTTCTTTCTCTCCTCTAACCATACTGGTATCTTGAATATGCTAATTATGCTGCCTTCCTGTTTCTTTTGTTCTAGTCAGCATTCTGACTAAAATAGTCTTTTGCCAGATATTTCTACAGTTAGCTCAATCACCTCCAAATTTTTATGCAAATTTTATCTTTTCATTTGATTACACAGATTTCTCAATTTTTCTTTATTTTATGGCACTGCTTGGTATGTTTTTTTCTTATATCACATTACCATCAAACATATATTATCATTCATTCTTTTACTGTTTGATTTTTTAATTGCCTTTCTTCTTTTCCTCTACACTCTTCATGTGTACTCCACATGGACAGAAATCATTACTGTATTCACTTGTTCACTAGTACACTGTATATAGTCACAAAATAGTTACTAAATATATGAATACTCTGCATAAATGGTATACAAGAAAATGTGACTGAATGATCACTGATTTTGTTATCCTTTTGTTTATTAAAGATATTACCAAAATTGAAATAAAATTTATTTAATAAGTATATTACATTTTATTTAATGATATAATAAGGAATAATGTTGATGATAGAAAATACATCGATTTTTACATTGTACGATTTAGGTTCCATTTAAGTTCTGCCAATATTTATGAAATTTAGAAAAATTTACTAAAGTCACAGTCGCAAAAAGAATATTTATTGGTCTATATGAGCTTTAAAATTTATAAAATTGCATCCAAGATCGATGGTAATTTTTCAAAAGACAGCTATGGAATAAAAATAAATGAGAAACAAGTGAAAAAGTGCATGTTTGTGTGTTGATTGTAAGTTTTTTTGGGGCACTTGAATAACTGTAGTGCAGTGGCTCAGTGAAGGCTCTGGAATCAGAATATACAAGCTTCACATTTCTGCTCCCCAGTGAAGTGGCCTGTGGCTAGTTACTTAATCTTTTAAATCCTAAACTTTCTTATCTGAAAAATGGGTTCTGCATAGTGTCTATCCCTTGGACTCGATGGTAGGATTAAATAAAATAAAGCAATTAGATCATGTAGAAATCTGTTTCTCACATAGAAAGCATTCAATAATTTTTTTATAGGGCATAAAGAAAAATTTTGGATAAAATTATATCCAGTGTGTTTCATGTTTGAACATACTTCATGAGTACATAGAGTATCAGGATTTATCACACTGTAGGGGTTAACATTCAATCAAAACGCACTAATGAATAGAAGAAAAATACAGTGAAGTCAAGTCAGATAAATATTTATATACAATCAACTGCACCAACCCAATGTTAACTGAACATGTATTAAGATATTATATGTAGGTTTTATATAACATAACCCCTGAAAGTCAGATAACTATTTCATCTGATTTTAGTAAAAATCTATATTTTATAACACATGAGTAAAAACTCACGGTGTTCACCTTATCTATATTTATTGTGTTGCTTTTGAGTGTTTGAAATGTTTTTCCAAGATATTATTGACTATATATGAGTTGCTCCATATGCCTTCTTTAGAATATAACTCAATATTTCATTCTCAGAAACTTATTTTGTGACCAGCCAGAGGTATCTGTAAACAGATGTAAAAATAAAATATTAGTGCTAAAACCAGGGTAGGAAAAGAGAGGCACTGTCCTATTAATTTTATAAAATGGAGAAGTTTTTCTATTAAAAGAGTCCAATGGTGAGATGACTAGGACAGCACTAAGAAAAGGAAGTTGCAGTATTCTATAATATACAATCAAGGTGAAATCAATAGGATATATAAATTACATAAACCGAGGATAATGAAAAGAAACAAGTTAAAAAAAATAAAGCTTCAGAATAAATAAGTGTATATTTCACAGATTATAATTGAAACCTCAAAAATATTAATTTTAAAAAAGGTCAATATATTGATAATTATACCATTTTCCCATGCTAAATCTCATTTTCTTTTTATCACAATGCAAATTTCAATGGTAATATGTGACCTTAATTCTATAAAAAATATATCCTAAGAATTCACGGGGAAAGCAGAGCTTCATAGGTTTTCAAAAATTACCAGGAGCAAAATTTATTTACTCAAAGATCATTTAGTATATAATATTCTCTCAGGAAAAGCCTTACATTTTAAGAGATATGAATATTTGTCAATGGTTACCATGGACAATGCTACACTAAATCCAAGAATTATAGTTAAACTAAAATGTTCTGTATACAAATGCAATTTAATATCTTCTACACTTTTCTCTTTCTGTGAGGAATATAAAACTTAAAAGATTGTTTCAAAGATGAGTTGCAAGTGAATATTTTTTGATCTCCTGAATCTTAAAACTTATTTAAATTTATAGCACCTTCTCTTTGAAATGTTATTGTCATTCTACTCCATACCCCTTTTATCATTTGAAATAACCTAACAGTAGAAATTCAGTCTATTAAATTGTCATGATACTTCTAAAATAATATTTAAAATGTAGTTCTAACTTTCTTATCTTAAAAAAATCTGCATTTTGTGGTAACATCAAATTTAGATAATATTGTAACTACTTTGGGCATGATAACAAGGCAAATGAGAAAGTATAAAATTATTTGTATCTTATGTAAACTAACTCTAAAGAAAAACAATGCACTTGTAATCTTCATCATCCACAGAAATAAAATTAATTTACAAAACCAATATATAAATGTACATTTTTGAGTAAAGAAGGCACTGTGTATAATGTACCTTTTGTTATTACTGGCAAACTCATTAGATTAATATTTAATATATGGAACACGGTAACAATGAAAGCTATTAAATGAGAAAATGGATCACAGTAAAACAACTCTGATTTGTACTTAAGTTGAAATAACTGATAAAGTTTGTATTTTCTATAAACACATGTGTTTATATCATATGATATGTATAAGCCTTAACCATAATTCATTATTCCATAGAGAGAATCAGCAGAAGTATAAGCATGTCTTTTTGAGCAGTGCTGCATAATAGGAGATGACTAACTGGAAGAAGAGGCATAATGAATGTTCCTTATACGATAAGATGCTTAATATATCTTGACCTCTGCAAAACAATTTAAAAAGCAACCAGACAAAATTGAAAGAAAATGTAGCCCTGCAGTCGTACAATAATATGTAATTATTAACAGCAAAAAGTTAACTTTTAATACGAAATATTTTACAAGTTTATTGTGGTTTAAGCATCAGAGATCTAATTTTACAATGCCACCGATATTTGAACAAATAGTGAGCAAGTAAATTTCGTATTCTTCTCTCTAGAAATATTATAAGCGTGTATGTAAATAGTCTCTGCCTCTGTCCCCATCTCTGTCTCTGTCTCTGTCTCTGTCTCTGTCTCTGTCTCTGTCTCTCCTGTGTGTGTGTGTATGTGTGTGTGTGTGTGTGTGTGTGTGTGTTCTCACATGCGAAATTGGGTTAATGTGGGATTCATAGAAGCATAATTCCAGTTCCAATTTCAAGTGCAAATTCCAATGATATAAGAAGTTAACCTCGGGGTCAGAATTTTGAGTCAAAAGCTAGATGTTTTAGGCAATAGTAATAACTAATCCTTGACACAGTGATTTGCAAACACTTGTTTATCCAAAATGCATCTCAGTAAGATCAAAGAAATTAAGTTCCTTGCCAGGCTTTCCAATAAATAATGGAAACAGGATTAGAATTTCAGTCTTTTAATCTCACTTCTTAAATACCTTCTATTTTAAAATTGCTTTTCTCTGACTTTCTCAAGGCTCCTGCATCTAAAATAGTTAATGTCAAATATAAATATTTTCCAAGTCTCTGTTTGGTACCATACCACCTAGGCCTTAATTAAAAGGCGGGATAAAAACCAGCCACTAAGATACTGAATAATGCTTGCAGTACTCACATGTTACTGACAATTACTGACATGTTAAAAATAGTCTAGAACATAATTATGAATATAGCAACAATATCACATAGCATTCTAGTGTTGTTCATTCATTCATTCACCATAATCTACTGAGGAGTTATTATATGTCCAAGCACTCTACTGGCCAACAGAGTTAGAAAGCACATGGCATGGTACCTGAATATCTTTAGTTCATCGTTCAATTATTTAAGCAGTAATTATGATACTAAATCCATGTCACTGAAGTGTTTGACTTTTTAAATTTTATTTAATTTATATTTCTTAGTAGTGTCACAGATGTCCTCTGTTTACAACCAAAATTCAGATCTCCTAACAGTTTAAACAATACTTGCTATAGTCTGTTAAAATAAAATAAAATGGAGAACGGGCTTGAAGGTCCCTGGAGCTGACAAAACTCAGTTAAGCCAGTTAAACAAAATTTAATCTAATTACTTCATTGAACATAAGCAAAATTTAACTTAGTTTATTTCTTGTAAATGTTTCTGGTAATCACAAACAAAACTTAAATCATCTTCCTAAAATGGTATAAGATAATCACTTTTAGCTTATCCCCTGCTGTCTGGGAATCCCCATTATAATAACAAATCATTTTAAAGGTTAAACAATTTCCTCACTTTCACTTTGTAAGCCATTTTGTAAAATTGTGCCTTTAAGCTTCTTACTAGTTTCGGATTTGAAGTCTCCCTGTTTCATAGTTTTGTTTCATGAACAATAAAATATTCATATAAAGTAAAGCTGTCTGAATTTTCTTTTGGCAAGTCACATAGTCATTAATCTTATGACTATGCAATGCATGTCCTAAGATTACTATTTACTATTACTATTAGCAAACTACTTGCACATCAGCTCTAAACCAGAGCAGCATACACAGGGTTATATCAGCAATACAGCCAGGATGAAGTAAGGTGACAATCTCTTTCATCAAATCATTTGTTAAGGAAAACATTTGTGCTTGTATACCTAAGGCAGAATTCTTGCTACTCAACTTGACTTCATTTCTGAACATCACTTTTCTCATTTTAAAAGGAGAATTATAATGTCCCCTCTCATGATTATCATTGAGAATCAATTACATATCTTATGAGATACTTAATAGCTTATAAAGTTATACCAGTTAGTATTTATACAAAAGTAGATGTTCAATTTTGTTCTCTTAATTTACACAATAAAAACTTTCCTTTAGTAAGAACAATTTGAAATTCTTCCATTTTTTGCTAATTAATTGATTTAAAGGAAATATTTAGTCAAGAAAAAGGAATTTATTCCTACAAACAAAGACATTCTTTATTCTCTATTCTTCAAGGATACTTCTTGAATATATGTCATACTAATAGATAACACCTGGAGAAAATCTTAAGAAAGAAAGCTAATGTAGTTCTAGGACACTTAACTATTAAATATTAGGCATTTTCTCTTACTCTATATTGTTTTCACACATATCTAATTTAAAAGTTTACATGAATATGACATAATTTCATGAGTGTTTTAAGTTGGTTGAAAAGATTTCATTTATTTATTTCATAAATAGTAATTCATTAATAGTTATTGCCATCTTTTTCATGGTTAGTATATTTATTGATTTATTTCAATTAGCTAATAAATACTTTTTAAAAATCTATTAAAATACCATTTTTTTGATAATTTTTAAACATACTTAAAACAGTCAATGGTTACTTCTGATGAAGGAATGAATTTATGGAAATTTTAAAATCAAATGTTATATTTATCTGTAATGTTCAAATGCTTTCTTCAACAGAAGTTTGTTTTGAGATACATTTATTAAAAGCTACAAATTTCTCTTTTAATAATACCTGCATCTTACTAATTTTGTCATATGTTAAAAATTCCAATGCCTATTAAATTATGTAATATCTTAGGATTTTTAATTTTTCCCCCTAGATCTTTGAGTGGTATTTAGCAAGATTTCTGCTATTGTATTTTAACTAGGCATTGTTTGTTAATGATATTGACATTGAATTGTACTGAGGTTTTGTGGGTTGGTAAGTAGTCAATTCTATTAACAGTCCAAACCTGCTTAGAAAGAATTTTTTATTCTTTATTAAAAATAAAGATTTTCTTTTCGATACATGCAATGAGGTTTATTTTTATATAATATGAATATACAATCCTAGATGCAGTTTTATTCAAAGTGGATCTTTTACTCAGAATTCTTTTAAAGAGTGCTGCATATATAAAACCTTGTTATTTTTTATAATTTTTCTTATCTTTTTATACATTAATAACAAGGACTATTATAAAATACCAAATTATAACTATTAATATATCTACAGCTTTCTGTCTTTTATTAAATGTACCTATGACTTTTATATTTTTTTGAGATATTAAACAATTTACTTATATAAACGTGCTCTAATGGTTTTTATCTTAAATTTTACGTTACCAAATATAATCTGCCTCCCCATTTTTTAAGTATGTTTATTTGTTACATATTTATTTCCAACAATATTCTATCCTTTATTTGCAATGTATCTCTTACAGACAATATATTACTTGACTTCTTTACTTCATTATCCAATCTAAAAAAATTTTTCAATTATTAAGTACAATCAATTAACATTTTTTAAAGTGTTAGTTTTTATTTTCTCTTAACATTTGTTTTTCTCTTTTTCTTTTTAATGCATTTGCATGTCATTTTATTCTTCTGCTTTGAAATGTGCCCATTTTGTTTTTATTCCTTTGATTGGTAGGTAGTACTAGCTTATTAAGACTTAAACTCAAATTTCCCTATTAATGTTGAAATTAACTGATATCTGTATCTTTCCTAGAACAAGAATGTTTTTCACCATTCTGATCTCTCATGTTCTTCCTTCTTCCCTTACATCATTCCAATATCGGTTTCACCTGGAATATTGTATGTTGATTTCTATGTTTATACTTTAATTTTTGGTCATTTTTAGATTCAGCTATTGGTAGATTTTTTTTTTTTTTCCAATGCAAGGGAAACTTTATTGAGGCCCCCAGGCCAAGAGGTTTGGGCAGGTGGCCACCCTGCGTGCTGAGAAGATGGTTGAGGAGACTTATTTGACCTTCTTGGAGTGTAGCGTGTTCGTGTGGCCACACTTCTTGAGACAGTTGACAACGCCAAGATGCAGGCGGGAGTTAACACTTGCGGCGGGTCATCTTGTCGCAGTTGTACTTCTAGGCGAGCAGGTAGAGGGAGGGCTCCATGATACAGCCGTGCAGAGGAAGCTCCAAGTGCAGGGTGGATATTTCTAGATATTATAGTCTGAGAGAGTGAGGCCATCCTCCACATGTTTGCCCGCAAAAATCGGACGCTGCTGGGCAGGTGGGATGCCCTCCTTGTCTTGGATTTTAGCTTTGACATTTTCAAGGGTTGTCACTGGACTTGACTTCAAGTATGACGGTGACGGTCTTCCCGGTCAAGGTCTTCACGATGATCTGCGTCTCTGCGTCTGCTGGGGAGGCTGTTGGACCACCTCCTTGAAGAGAAAGCAATAGATTTTTATTAAGATTTTATTTATCTAATTTTTCATATCTTACTTGGATTAGTTCTTCGTGCTGGGAATTTTCTCAAAGTTATTTCAAAGATTATCTTTTTGTGGTAATATTCCTGATTTTGTATGCCCAAGAACATCTGTAATTCACTCTGGCATGTAAATGATAGCTTAGATCAGAACTCAGCAAAATTTTTCTGTGAGGAATGAGCTAGAAAATGATCGAGGCCTTGCAGGCCACGTGGCTTCTCTCTCAAATGTCAGTCCTGCCATTACAGCAGGAGAGAATCCATAAACAAAATATAAATAAATGGGCACGGCTGTGTTCCAATAAAATTTTGTGTCCAAAACAAGCAGCCAGCTGATTTGCTCTGCAAGCCCTAGTTTGCTGACACTGGCTTGGATTTATATAAAATTCTGAGTTTACTTTGTCATTGTTAAATTGAGATATAATTACATTGTCTTTCTTCACTTGGTGATGCATTTGAAAAATATATATTCATCTATTATACTTCTATGAGTGGTATTTCTTTTCTCAAAAAACTTTAGTTTTCTTTTTTAAAAATCATTTTAAATTTTAAAATTTGCGTCTACAGTTCTTTGCATGGCTTTTCCATTTTTTGTTTACTAATAGTCTGCCCTGTCCTATTCAGAACTTCATGAACTCCTCCAATCTGTCTGTTTTTAATAATTCTCAGAATTTATTATTCGTTATTTGTATGAATATTAATTTTTTCTACTTATATCATTCTTGCCTTCAAGATCTCTTAACAGTTGTTGATACTCCTAATCTGTTTTTCTCATTTTCTCTCTTGTCTTAATCATCTTCTTTATACATCTTGAGTATTTGATCTTAAGTTCCAGGATTCTCATATTCTTTGTTGCTGTATGACTTTGCCATTTATTTCTAATATTGAATTCTTTAGTTTAACAATTAGGTTGTTATATTCCTAATATCTCTGTATCAGTTCTTTAAATCATTTTGAAGATATCTGAATTTTTTTTTTTTTTTTTTTTTTTCATTGTTTCTGCTTTCTCTATGAAAGGTTTTTCCATCTGCTGATTTTCATTTTTTTTCCCATAGTGTTTCTTCTTTCCGTATGGGTCACTTATTTTTTGTGATTTCCTCTCCCCATCCTCTTTAGGGCTCTCTGCTGCCAAAGCTAATTAAATTTATCTTACCCCATTCTGTGCTTTTACAAGTAAGTTTTGAATTATTAAGTGCTATAGACTTCAGAGTAGGTGATTGTGTTCATATGCTACCCTCAGAACTGGCAATCTCAATTCATATGTTTCCCACCTTCCCTCCAACCCCTCCCCTCCCGCCGCCCCCGCACTGGCTACCCTTGAGTCCTACATTCATATTAAAATCTGTTCACCTAGGCTTCTTCATATCTGTTGGTCTCTGGGCTTTTGTGTCATTATCACAGGAGTCAAAGAAGAAAAGTTAAGAAATATCAACATGCCTCACTGCTTTCGAAAAACAATCCTGGCTTACATGGGAAGTATTCACAAATAAAATTAATACATACAATAATTTATTAATTGTCAATATTGATTAGAATTGTGCTACAATTTATGAGACATGTGGTTTATAATTTTATTATAAAGATCTGGTACTTAAGTGAAAAAAAGTTGGGATACTTATGAGGAAAAGTAGAGGTGGTTGGGAGGAAAGCTTTATTTCAAGCCTATGGATGCTCTTGGGTGAAGGCTGTTCTTTTATCTGGCACATTCTTGTCTCCTACTTGAGGAATAAGTTTCCTCATGTATAACATCAGGAAGTGTTTTGGATTACAGAGTATCTGATGCTCCTTTTGATTATTAAGGAAGCTCTATTATTCTATGACACATAGATTTTACAAATAAATTTGAAAGAAATAATGTTTTCCGCAGAGCAGGAGGTTCCATCTTTTCAAAACTTCAAAATTAGCTGTTACATGAAATGCACAAATTAGGTTTATCAAGTGACAGGATCCACTTCCCTTAGCAGTCATTTTGGTCTTCAGGTTTTGGGGAGTAAAATGTGGGGATTTTGGATTTGACTTAACCCAGAGGTAAAGCTGCCTAACATATAATAGAGAAATTATTTGAATTTTCTTAAATATAAGCATCTTTTTAACAGTTTCACCATATTATAAATTCTTTAAATTATTTTAAGTAGATTAAACTTAATGAATTAAATTGATATAAAAGAATGGCATGACAAAATAAAGTTCCTTGCCTTGATACTATTTATTCCTGTTTCAGTTCCAAATAGTTCTCAAACTATATTTGATCTTTTTAAAAGTATATTTTAAATACTTCAAAGACTCTAAATTTCTTTTGAGGTTACTTTCTCCTCTCCCCTCCATTCCACTTTCTGAAGAAAAGTATCTTAAAAGGTTATAAAATTATTTAATATTGTCATTGTATTTGAACTCACTGAAAGCATATTTATGAAAGTATATTACAATAATTTGAATCAATTTAAATTAGAAAGAATAAAGTATTCACGCTGAAATTATTGTTTTTTTCTTTTATCTCATAATGTAATAAATTTAATAATCCTTGAGTATTTATAATCTTGAAAAGACTGATAAAGTATAAAAGGATGGATCTGTATTAATTTTGACTTGAGAAGATGCACAATATTGTAAATTACTCAATTACATGTAAGATCTTCAGAACATTGAAAATTGTATTCACATTGGATTTTAAATGCTATTTTGAGGATACAGTAAAATATAGTAACATTAAACTTCTACTGGCACTTGATATTCGATCATCGTCTACTGGTTATCAAGAGTGAAATATCATTGCAATTTATCTTCTTTATAATTGCCTCATCAAATTTTGATACAATAATATTTTTTTCTTAGACTTGTAGTAGAAATTTAGTCATGCTGTCTTGCTTAAATACTTGATTGTTAACCAAAAAGCATTACTACATTTTTTTTAATACTGATGGCTAAGTAATTTATGCAGATAATTAAAAAAGTGCTTCAATTTTTATTACATCCTTAAGCATATCTTCTTTTTAATCTAGATTAAGCTTAATGGAATCGTTTGCATGCACTTTTCCCTGGTTTAGAGTTTGTTTGCAAACACTGATATTGTAAAACTTGTTGACTCACTTTCAGCATATTTCCTCAATTATTGATATATTGAAATACTTCTAGTGCTATAGCAAGCTCTTTTAAAGAATTCTTCACTAAAATCAAAGGTTTCCTACTCTCTTGTTTAAATAATAGTAAATAAAATTAGGTGTAAAGGCTTGTTGAATATAAAATTGTTATCCCAGGCCCTAAAATAAAAATAAAGATGCAGCTATGAAAATTGTCTATATCGCTTTCCTGTCATTTGGTAGACTAAACAATTTTTATAACATACATATCTTTCAATTTAGAATATGAATAACCCCAAATTATATAAGGAAATATTAAATAGGATTTATTTATATTGAAGCAATACCATTTTTATTTATTTAGGGTTTTTTGCATCTTTCATGTGAATTTGGTAATTATTCTTAAATAATATTGTATTCTTTCTACATTACATTTTAGGATGCTATTTTTTCCTTCTAGTATACATGTAAAAAAATAAAGATAATAAAGCAATTACTTTTTAAAGAAATGGGAAAAATATTATAGTCATCCAAATTAAAATTACCAATTTATTTCTCAACTTAAACTATAGTATGGACTGTAGCTCCCACAATTTATGTGAGACACAATAATGCAATGAAATTCTCTAAAAATGTCCTGAGTAGAAACCTCTTGGAAATGGCTTAAAATCTTACAGATGATCTACAATATTCTTCTAATTTATTTGGAAAGAATTTTTACATTCTGTTTAATATAGACTTCTGTTCCTTTCTTGCTACACCCCATGAACTTTGCCACCTCATGTACTTTCGCTTTCTCTGCTTGTTAGAAGAGCTAATCTGATACCCTAACAGTTTCTGGATATGCATTTCTTTGCTTCTTGAATTAATCTCCATGAGCAGTAGGCTTTATAAAGAAAGGGGTCACCGATACGGTTTTTTACTTCGTAGACCAGATAATTTTTACTTAATAGATTCTTTATTGAAAAAATGGAGACAATAGCTTCATTCAATTAAATTAATTCTTAAAAAATACATGAGAAAGTATGTGTGTCATGTAACTATAGCTATGAAGAATTCAGACATGTATCCTGTCCTCATGAAAGTTTTTATCAATTACCAAGATTAGCAGTCTTCTGAGTGTCAATCACCTGAAGTTTGCCTTGTTTATATTATATTTTTAAAAGTATCCATTTGTTAAAATATCACAGAGTGAAAGAATCTTCACATATTATTTTTAAATTCATTTTGAAATCATCTATATGTGAATTCACATATAAATATTAATTACTTTTAATTTATATTTAGTTCTACAAATGTATAGGCATTTTTGGAAAAGTAAAATGAATCCAATTGATTTACTGCTCTTAGATACTCTATAAAACTCTTAGAGATATAATAAAAAGACCAAAGTCAAATATAATGCAACTTAAATACAAATATTGATTTCATTACAAAGAAATTTGCTAGGTATCTGAAAGATAGAAATTTCTACACATGCTATTTTTACTAGATCTTTACATATATCCTAAGCATTTTATGGTTCTACAGATTTAAGTATTAAGTCAAATTAAGACTTCTAAAATTTATTTATTCTTTTATCCATATCTTTTTAGTAAATTTTTTTAGTTGTATAAATAAAACCACTTAATTTAGAAATATTTTATATTGTGTTGGTTAAAGTAAAATTCGGTGATATGACAGACTTATTTATTATATCATTTAGGTTATTATGGAAATATTCACTTTATATTAGTACATAATATGCATTTTGAAAGGCAGCGATTTAGAATGAGCACATAAAAGGGAAGCAAGTTAATATCAAATAGTTTTTGAGGTTATACTTAATGACTGATTCTTTTAAAAATGTTTTACTTTGTAATGTCACACTACTATCTCGTACAATGTTTGATATATTCCAACTTTGCTTAATTGGTTCAGACAGAGAGATAAGGTGATGATTATAACCTTGAGACCACATCCTATGGCGTGATGAGGAAATTACCTGTATTACAAATCTATATATTAATGTTTTATTTTGTATTAATAAGTTCATCTTTGGTGAAATCTTCCAGGGTAGACAGCAGAGTACAGATTGAGTTTTTAATAATCTGGAGAAGAGGAGGGGTGGAGTTACTGGCTCTCTGTACACTATTATATAGAGAAATGATTTAGCACTGCACGAGAGATACTGCTTTTCTTGACTGGCCTAGCCTTTGTTTTCCAACTATCAGGAATATGTTCCTGATATTGATTTACACTAATCTCTTTGCCTGTAAACATCTGTAGATCAAGGTCCCTCAATTTGTTAGTAACAGGGACCATGCTATGATTCATTATTGCTGAATTCTAGCCAAGGAATCATTTCATTGTATCACTTTATTTTATTTTATTTTTTAAAGCACAAGTCAGCTAATATATATTCTTTTCAAAGGAAAAAAAAGGTTTGAAGAATACATATATCCTCTATGTAACAAAAATATGTTACTAAAAGTTTGTTTTTATAACACCTGTGGTCAAACTCTCAGGATTTTAGAGTTCCATTTCTTACCCTTGCCCTTTATCAGTCTGAAACACTTTCGTGATATTTAACAAGTTTTTATATTGTCCCTGATTGAAGGGCTCCTAAGCAAGTATATTTATACTAGACCAAAAAATTGCATTTTTTTGTTCTTCTACCTAAATATTAAAAAAATTCTTTTGATTTTGAGATAGTCGAAGTTTTACTGGAATGCCAGTTGCTACAATATCTCCTTGCTTGTTTTCCTCAGTCTTTTATAGATATGAATAGGTACCATGGGGAGAGTGACAGCAGCTCACTTAGGTGAGGTATTATATTGTTATTCAATGGAACTACCACTTGTTCCTTGAAGATTGGACATTATTCTTTATAAGACTGACAGAGAGAAGGATATTCACGAGCATGTAGGAATGCACACCCATTTCCTGCCTGCATTATTTTTCCCTTTCTTGATCAGTAAAGAACCATGCTAAGCCACTATAAATTAAAGAATAAAGGAAAACTATGACAAAATTTATAGATAAAGCTAATTCACTCCACTCTTTATTCTTCTCTGCATAACACTAGGCAACAGCTTGACATAAGAATAAAGGGATGGGAAAATTGCTGGTAAAAGCACAGAGTATTTGATCTTTGTCATAGAAAAAGGAAATGTATTTAATGGTAGTTTAAATATAAAATATATGTGTGAAAAAAATTGGAAGTGATTTTTATCAGAGCTTGACATCTATTTATTATAGTACTATATGTTTCTGAGTGTAAAAAAATTCTTTTTTATTTGTTTTATATTTTGTCCTTTTTTATTTTATAATATCATTTAACATGAGTTCTACCCTGTAACAATTTTTTTAATTATTATTTTTCTTATAAAAATTTTTAAGTGCTCACTACATTATTATTGACTACAGGTACAAATGAAGTTATAAATATTAAAATGCAATATGTCATAATAAGATGATAACATAATATAGTACAATAATATGAATTGTGTGTGTGACCGGAAAGAGAGTGAGAGAGAAAGGAAACTTAAATAAAATGAAGCTCTAAAAATGGTTCCATGTTGATGTATTTCAGGCAATTATCACTTATATTCTTGTTTGTCAGCTTTTATAAAATGAAATTATATTAGATGTATGAGAAATAACATTATAATATATTGCTATAATAAAAATAGTTATTTGGAAATTAAGGGAAATGTTTGTAATTATAAGAATTTTTAATTATGAACATTACTTTACATGATATGATGGCATTAATCTGTGATTTTCAGGATATGTAATATTCCAAATATTACATTCTTTGACCATCTTCAAACTATCATGTAGACAAATTCTTTGAAAAACTAAATAAGGTTTCAATAATTATAAAAAACATGCATCATACTATTTGATTATCAACAAAATATAATGCTTTCTGACAGACTTTTCCACATAGTATTAATTGGGTTGATCAGTGGATATTGAAATAATTTAATTAAATTGACACTGTCCAAAGAATTCTGACACTTTTAGCCTCTGTCTATATTCAACCATTTTGATTTGAGTCATATATTTCTATTTAATTTATGTCTTGAATATTTTTAATTGACCTCAGCCAATACAATGAAATGGCTGATGTGTCACTTATTCATTCTGCAATTTGAAAACAAATAATTTATCACAAAGTAAACATAAATATATTATGTTTCCCCTCATCACCCATTTCCCTGGAAGGTAGATAATATACAATAGGTTAATTTTCATCTATTAACATCTTATGATCTGTGGTATCAAGTAAAAAAATATTCTTTAGATTATTGGACTCTGCTAGAGCCTTTTATACATTTGTTTTCCTACAGTTAATCTTGTATAATCTAAGAGGTCTATAGGCTTCCTTTTGGCAAGAAAAGAAAAACCTTATTTAAATGTAAGTACAAGGCAGATCATTAGTGTTCATTTTCAATTAGCTTTTCTTATTTTTGAGAAGCAGAAAGTAACTTAATACAAAGGGTTTAATCAAAGCATATCTAAGAGAAAGCATATTATTTTAACTGTGAAGGAATTAATCAAGTGCAACATAATCTTGAGATATGTTTTCTTGCCTCTTTATTTTTTCCTTTCAGCAAGATTACAATAGATGAGGCAGAAAACTATCTGGAAATGTCTGTGTTTTCAATCAAAAATTTCCAACAACTCTCTGGTCTCTGTAAGATATATTTGAGTATTCCATATTCCTTTGGAGAAAGATGGTTGATATTGAGATATTGTAGTTCTTGTGTACTTTCCTTTTATAAATCAGAGCTACATGATCAATTAACCTTCAACACACTGAAATTAACTCAGCAAGCACACCCTTCTTTAAATGTGAGCCACCTTCAGTAATGCTACATAAATGTCTTGATGAATTGAAAAAAAAAAAAAAACTGTTCGCTTAAGGGATATTTTACCATACTTTCAAGGATAATCTAGTAAGTCTCTCCTTAAACTTCTGGAATTAATATTGAACAGCAAGTACTTATATGATAGTTAACCATACGGATCAAAAGTATTTAGCATTTAAAAATTTTAAACTCCAAATTTTCACTCTGAAGTAGATGAAAAGTCCATTATTATAGCAGTAGTAAACTTATAGATATGTAATTTTATACGAGCAGAATATTCTCTTATAGGCTATCTCATATCATTCTATTCCAATGTGAAAGACTTCTAGTCAAAATGTATGCCTAAGATATCACTAAGGTGAAGATAGACCATTTTTTCACTAAGTGTCCTTTTTATATTTGTATTTTAAGTTAAAATGTAGCTGATTTTTCAAAGGGTACTTTTTTTATAGAGTTAATGTGTGAAAAGAGCTTATGAACTCTATATGTTTGCATCTTTTCTAATTTCTGTTTATCTTTCATTTCTTGTGTTATAAAATATTACTAAAATATATAGTGTAACATATAGATAATATTTGTTATCTAAATGTTTGTATCCACCTAAAATTCATATGTTGAAATCTAATCCCCAGTGCAATGGTATTTGGAAGTGGGGCTTTGGGAGGTAATTAGATCATGAATATGGAGCTTCATGATTGGGATAAGGTGATGAAGAAACCAGAACTCTCTCACTTTTTATCATATGAGGATAAAACAAGATGTGGTCAGTCTGCAACATGGAAGAGGGTCCTCACAAGAATCCTGGGCTTGGACTTCCAACCTCTAGAACTGTGAAAAATAACTGTTGTTTAAGCCACCAGTTTATGGTATTTTGCTATCATAGCCTGAGCTAAGACAATAATAAAATATTTAAGAAATAAAATAGTATATTGAGTACATGAGATGTTGTCATGTATCATAAATCATAAATATAAATAGATTTCTTTTATATATGTAGCTGTGATTTAATTCTGTGAAGTCTAATTTAACTATCTTAAAGATTCTCATATCTTAACTTTCTACATGGATTCTACAATAGGCTTAAATTTAAGCAGTGTATTGCTGCTCACCAAGTGCTCAAAATTGTCTGTTATTTGGCTTGACCAAACTTTGGTTAGGCTTCTCTCTTCCTCAAAGGCCCCTGTACTTTATCACTAAGTGTAATCAAGAAAACATTTTTTAATCAGTGATTCCAACTGTAGAAATAAATATAACCTGTTAAAACATCATGGTCACATTAGGCTCAACTTTACCTCTCACCTTCCACAAATAAAAATTCATGCTGGCTATGCTTATTCTTCTCTCCTAAAAAAAGGGGATGGGGGGAGAGGTTTTCTTCTGTTTTTGTCTTTATTTGGCACTACCATTTTACCTTCGTACCATACCTTAATATACTAGGTAGAAAGAATTTGCCATATCTAGTTAAGAATTAAAGACCAAAATATGTAATAAGCTGAGCATGTAGTATTTTAATAAAAATAAACATATCGAAATTTGATGGGGCATTTGGCAGAATAAATAAGAGCATTTTTTGCTTGTACTCAACACACAGTACACCCTGACTATGGCATTATGTATAATTTCATGGTCTGAAATTGAAGAGAAATTGACTTCAGATGATAGACACAGCTTCAATTAAAAGTCTGGAAAGCCAAATTAAATAACTAAGGTGAAAGGAATTGCATTAACACCCTTTAGGGTCACAAAGTACTTTAAGGAATATGATATCAAGAGAGTGAACAAGTGCCCTACATTTACTCTAAGGAAAGATAAGAGGAAATAGTAGTGATCTGGGGTCAGACAGACTGAGCCTAGAAAGATATAAATGCTATTTAAATATCTAAATGAAGTACAGTGAAAACATGATAAATATCTTAGGATTACTGTAAGATACTGTCTTTTTGATATCGCAATGTTGATCCTGCTTTCAGGTTACGAATAATACAATTCAGTACCTCTTTCACAGCAGTGATTTTAAAACTTTTGAAGTGTGATATTGCCTTTAAAGTGGAATTCTTTTCATACTTGCTTGCATCTTTAAGATGATAATGGAGAAGCTCTTATTAATAAGGAAACATGAAATTTTTATTAAGGAGGTTATTAGGTCTCATTTTAGTTTTGAGAGTAGTTATATCTGAATGAAATATACTACCACTATTTTTATTCTTCAGATAGAGATAGTATTCATTTCCTTTGATTTATCACACTTCTATTGCTTATTCTCCCTGAATTACATTTCATTGTTTCCATTTTGAACAGTCACAGTGTCATCATCACGAATGAGTTTCTTGCATCAAATACTGTTTACCTGCTGTCTTCCATCTGCTTTTCCTGTTCTTTCACCTTGCTGAGACACCCAAGATCATAATAAATCAGGCAAAAACTCCCAGTATAAAATATATATCACAGTTACATACAGGACTCTCAAAGAAATCAAGTTAATTTGCAAAATGGGGGAGGGGAGAGGCTTATGTTTTTTTCTTTTTTTCATATTCATGGAGAATTTACTGCTAACATTTTCTTTTATTACTTACATGGCAGCATAACACATAAAAATAAAAAATCAAGTGTACATCATGCTGAATTTTTACAAAATTCATGCTCTATTCAAATAAAAAATGAAAAAAGATCATATATTTAACATAAAGTTGCAAGTATAAAAGGCATGGTAAAATGTCTTCTAAAATTTCAGACACTAAGTTTAACTACGCTTTTGTATTGAAAATTCTATGAGATATATTGTACCTCATTTCAAATTTCCCTAAAACTTAATCAAAAGTATGTATGTCTTCACAAGTGCTCTGTTTTTTAAGATATAATGCAAAAAAAATTTGTAAATGATACTTCATTTGATTTGGATGGACCATTTATCCTTGTAGATTTTATTGCTCTGGGAATGAAAGTGAAGAATTACACAGAATATATGCATACTTTCAAGGTATTTTATTAATGCAACCATGAAATACTCTATCATTTTTTGCTTTTAAATATAGAAAGAAATGAGTAGTGATAATGTAACATAATTTGCATAGGCAACTCAATCAAGTCATTCCTCCTTTCTAGATTATTCAGTCAGGCATTTTGAATCTTATAAAAATATATTGTATATATAAAAATAAATATATGTATATGTGTCTATGTATATGATTTATATGGATACACAATATATTGTAAATTACTGTGTTTGAAAAGGCATTTCTCTTCTAATACATATGCAACTTTTGATCGGGTAAAAGTTTCATGTGCAAAAAGAAAGTTTATTCTCCCCATTTACTCACCATTTTCCCACATTTATCCAAGCAGCCTTCTGATGTCAGAGTCATAATTGGTCTCCTGGCCTCTACTTTTCTTCTAACAAAGCATTCAAATGTCAAATGTTGCTCCCTGGAACAATCTGTTGATAAAGCAAAGTGGAGTTTATTTCTTACCACAGTAGACGAGGTCAATTCTTGACGGGATTTTAGTAGCACTTCAAAGGAGGATGAGCATAAGTGGAATATATTAGAGTTTGGATGATATAAAGCAAGTCTTTCAATTTGAGGTCTTGTTTAGGGTTTGAAATATTCGTGCTATAATAATTAAATTAGATGGACATGACGGGTCAAGAGTCAAGGCCAGGGCTTAGAGGCAGGTCTTATAGTCATTTAGCCTAATTGAGACATTTATTTTTAGAAGTCAAATACTTTCTGAAAGTTCTGAAACAAATAATAAATGTTATGTACAATTTCATCTTCTTCAACAAATATTTTAAAAATTATATGGCAATGTTCATGTGAAGAATTGAATAGCAGATTGTGTTGGTTAAGACATTAAGTTGTATGGCTGTAGATAGATTTGATTCTCACCTTTGATTGCCATTCTGCATCTTAAGCTAAAGGGTAGATCATCAACATCTGGAGAAGTGGTCAATCTACTTCATTTCTTATGAAGTATATGATCACATATTGAATATTTGAGGGTGTTTCTTTTTTATATTTTTTTCAATTACAGTTGATACAGTTTCAGGTACACAACATAGTAATTAGACATTCATATAATTTATGAAGTGATGATCACCCTAAGTCTAGTACCCATCTGACATCATATATTGTTATTACAGTATTATTGACTATGGTCCCTATGCTGTACTTTACATCCCTGTGACTACTTTTATAACTGACAATGTGTACTTCTTAATCCCTTCCCCTCCCTCACCTATCGTCCAACCCCCTCCCATCTGGCAACCATCAAAATGTTCTCTATATCTTTAAGTTTATTTTGTTTTATAAGTAAAATCATATATTTGCCTTTGTCTAATTTATTTCACTTAGCGTAATATCCTCTAGGCCCATCCATATTGTCACAAATGGCAAGATTTTATTCTTTTTATGGCTGAGTAATATTCAGTTGAATATATGTAGCATCTCTTTTGTATTCATTCATCTATTGATTAATACTTAGGTTGCTTCCATATCTTGATTATTGTAAATAATGCTGCAATAAACCTAGGGTTTTATGTATTTTTTCAAATCAGTGTCTTGGATTTCTTTGGTAAATACCCAGAAGTGGAATTGCTGGGTTTTCCATAGTGACTACACCCATATACAATCTCACCAGCAATTCATGAGGGTTCTCTTTCTTCACATCCTCACCAACACTTGTAGTTTGTTGATTTATTGATGATAACAATTCTGACAGGTGTGAGGTGACATCACGGTAATTTTAATTTGCATTTCTCTGATGATTAGTGACATCGAGCATCTTTTCATGTGTCTCTTGGCCTTCTGTACTCCTTCTTTGGAGAAATGTTTATTCGGGGAGAGTGTTTATTTCAACCTCAATAAAAGTCAGATTTGTCTGTTCTTCTACTTAGATGGTCACTTGTTGGGTCATTTGAGAGGACAGCAGCTGCACAGGAGCATTTCAGATTTTGGAGGTCATACACTCAAACGCTGTAAAACAAAATACTAAGACAAGGATTGTGTTCAGAACTTGTGAATCAGTTTGTAAGTCAACGCTCGGGAGTGCCTAAATTAGACCAAGACCAGACTCGATTAGCTCCAACCTGAAGAACCCACGGAAACATACAACATTATCATCTAAAATATATATATTTATGTTATTTGTGTACTTCTTAGATCTTTCTAGAATATTGTGTTTACATCCATACAGACAGAAGACCTTGTTGAGAAGCCACTATGATATCTATGGAGGCCCATTCCAAACTAATCCTCAATTTAATGAAACCTCTAGGCTAGTTCTGCAGCTTTGGCAGCTTTATCTAGTTCTCTTGCTATTATTATCTGAACTATGGCATGTAGTATCTTCCTTACTGTGTGGCCTTCTTATAATGATTAATTTGGAGAAACTTGAGGAAAGGAAAAAAAAAAGCAATATAAAACTCACCTTGAATCATTAGCATTTTCTATTCCTGGATGTCTAGCTTATTATGGTGTTTGCCATGTAAAAAATTAGTGGTTGAACCAAATTACACAGGAAACCAACTGATTGTTAAACTGGTATCCAGGGAAGCTGCATGGCTCCAAAAAGAAAATGTGGATAGACCCAGTAAGTGAATTTCATCATTCACTTGGGCCAAATCATGAATAACTTACAACTAGTTATTGACTCATTCTAGGAAGTAAGGAGGCAGAAATCAATTTTAAGAATGTGGTACTTATAGGTAACAAATGCTATTAGTTGTCCAAAACTTTAACCTGCTAAAAGAAAAGAAAGTAACAAGGAGAAAAATGCATATGCACACATATTAAAATGTGACAATATGTGGCTGTCTAGATTTTGGTCTCTGTGTTTTGATTGGAACCGATCTACCTCCTGAAGACAATTCGCTTCTGGCAGATTTCAAAGAATCTTCGGCTTGAAGTTTATAATCTTGACAACCTTCGACTGATTTGAAAATAACTTATGTTTCACATGATAAATGCTGACATAAGTAAGGACTAAATCCTGAGAGTTCACTGATTTGATAGTTGTTAATATCTGATAAGATACTTTTTAGTAGGATTCAAATAATTTCTTTCTGTGATACTGCTTCAGAGACCACTTCTCCAGATTTTGTTCATGCAGAGGTTGTTTAGGAAGATGTCAAGAAATGACTGTCTACACCTGGTGGCAATGCTAAATGTATTGCATGGCTCTCATGCAGTGTTTGTTAATGTCTGCTTGCCAGAATGTGAAAATTAGAATTGGCAGTGCTATTCTCGTAAACATAGGGTAATCGCTTAGTAACTTTTAAAGGGAGTAATAAACCCAGAAAGTGTCGATCTCATTGTCATTAAAAGCAACAGCAATACCCAGTCCATGAAAGCTTAAGAGACTGAAAATTTTGCCAGTTTTAGTTTCAGAATTCCAATGTACTTATTACCATTCCAAAGACTAGAGGTGATAAGGACAGTTACGTTTCTTATTAATTGCCAAGTCTGTACAAAGACACTTACAATTGTGCCAATAAAATGGGTGCCTCTGTCCGTAGAGTTATTTTAGAATTTCCTAGGTTGTGAACGCAAAATCAGGTAATTCTTTGTTACCATTAGAACCGTAGAGCTCCAGCAAAGGAAGCTTCAGCCCATCCCAAGAATAAGCACACAATGAGAGGAATCTATTAAAAACATATTGCAGGTTAGCTGCACGGAATCCAGTAGAATATGTACAAAGGGACCCCAACGTTTGAGTTCTTGTCAATGTCTTGCCTTTACAATTTTACCAGAATTATAACAGTGACAAACATGCACTTTAAAAAATTTTAGTAAAGTTTCCACACAAATATTTACTAGAAACAGTGGCCAGTTTGTATTTATTGTGGTAAAAGACTAAATAGCTGTGGCTAATCCATTATGCTTATAACCATTAGCAAAAATGGAAGATAGTAAAGTTCTCAATTGAGTTGTAACACACAATATGTAGGTATATACTTAGGTATGTTCCTTGGATCAAAAACAGATTATGAAAAGTGAGGGAATTACTTCTTAACATAACATATCTTTGGATGTTATGTTAAGAAAATAGTCACAAAAATTCACAATATTTTCCATGATTGATGACACTGTTGAACATAATTAATTAATTAATTAATTGATCAATAGTTAGATATAGATAATAATTATATAAATCTTTGCAATTGATCTTGAGTTTATTATTAATCTCGAATATTATAGAATCATTACAGTATATGTTTTAATTTAATACATTCAGTTTAAAGAAGACTGAAAATTTCTCCTTGATTCTAAGGGTGATAAACAGTACAGCTCTTAAAAAGTTTTGAGTTAGCCTTTGGAGAATGTCAAGATAAACCTAATCATTTTTTATCCTTTCTTTTATAATATAAAGGAACATCTTATATCATATTTACAAAATTTAGGGTGGCAAGAAATATAAATATACAACGTCATTTTCAAAGACATTTGGATGTTCTGTTATTCTATAGTAGATTATAATGTGGCAGAACAAGGGTAAATTAAAACTCTGATTTATTACCAAAGTTTGTTTTTCTCTTTCAAATGCATCCAACTATTTAGAGATTACTTATCAATTACTCATTTTTACATTTATATAGGATGTTTGTGTTAACTTCCTAAATCTATTTACTTTTAATATGCTAATGATCATATATACATCAATTTGAATTCTAAAGTTGGCAAAGAAATTATAGCAAGATGTTGATAAAATAGGTAGCCATCTGGAAGAATAACTTTGATTCACATTTCAGTCTACAAGCCAAAAACCCCTGTAACACATGTAGGCAAACAAAGGTGGGTTCATTACTTGCTGAGTGAGGGACACCACCCATGTAAGAAACCATGGAAATGCTTGGTCATTTCATGTTTGTGTAGTATCTTTGTTTCTAGTCTGTAACTAGAAATGTTTATGAGTTATCGTGTTGTGTTATATCCATGTCACGAAGAGTCCTAGTTAGATATTTATTTTCTGTGAAATTTTTAATGTCAGAAAGAGAACCACATGACCTATCTGGGAGCAGCTAGCCTGCTACCAGCTGTTATTTGTCAAGTATGATTATTTCATTCTCACTCTTTACCCTTATAAAAAGTCTACTATGTTAAAGATAAAATACAGAAGTGGATCAATTAAAATATTAGAATAATAGATACACATATGTTTAATTTTACTATGACAGACAACTAAGTAGTCATAAAATGAGACTAAACTCTTTGACCACACATAAACATCAAAGATGTCTGCACACACAAAATAAAATTATGGCTAAATATTACATGCCAAAATGAATGAAAATGTAGTATTTTATAATAGGTAAAGAGCTAATTTTAATAAGTAAGAACTGCTGCAAGTGAGTTAGAATAAAACCAACAAACTAAGAAGCAATGCATGTGAACTGGCAACTTATAGAAAAGGAATCATAGCTGGCTCATAAAATATATGAAAAGATGATCACTTTCTTATAAGGAGAATCGCAAATTAAAAAAAAAGAGTAAATATTATTTTCAGATCATTGTTGTATTGTCAAAGTATTAGAGAAATAGTCATTCTCAAAGATGGTACGAATTTAAATATATGAAAGAATTAAAATGTATTAAAAGTAGTTACAAAAAGGGAAATATAGCACTATTGAGAAAACGTGTTATTTCCAATAAATTTTATTTATCAAAAAAACTTTAAAAGAATTTTGTAAAATGTCAATGTTTTTAACTGCGTATGATGAGCACATAGTTGTTTCATGTGTTTTCATTATATAACGTTTTTTCTATATTGTTATTATAGTTAGCTTTATAATTTCAGTATAAAAAGTAAGGCTGGATTAATAGAAAAATTGGGCTCAAAGAAATGGAGATTTTTCAGGAGACAAAAGAAATGTTACTTAGTGAAATTCATGTATCTGTTCATTTATTTAAAAAATGATTTATATCACATTTTGCTTATCCAAATATCCATCAATGGACAATGTATTTTAGCCATTGTGAATAATGCTGCTGTGAACATCAGCATACACATATCTCTTTGAGATACTGTTTTCAGTTCTTTTGGGTATATTCACAAGTGGAACTGCAGGATCATGGTAACTCTATTTTTAATTTTTTGAAGAATTGTCAAAATGTTTTCCACAGGGTTGTACTATTTTATATTCCCACAGAGAATATAAATACTCAGGGACCTGATTTTTCCACATCCTCATCAACTGTCATTTTCTGGGTTTTTTGATATTAGCTACTCATGGGTGTGAGATGGTATCTCATTCCAGTCTTGATATACATTTTCCTATTAATTAATGATATTAAGAATCTTTTCATGTGCCTGTAGCTATTTATAAATCTTCTTTGGAGAAAAGTCTATTTAAGTGTGTTGCCCATTTTTGAATTGAATTGTTTATTTTTTGGCTGTTGAGTTTAGGAGCATTTTTCAGCCTTAAAAAGGTAGAAAATTCTGACATATGCTACAATATTATGAACCTTGAGGACATTATTCTAAGTGAAATAAGGCAGTCACAAAAAGACTAATACTATATGATTCCCTTTTTATAAGGTAGTTAGAGTAGTCAAAATCATAGAGACAGGAAGTGGAATGGTGGTTACCGGGAGCTGGGGGAAGAAGGAATAGGGAGTTATTGTTTAATAAATCTAAATTTTTAGTTTACCAAGATAAAAAGAGTTATGGAAATGGATGGTGGTAATGGTTGCAACACTCTATGAATGGACCTATTAGCTCTTTTTCTTTTCTCCTAGATGGAATGTGGAAGTGATCATAGGACCAGGAGCAGTCATATTATCATAAAAATAGTGTTATTTTAAGCATTGTAAATATACAGTCAAAACCTATGTGTTTCATTAAAGTTATGTCTACATATATCATTAAAAATATAAACCCATGAAGAAGTTACTAAGACCACTGAACTACTGTTGTAGACACAAAATACCCAATACTATTATTGCTCAAGCTAGAGTGATGGTTTGATAATAACCACTGTTTAAACTTGACAACGTTTTTAGGACTTTGATAATATTCTAACCAAATATAACATTTTGCTTCTTGCAAAAGAGACAGAGGAGGAAAAAAAAGATCCAATTCTGTAATGCTAAAAAAAGATGATGGTGATATTATAAATAAGACAAGATAAAAATCAGGAGAACAGGAGAAAGATTGTGTGTGTGTGTGTGTGTGTGCGCGCGTGTGTGTAAGAGAGAGAGAGAGAGAGAGCGCAAGTGCAAGAATATCATAAACATCATCTACAAATACACAGAATTTTAAATTTTGTCTTCTTCTGCATCCTCAGTAAATACTGAGATTTTAGGGAGAATCCTAGCACACTAATCATTGTCTATTCTCCCAACATTATCTCTGACTTGATGAAATCTATAGTTTTTAAGGAAACATTTTATAAATGGTTGACAAGATCCCCATTTTCTCTGTTCTCTTCCCTAATTTTCTTCAATTATTCACCTTTAGTGCATTTGGGTGAAATAGGTAAGTTATTACCAGGTAAGCATGCCCTCGGAACTCTGCCATCTCTACTGATACAATCCTTGTTGACTGATTTGAAATTCAAAAATAGGCTGAGTATTTAGATTTTATCTAATTCTTTCTTATGACTATAATGTAAATACTAATGACATAATCCTGAGAAAACTGCAAATTGGTTAATAAAAAATAAAATAATCTCTATTGTATGCTAACTATATTTTATGCAGAAGTCATTCTTTTAAAATAACCACTTAAGACTGTGAGATTTCAAAGTATGTTAATGCTAAATCTCAAACTTAATATAGTTTTTTGTAATACGTTTTATTCAAATCTGTAAACTATAAATGCCAGCTGAATATTTGCACAGAAGAGATTAAACAGGTTTTTTTTTTCAAGGGATTTGCAATAAATCCTGATGACCATAGCAGCATCTGCAGCTAAAATTTTCAAGCACTCCATGTGCGTGTGCTGTTAAGTGGTTTGAGAATTTAGCATATGTAGTGTTTGATAGTTTAATCATAAGACTGAGATATTAATTAAACTTTTACTTTAGACAAGTAGAAGACATATTGCTATATTTATAGTAAAAATTATATCTTTTAACATTTCTTTTGCAGATAAATAAAATTTTTACTAAAGGATCTGACCTTAATTTATCTGGTATTAAAATATAGGATTCTAGTTTTCCATATTTAGAACTGTAGCACCAAAATATGCTGCAAATTTTAATATTTTCCAGTACTTTTTTATACCCAAAAGTATTTGCCTATAGACTAGATGAGAATAATTGTTTTCAACCTAACCTTAATTTTTAAGTGCTCATTAAATTTATGATCATGCCTTGAAGTGAATTTGAAGTATGTTTAGGAGGACATATCTGGAGTTATGTTAATGTAGATGGAGTCAGTGATTGCTCTGCCAACTGCTTTTCAAGGATAAGTAACTTTAGCATTTATTTTCAATCACCCACATTTTAATATGATAGTACATCTCCAGTATGCCAAGTTTGACATCTGCCGCATTTCTCATTCATTGAAAAATTGTTTAATACTTTATTCACTTAAGAAAATGAATGAATCACGTAAAGTAAGGTTAGTTACCTCTCTCTTACTTATGTAAGAGGAAAGAAGTGAGATACATAGTTTTAAGTGAACTGACATAAGAGAGATAACTAAAGACTCATTTTAAGTTGCTTAGTAATTTCTACATATGTTAAAAGAATGATAGAAATTCAAAATAAGAAAAATACATAGATATGAGTTATCTGAAATCGTTATCTAAGTACTTTTATATACCATATATAAAAATGAAAGAAAATTTTTCTTAAAAGATGTGCTAAACTGTTTTCTCTTCTTTGATTATTTTATAGCTATACTTAATATGAAATATAATCTGAAATTAATTTCAATGACTGCTTAAGCTATAAAATTATATAGTGATTTCTTAGTCAAATTAGCACTGCTATTTAAATGTGACAAATAGTTCTGTTATTTTCCTGGCCTCAATTATCATAATTGATTTTACTGTGACACATAGAGGTGAGTTTAAGAGCTTATGGTGTTTATTATAAATGGATAAACTTTACTAAGTTGATAGATATTATACATGCTTCAAAAATACTGTCTAAATTCTCTAGAGCACACATTATTATTTTTTTATTTTTTCTTCTACAAGTGTCATAAGTTTATATTCAGAATGAGATAGCCATTTGTTTTTATAAACTACAACTTTGTATCACATCAGAGAATGTAATGACAGAAATGATTTGAGTAATTAATTAAAACTTTCCAAACTATATGACTCAACATCTGGCAAATTTACAAGAGAAAAACATTAGAATTTTTATGACAAATTGTCTCAATTCATTCACTGTAACTAATGTTTATAAGCTACAATACTGAAATGTGTTCTGGTTTTCTGTTCCTGAACACCGATAACTTACTGGAACAGAAAGTTTTGTGTATCAATTAGTGAGTATATGCATGTAGATAAGTACATACATACACAACATAAAATTTTTAATAGTTTATACAACTATTAAAAGGTTTCTTCCTATTGTTTAAGCAAACAGAATGTTGACATTGACTTGAACAATAAATGATAAGCTTAAAATACATTTTGGATATTAAAACATGGATACAAATGTAGTGAATACAAAGTGCTCAAAAAGGAATGATTGTTCAACTTGTCTTTTTATCACTGAAATTTAAAAACTCATTATATATTCAAAAGATTATATATGACACAAAGCAAAAGAAAAGAATCACAAAGCATCATTTTTGATAAATTTTCTTCTACAAATTTGTATGTGTACATGCATATGCAACATTCTCAAAATAAGAACAACATTTTAAAAATAATCAGATTTACTAAATAAATAGTCATTTGTCTTAAAAGTGATACAGTTCATTCCCAGAAACCACCAGAAAACAGAATGTCGGAACTTATTTTATTCTGAATTAATGTAACCAATATATATTGGATTCTTCATTTTCTTTTAACCTGTAGATGAACTCCCTTCACTGATATTGAGAAGATGTACTTTTAGAAGTATGTTTCTGCAGCCAAACAGTAAAAAGATAAAGCTAATGAAAAACCAGATCATCTTATTGAAAAGTGAGCTTCCCTCTCTGTCTCAAATAAATATGGATGAATAAGGAGCTACTTTGATCATCACCTAGTCATGCAACAATAAGAGCTGAAGGATCAATACAGTAAAAATGGTCATATTTATTAAAAACCAGCTGGGCAAAAATTTTAAGATTATGTTTTATAATTAGCAATTAAAACTAACAACAGCTTTTCTTTTTTCTTAGCAGTATTTATTTCTCTTAACAATATTTAACACAAATATCATGAAATCTGGTGATTTCTGTCACCTGTAAAATGTTTTAACAATTTTTTAAGTTGAATTTCCTCGTTGAAAATCTGTTTCTGGAGACCCATCTCAATAAACTCACAAATATTCGATCAAAGAGGAAATAGATTCAGTACCAAATCTTTGTCTTGCATTCATTTTCTGTGTGAATTCATACAATTACCTATTTTGGATAATAAAGCACTCCAAAACTATTGCTTTTGGGGGAGGTTTATTTTTTAAAAAAAGAGATTCACACTACATTAAAATAATAAATGGAATTTCATTAAAGATATCTAATTTTTAAATGTTTAATATAGAGCTTATGAACAAGGTTTAGTGAGATTGAGATTTAAAATATCACACTAAAATGTATGTTACAATACCTTGTCAGGTGTCACAAATCGTGCGATTCAGTGGTTAGAAATACATGTTGTTTGAAGGAATAGCTAAATGTAATAGCAAGAGTTATTTATACACAGGTAGAAAGATACATAAAGTTATTTACACACAGGAAAGAAAGATTCACATTGAAACTGTATTTACCTTATATTCTGAAATAATATATAATGTACAAATATTTGTATTATAAAATCACGAACTGTAATTTCTCTAGAAAAACATGCTGTAGTGGGCATAATTTATTCATATCTTCTTTTAAAGAACCGTGATATTATTATACAAGTTGACCAAATTCAAAATCTATACACATAAGGTTGAATAAAAATAATTTCATTATGTAAACATTGAACTATTCAAAACATGTTTTTTATATTCATCAAGTAGGATTTTATTTTCATATTGAACAAAGAGAACTCAGCATTAGATGAGCACCAGTTTTACTATTTTTAGGGCATTATGAAATAGTTGCTGTTACGCTGGTGTTTTTCTTCATTGTCTCATTCGTATCATTACGTAGCATTTAAGAAACAATAAGATGCTTCTTACTATCAAAAAGTGTTAATGTAATAGTTACAGTCAAGTATATGTATGATCAGTTATAAAAGGTATAAAAGAGTAAAGTATAATTTCTGTGTCCGTTTAAATTTAAAATGTGTGTAGTATGAAAAATATCCTAACTGCAGTGTTCCTTTTTAATGTTTCAGAATTCTTAATATTGTATCAGTTTGCATATGTAGTTTTTTATATTTCTCTTCTAAAAATTACATATATTGAAAAAAACCATGTTCACTTAGTGAAAAAAAGCATATCTATAAAATACAAAGAGCCACATGCTGCTTTTCTTCTGCAATTCTTTCTGCTTCCAGTAAATAGTCTTTTTAAACCCAGTGGACTCTCATTTTAATATTAATTGTAACATTTTGCCCTTAGTTCTTTTCCTCTAAAGAAAACCAAAGTAGTTACCAATGAAAAATCTCAGTCATCAGCCAGGACAAATCTGCAAGGAAGGACTCCATAAATGAAAAGCCAATTTAAACTAAGAAGTGATTTGAATTCATAACCCTTTCAATCAGGCAAATGGAAAAGAACCAATTTTTCACCAACCCTAAGAGTCTGCAACAGAAGTGAAAAGTAAATTCCACTCCTGGGGACCTTGTGGTTCAAAAGACATATGGGAAAGAGGAAAGAACAAGAATTACACACTAAACCTGTCTACATGAAGCTGATAAAATGGATTAGAGCGTGCTAGGCATAGCTTGATTCATTCCAGGGAGCTAAACTTTGCAAGTGATACATGCTGGGCAATGCATACTGATCAACAGCACAGCAGAACACACATAGACACACACACACACACACACACACACACACTACATTTTCTACTCTGTGTATAAATAGTAGTTAAATACCCATTCCTTACTGTCAAAAAGAACTTTGTTTAAATTCTTATTCAGTACATTGCCGGCTTAAAGGCTCAAAGCCTTTATGTCTTCATCTGAAAAGTAAAGACAATGACACATTTCTCGACAGTTTGTGAAACTATAATGAAATAGAATATATATAGATTTCAACAGAAATATATGTAGCTTTTAAATTAGTGTTGAATTCATTGCAAGTATTCAGTGAATGATAAATATCATTAGTATACTTTTGCAGATACAGCCTGTCAACTGACCAAAATAATACAATTTAGTAAGAAGTCCTTTGATGTCCTTTATTCAAGGGAAAAGAGTCTATGGAAGGAGGGGTGGGGGGGCACGTAGTGCCTCACAAGCAGTGGCACACACTTCCCAAGGGACTTGGGGCAAGCAGGAGTTTTAGAGAGTTAGAAAAGGCAACACAGAAACAGGGCATGATTGGCTTGGAGATCGGGGATGTCTTTATAAGGTTAACTGTCCTATTTTCTAAGGTGAGGTAAGGAAACTGATGCTGACTTGAAGGATTATGATTGCTGTTAGGTTACCTTGACAGTGAGGTGTTTCCCATAAGTGCAGGCTGACTAAGTTTGGATTTGTGATGTGAGCGGCACTACTGGGGAGGCCTTCATGTTGTGGATACTGATATATGAAATAACTTTATCAAGCTAAACTACTAAACTACTAAAAATAAACATGTTTCATATTTAACTCAATTTAATATCCCTGATCGAAACATATAATTTTATTACATATCTTAAATAAATATTTATGTCTATTTTTTTATTAAAAAAAAAACAGATTTTTTTAAAAAAGTGTTAGGAGCTCTATTCCGTTATCGATTTGTTTTTGTAGTTTCATTACTTGGAATTCTTAAGTTCCCTTCTTAAAAGTCAAAATTCAGAATTCGTCTTACTCTATGCAGTTCTCCTTCACTGATAAAAGTTTTAAACATGAATTTTATATTAAATATAAAATTAAATATATGTAGTCACATTTTAAAACGATAGTTTAAATTGAACATTCCTCTGTAATATCCTCAAAAACATAACTACTCTCAATTTTTCCAAGAAAAAAATCAGTGCCAAAATACATTTATCAACAATAAGGAAAAAGTTCATATATAGTTAGCTCTGTGAATGAATAATGGCTTAGTGTTAAGAGAAGTAGTATTTCGATACGTTAAGTAAAAATTATTCCTTCAAAATATCACCCTTAATCTCTCACATATATTCTTGAGAACAGTCATCCCTCCTCTCTTAATATTCTTTTTAATCTGCAACAGAGCCTGAGGATAATTTCACCCTTCAAGTCTTCATTTTAAGTTCTGATTATTCTCACTGGGACCACTGATCAGATTGCCTTGACTATCCTGACAATTTCTTGTAGCAGTTGCATTAACTCCATGATACCATGCTTGAATGTCACCTGTGTCATCCAGTATCTCCCTGTCTTTCCAATTAGTCTGTTCACTCTGGTAGAAACACTTGTTATCTATTTATTACATCATCCCATTTTTGTCTTATTCCCATCCAATCTTACTCCTCCATATATCGCTGTATTCACAAACCATCTAGCCACTTTTAAATAACTAAACATCACTTGGATTCAATACAGCAATCATGATATTTGTGGGAGCTGCTATTTTGGGTCACAAGTACAGATTGTCTTCATGATGGTAGTCACTGACAACTCTATTTGAAAGCAACATTTATTCTTTATTTCTCTTTATTTCAAAACACTAATTTCCAAAACAACAGAAAAACGGCAGACCCTTTTAGTACCTACAACAACTATACTGAGTGATCCAAGCAGAAACTTCAATTTATGCAATTACATTGACATTTTAGATTTCACTTGTCAGTGAATCAACTAGCGCTCTCTTCTAACTCAAAACTCAGTTTTTCACGGTAAGCACATATGCACCAAGTAAAATGATGGAAGAGAAGGAATTTCAAGAGGCCTGCCTGGTCCCCATATTCCAGCTAAATGGTAGTGTGTGAGCTGGAGAAACCTGCAGGTGACAATGCACAAACATGCTCTAGAATGAGGTGAATGTAGCTAAGTCTAAACATATTCGAGAAAATGACTGTTATCTTAAGACCACAGTACATTAAAATAAAAGTTCATCATTTCTTCCTTGAGGCTTTATCTGGACATCCATCGTTTAAGTTCTTCATCTTCCGTTCAAAGGAATGGATTTCTAAAAATTCATCAGATGTTAGCACTTAACATTGGATGAAATATTGTTCAATTTAGATGGCATTTTTAGAGATGTTAATGATTAGATAAATATGTAATAAATATGTAGTATACAAAACTAATCTGTTGATCATAGAAAATTCTGATTCAATTTAAAAATCAAGACTCCTATTTCCTGGGATACTTTGTAATTATTAAATACAAATTTAATTACAAGGTACATTTTATAATAAATTTAATAATGCAAATTAGAAAATGGCTGAAATAACAAACACGGTTACTTTCAATCTCAAATATTCAAGAATAGACAATATTTTACCAATATTATTGGACACCAATTGTGTTCTAGACTTTAGTCAGTGAGCAGGTGTCACAATATCACTGCTTTTATGATATACCTATTTCAATGGCTGCGAAGGTAAGGGGCATTTTAGTTGGAGAGTAGAATAGAAACATATTTCTCAAAATAAATATTTAAACCTTATTTTGTACCTGCATTTTTACTTAGCAGACATATAAGATCTATTTAAACTGAATCTTTCAAGAGACTGCTAATGTTACCATCTAGCAAGGTTATCAAAGAAGATAAGATCCACCATCTTTTATTTTTTTCTTACATGAGAATATTTGAGGTTATAACAATGCACTTGTCTGTACAACATCAAAGTGGAGGTGTTTCCAATATTAATGTTTGTTAATAAGCTTTTCAGCTGTCTGGTAACTCAAGTGGTCTGTAGTTGAATACGCTCTAATGCCAGATGGAATATCAGAAAATGTGTATGAGGCTTTAATTATCTGAAAACCCGAGATGAACTGTTTTTCATGATACCTGGGGATTTTAATGAAGTTCATACATATGTTCTTCTTTCTAATTGAAGATGAGATTCATTTTAACGAATTTAATCTCCTGAGAATTTAAAACATAAAAAAGAGAAGATTGACAGATAATTTTAAAATCCCAGCGTAAACTTTGCTAAAATTCTGCCTAATTGAATAGAAAATTGTTGGAGTTTTCTATTTTTTATGGCAAATGATTGTGTTGAATATGTAAAAGATCTAGGATTTCAAAGTTCAGGAAAATATAGGTATTAATTTTTTCACGATTATCAAACAAGTGATACTCAACCAAAATATTAGTGATATACCTGAATAAAGCATTAGACCTACAGATTTAAAGCTGAATGTTAATATACTTTTAAAAATTGGGCTGTAAATAATACATTAATAATAGCTAGTGTTTAGAGTTAGCAATATCTCAGATGCAGAGTTTAGAATAATTGAAGTTTTATTTTGTATGTTAGCCCATAAAGAAATTCCAACAACTTTAAGAGAAGGAAAAAAAAAAAAAAGAATGCTAAGAGAACGTGAAAACAGTGCATCAAAGTGGAGAGGGCAAAATAAAATTAAATGCACTTTAAATGTAATAAAATATATACTTTATTTCTAAAAGTTGCCATGTTTCCTGAGAGACACTAAAAGTTAGCTGGAAGCTATGTAATTTATTCTATGATAGACCTATGTACAAGTTGTCACAGGAGCATATCACTGGCTAATCCAAACACTGGTTTGGTGATACAGGGGAGAGAATTCCCCAGGAATAACCAGAAATGTAAATATGAATAATCCTGGAGAAGGTGAGGCAGGGCAGAAGAGCCTTTGTCAGATATTTTTAAAAGTTAAACTCACTAAAAAGGAGTTTAGGGTTCAAACATGGGAGATGGTGGTGAATAGCCAGAGAGAGGCTCAAATGAAAATGAAAAAGTCAGGGGCAGGGTACTTTTTATTAAAGTACCCTAGCACCACCCAAAATAGATAGGGCTGTGCTGGCCCACCTGGAAGATATGTTGCTTATCTTGTGGTAGATAACAAATGCCATGACAATTTCATGCCATCACACATTTGCTTGAGGTAACTCTCAGTGTTTTATCACTCACCCACTGCTGACTATGACAGTCACCAACCTGCTGACTGTTCTGGACACTTAATTTTATTGCAAAATGATTTGTTTATTTTCAATTTTATAAATTACTCTCTCTACATAATGTAAATGCACACCCAGAATGTGCTTCACTCCAGGCCCCCGACAAGATCAATTTTCTTAACTGAAGGCTTGAACTGAGGTAACAGCTTTAGTCAAAAGTGATTTTAATAAAAAGATATGCCACCTTGTAGATACCTATATGAGTGCCCATATGGCCTGGACCAGGTGAGAGACTGAATAACAATCAAGTTATCTTTTGAAAGAATGTCATTGTCATCAAGATATTTGGTTTTGAACCTACTTCTGCCAAAGCTTATTTCTGCTTTTAACCCACCAAAACACATCATTTGTTCAAATTTCAATTATGCTGATGACAATATGAGGAGCCTTTTATAGTCTGGAGCAATATGCATCTTAGAACTATATTAATGCTTTTCTTAAAAGAAGAAAAATCATTTACTAATTTTAATATAACTTTACGATGCAGAGGATGGCACATTTGTGCTGGGCAATAATTCAGGGGACCTATCTGTTGAGTTATTGAATGATATTATATCTCTGACAGCTTGTCTTCTACTCATAATGACATACAGTAATTGGAAGGGACTCAGGACCTGGCATGAGCCACCCACCTAGGAAATAAAAAAACAGTGTCACCTGGCAAGTGAGACCTAGTACATATAGGGCACAATAATTGACAAGCAGTGGGACTCTAAAATAGGAGTATCTCAGCAGATATGCAGAATAAAGAAATTAAGATAGTTAAAGACTATCATATTTGAGGGTCCAGTAAGTGGGAAAGCAATTTAGATGACTACCTGATGGTCCACTGGTCTCCAGACTCCAAATGGAAATTATAAGGAACAATCTCATTCTTTGAGGTGCCAAGAACTACAGATGTGAATCAACAATGCAACTTAATTATTACATTAAGAAGTGACACAATTAGGATTTAATTACTAAGACTGTTTTTTCATGAAACATTTAGAATCAAAAATAGTATGATGCAATCCTAACAGAGAACTAATCTGAATTTGTCTAAATACTACTTACCTTGAGTTTGGATTATTCATAGGTTCTAATAATCCCAAGTAAAAGAAATTGGGAAATCAGATGACAGGATAATGAATGCAGGTTGATAAAATGTTGAAATACATTTTACATATTTTCAACTATTTTAGAGGGCTTATTCCAACTTTCTTACCATCTGAGGAAGCAAACTGGTTTATCATTCAAATACTATTTTATGGCTGGAGCAAATAATAAAAAAAAATTAAAGTTTTGTTTTTTTAAATCTCTTCCTGTTTAGATATGAATTCATCTCCCTCTTTTTATCATTTTCGTTGATGTATATTTGTAAATCTATGCCCTGCTTTTTAATCATTTTGGTTAGTGAATATATGTCCTCTGGTAGTTTTTATTTTTCATCTTGTCTGGAAAATATTTGTTTTGGTTTGACATAACCAAAATGTCAATCTCCCACATTAATATGCTTTCTTTAAGCCAAATATATGAATATATGTTCATGTAATTAATAATGCTATTTAAACTTCCAATCAAGAATATATTACAGATTTCCTAAACTCTACATTATTTCCTTAAGCACAAATGTATGGAATCATTTACTCATATAAATTTTTCTCTTAGTTTTATTGAAATCTTTATACAACCCAGTGTTTTTCATTAAATTATAAATGATCCTAAGCAACATGAGGACTTTTCAAGGCAATATGACGATGAAAGAAAAAGAGCGAAAATTGTTACCAGGATAAATATCCTTTGTCATGGTGACGAAAATGTCCATACTGACTTAGGTTGCACTATTACCGCTACTGAATCAGCACAATTATATGTTGAGAAGCCTACTATCTGCTGCGAATGCCCTCCTGAAGAGTTCATTCGAAGGTCAACAAGGCCCTGAAATGAGTGCTCAACTTCCTTAGGGGAAGCCAAGAATTATACCTGGCATTGTGGTTTTCACTTTTCCCTTGTTTTAGCAAAAGCAATTAAGCACACACTGTGAAAGTCTTTAACATGTGAACAGTGTTATACTCAGGAGTACAATCCTGTTTAAACACGAGAAATATAGAAAGAATCATTAAAACCTTTGTATGTTTTTTGCTCTGTATTATTGGGGCCAGGAGTTTGCCAGATCCAGTTCCCAAATTTCCTTGCTAACTTCCAGCCAGTCAGGTTCTTCTGGTGAGAGATTAGAAAGCAGGAGAAGGGGAGGAAGCCCCTTACTTCCACTTTTCCAGACCTAGTCGGAGTCTCAGGCAAGCCTCACGATGGCACACAGTGGTTCGTATCCCAGCAGCAACCTCACTGCTCTGAGCACCAGTCTTGCTGGAAACTCCAGTGAGGGAGTCGCAAAAGTTTAGAAAACATCGTTTTTCTTTTGTCTTCTAAAACCTTAGGGGCAGTGAGTGACTCCTGTAATTATTACACTCTGGATCACATTTTAGTTTTTATTTTTTACTTTTATTTATTTTTTTATCATTTAGCTTTCTAACACCAGTGTGGTCTTTGATTGACATACCTCTCATAGTTTCTATTTTGTTAAAGGCTCCCTTTTTGATAAAATACTAAACTTTTTTGCATTTCTCTCCTCCCTTATTCGGCTTCTTGGGAAAATTTAGAGCCTTTTTCGACATATATACAAAGCCACCTATTTCAAGTGCCTGAATCTTACTGGAAAACCACATAACAGTGCAGACTGGGCTAACATTAAATTCATGATGAAAAATCACAAATACTCACTCACAACTGTCTTAAATATGCTTTATCATTTTTCTGGTATCTATTTATGTGGGTGCTCTTCATAAACCTCAATATACCCTAGTGTTTGTTCTCACCTTCTCTTGCCTCACAGATCTGAACAATTAAAATAATAATGATGATAATGATAATGATAACAATAATAAAATAAAAATAGAAGCATCCCACAAGAATTATTCCCATGAACAAATATATCCATCTACGTATATATCAACCCATACTGACTTTGATACTGGAAGTATATTTTTTACTGGATCATCAATTCTTGTGTCTCTAACTAATAACTATTATATAAATATAGTACTTCTTTCTTATCAGAAAATATCCCCCCTTAAGCCACCTTTCTTCAGTCAATGCCCATTTCTTTGTCCCTTTCACAGTAAAACTTCTTGATAGTTTCTTAGGTTTGTTTTCACATAGCCTCATTTCTAATTCTGTTTTCACAACATTCACATTCTGACTCCACTTCTTGGCTCACACTGCCAAAATCTCTGAAACTTCCACACCACCGTAGTTTTCCCCGCTTCTCAAAAACAACTCTGGGACCATTCCTTCTAGAAATCTCACTAATGGCTTTTTCCCTTCCTCACAGGCTGTGATACCTCCTCAAGTCTCCTTTTCTGATCTTTGCTCATCCTCAGTCACAAAGTTGATATGATTGATTCTTTCATCCATGATCTCCTGTAGTCCAGTGTTTGTTTGTTTGTTTGTTTGTTTGTTTGTTTTTATGTCATTTATGTGTTAATGATACTCTTGTTGGTATCTTGGAGCCAGATTTTGTCCTGTCCTCCAAACTCATGTATACAACTGCTTATCCTATATATCCAGCCATTTTCTCATCAGTAATTTCCTCTCCACTACTTACTCTCTTCTTCCTCTATTTTATGGTGTTTATAATGCATATAACTGTGAAAAATTATCTCAGTTATTTATTTCTAGTATATTTACTTAATTCTCCCCACTAGAATATAAGTTCCATGAAAATAGAGATATTTCTGCTTTATTACTGTTACATTACCAACTTCTAGAAGGGTGACTGTTGTATATCAATAGCTCTGTAAATTTCTGCTAAAGAAAGAAAGGTGTGAATAACCCCTGTGAAGTTTTTTGTTGCCTGGAAAAGTACTTAGTTATGGAATATTTCCATTTTAGCTAACTAAATGGAAATACCTATATGGTTATTTGGGTAAATATCCAGCTTGTAAAATGGATTGAAGTTCCTATTCCATGGCTATAATTTTCAGATATGCAAAAATAATAAGTTCCAGAGATCTGTTGTACAACATAGCACTTATAGTTAACAATATGATATCATTCACTTGAATGTTTGTTAAGAGGGTAGATCTCGTTAAAGTGTCCTTAACACACTGGGAAGTGTTAGATATGTCTATTATCTTGATTGTGGTGATGGTATTACAGGTGTAGATTTATGTCCTAATTCATCAAATCATATACATTAAACATGTGCATTTCCTGGGTATACAATTATATCTTAATAAAACTGTTAAAAAGTGGGAAGCATCCTTTGCAGGATTATTACTTTTTGATGGCTTGTTTCTGTATAATTGGGTACCTGTTATAGAATATCAAAAAATATCAAACATTATAATTGCTAGAGTATGTTTAAATTTCATTAAAAATATACATTAGAAAACGAAAACATCTCCTGAACTTGAGCCTTTTCTTCCCTGGAAACTGTTTCTAGGAATTTATTATTGATACTCTAATGTTAACTACATTTCATATTTTATTGTATACACATGAAAATATTTTGAGAATTAACCAATGTATATGGAGAATGAGGCTTAAAGAGGTAAAATTTTCAGGCCAAATCACCCAGGAGTAAGTGTTGGGAATTATAGCCCAAGAAAAAAATATATAACACTTTCCCAAAGATTAGGAATCATTGGAGAATTTCTTTGCTTCATTGGATTATTTATTTAATCCATTATGGAATCTTTTCTATACAAATTTTCCAATAACACATGAATCCTTTTTACTGTTCTTTGAATTCATATTGTTTTGCTTTCTTTATATTAGTGTGAAATGCAGTTTGCAAAACTGATAAACATCTTTATTTTACTTTATTTAGAGAAATAGTGTCCTTAAGCATAAGTAATTCTATCTCTAATGTGACTAAATACTTCATACATTTAGGTTTCCTTCATGAATCTTTAGCAAATATTTTAGGTAAAAGTTATAACTCAGCTACACACTGCATTTTATACATGGATATAGATGGGGTTTTGATTAAAGTTTGGAGTTTGTGTTATTTTATTATAGCAATAAAATTTCATTAGCTTAGATTAGATGACCACACAAATAACCTATTTGAAACTCTCAAAGTATGCAAGAAAAACAAGCTTAAAAAGCCGAGCTAATAAAGCACTTTCAAACAGAAAAAAATTCAAGGTTGATAGAAAAGAAAGTCATGTGTGAAATAGTTTAAATAATACCAATATTTTTTTTTTATTAAGACATCACAAAGTCTGAAATTAAAATAAAGCGAAAAAAGAGAAAAGCTTAATATGTAAATATATGTTGGGCCAGGAAAAGACCACAGCAGCCTGTGATATGAACTTATTTAACAGAGTTGAGGCTGCTAGTCAGAGGAAGTTGGATGAATTTTTGAGGACCCTGAAGACAGACTGCTGGCTTTAAGCCCTATAGCCTTTCCCTAACGCAAACATGCCTTCTTTTAAAAACAGAAGATGCACATTTACCTGACAACGATACTAGAAAAAAAATTAATGCAAACATAAATAGTTTTGCTGGTTGGTTTCTCTGCTTTTATGTACTTTACAGATAATGTGAATTGTATGCCTTGTGGACCATGTTCATCTCTGCTGCAGGAGCCTGAAGGCAGCCATAGGCAGTGCCTATGTGAACTGATGTGGCTGTGTGTCAATAATACATTTATGAATACTTAATTTAAATTAAATTAAATTAAATTGGTTTCAACCATTAAGAAATGTAAAAACCATTCTTACCTTGACCTCCTCACCAAAACTATGGTTGTCTGGGTTTGGCCTACAGGCCATACACTGTAGACACCCCTTCTGTATGAATGAAATCACTACCACTCCCCAACACCTCTGATAAAGGGGATGGATTTATATTGCTGTTCTTGTTTTTGTTAGATGTTTCAACATAGATTTTCAACATATATTTTATTTAAATATATACAGATAGATTATTGAAACAAGTATTTTAAGATTTGCAAAAGCATACCATGTTCTTAAGCTGGAAAGAAATTGAACGAATTCTAGTAATTTCTGTATTGCATTCCTCATCGTTGAGATTGTTTTGTATTTACCATATTGGTGATTCATGTTTCAGAAAAATTCGCATGACTAACTATGTCTAACTTCCTTGTAGCTTATGAATTTTCTGAAATTAGACAATAGGTTTTATCAAATCCTTTAGTATCTCAGTATTTAGTATAATGTTTTACATCTTGCCTTTTAAAATGTGGTCCTCAGAACAGCCTCAGCATCATCTGGTATCTTATTAAAAATGTAGACTCTCAATTTTCAACCCAAATATGCTTAATCAGAGTTTGCATTTTTAACAAGGGATTCCTATACACAGTACAGTTGAGAAATTCTGTTCTAGCAAACAGTGAGCACTTAGATATTAATAATAAACTACTAAACATATGTCCGACTTAAGTAATTTCCTTTAGTTCCGTGTAAATAAGTTTACCTAAAAAATATTGTGACTTTATGTATTAAAGATATGCAAGTATCAGACCCTCTGTTACAGCAAGATCACTTGGATAACAGCATTGGAACCGACATGCATTCCTTGTGGCCATTTTGTGGATGACGGGAAATATTTAGTCTATATAAATATTGTCATGGGATTTCACAAAAATATGTAGATTTTACATAATTTAGATAATTAAAAATATTGAGAGACACTTTCCTGAATTGCTATGTAGTTGATTTCTTATAATGCCATGTGGATACATATAGCTAAAAGTAACCTTGAGGATTGTGAGAGCTGGAGTCAATAACAATGAACATTGATAATTTAATATATTTCTCAGAAAATAACTTACTGATAATCAAAATTGGGCAAATTTTCATCTAAAATATAAAATCTTTATAGTCTGCACTTAGACTACCTTTTGAATAAATATAAAATATATCTTGCTATTCCATCCGTTACATATTTAACCAACACTGAGCCTTTTCTCATTCAATAGGAGTTATTTACACAGACATAGAAGAAATAATGGCTTTCTTCCCTGGAATTCTCTAGTGTCTTCTGTACCTCCCCCTAAGTAAGCCCTTTAACTTCCTTGAGTACTCTGGCCTTAATATCTCTGCAGATCTTTCTATATCTATGAATATCTACAAGTTATTTACAGAAGATTACAAAATAAAAAATATGTAATAGATAATATGCAGTAAATTAATCTAACGAGAATGTGAGGATAATAGATGATTAAAGAATTCTGTTTGTGTGCAGGACAGTAAATGTGTCTGGTGTTCCAGGTAGAAGTTGCTGCCTATAGATCTCACATGGACACTGAGCTCAGGGACCATAATAAAGGTTTCTAAAGGATAGTGACAAATACATTTTCTTTACATCATTTTTTTTTTTTGAGACTTAGATACTAGTTCTATAAAAACAAACATTTGAGAACCCCCCTCCAAAAGATATTATATACTAAAGAAAATTTCAGTATTTTCCTCTATATTTTATTTGCTCATACAATCAATGAGTACTAATTTAGTATCTATTATATCTTAGTCATTTTCTAGGTGTTGGAGATATAGCAGTGAAGATAAAGAACAAAATTCCATCCATCATGGACTTATGTTTTATTGCCTAAACTTAGCTAGTGTCTATAGTATGCCAATTTCTGTTCCTTACAACCTCACTCTTCTTCAGGGTACACTTATAATTTCCATATTACAGAGGAGATAAATGGGACAGAGATCAGTTAAGTAATTACCCAAGATGACACAGTTAGTATTGGGGAGAGAAAGGTTCTAAAGTCATATAGTCAAGAATAAAAAACATCATCAGCATATTATTGAAATATTATCTTTTTTAACAAATTTATTGAGGTGACATTGGTTAATAAAATTATATAAGTTTCAAGTGTATAATTCAATAAAAGGAGTAAAATATATGGTAATGGAAAGAAATTTGATTTGGAGTGGTGGAATATTATCTTTAGAAGACACAAACTAGGAGAGATAGATGAATAATGAGATTAAACAGCCATAAACAACAGTTGGTAAAACTGATGTAATGTGCTCTTGAAAAAAAAATAACTGTAGATTTTAATATTGTGGTATTTACAAAGCCTGTGCTTAAGGTAGATAGTATTCAGATAGTTGATATACAATGACAAAAATATTAGTTAAGGATGGTCAATGTCAGGAATTCAAATGTTTGGGAATACTTTAGTACACATATTTAGTAGTTTTTCATATTAGTTAAATATTATATAATCATTAATACCTAGGACCAATGAGTGAAATATATATACTATAATTAGCATTTGTGAATATATTCAGATGTTGCTTACAGAAGGCAAATTCCTTCCAATGCAATTTTAATCAATAAAAATAGCTTACGAATTATATACATTTGCCCATTTTAGGCATAAACTATTTTGGGAGAAAGTTTATACTTAAAATTATTCTCTATTCAGTATATTAGAAAATTCTCTATTCAGAGTATTACAAATGTGATTTGAACATTAGCCTAATAAGTGGCACTCTAACGAGTTATTTTCCACTCACAGTAGCTTTCTGGTTTGTGAAATGTTTCGCTTCTTTTGTGTATGTTCATTTACCAATCATCAGTTTTAAAAGTTTAAGTTTGTTTTTTTTTTAAATTTTCACTTTGTCTAGAACTACCTCCAAGTTCTAGCTTCACAAGTATATACTTAGAGTTACTATTATATAGTGTCATGAGATCTTTGGGCAATATGGTGGATAGACTAAATTTCAGAAGGCTGGCCGTTCCCAGCCCCCTTCTGAGTCATTTCTTCCAAGCCAAAGATCATCAAAGTCAACTAGCTCAGGAGAGAGAATCTGACCCTAAGAGAGCCTATCTACAAGGGACTGTGAGCACCTGAAGCAATCAGATTTAGAGAACTGTGAGTTGATGATACAAAAGGGCCCACAGAGCAAAATGGAGATAGACAGGGTAGCAGAGTCACATGAGCAGATGCATACAAAAGTAAAAAGATATAGGAAGCCATTTTGGAGCCTCCTTGAGGCCTCAATGACCTTCAGAGCCCCAACCCATGAATATCCATTTTCATGTCACCATGAGACTTGGCTGTGCCATTTTGCCTGAATGAGGCTGGCAACAGGATAGAGATTCTTGTTTTGCTAATTTCCTCAGGTATTTTCACAGTGAACTCAACCTTGAGCAACAATAAGACTGTTCTTCTCAATGAGAAGAGCCCAGTTCACACAGCTGGAAAACAAAGGTGACTGCCCTTCCTTCTGACTGCTGCCTTAATAAAATACTTATCCCAATTGCTTA
>NW_006432227.1:3707599-3720260 GCF_000325575.1 Pteropus alecto | reverse complement strand
AAAGAGGATGTACCCTGATCTTTGCCTCTTATCAACTGGAAGTACCTCAGGCATTATTCTAGAGTTTTGAGTCTTTAGCCTAAAGAATGCCATAGGTGGATGGGTTTCAGCATATCTGTGAATCTTCTGATAGTGTATGTAATGTTTTTTGCCTATGTACATTTTTCTGGGGTGAGCTACAATTCATAACTTTCTTTACTTTCAAAGGTGTCCATAACTCAAAAGTGGTTGTAGATAGAAATGAAAATCTAGGCCCATTTATTTTGGAATGATGAGCTTTTCCTCTAGACCAAATAAATATCTTGACTCTCTATATTAAAATATTAGGATTTCTTGCATTTTTTCTGAATCCATTCTATAACTAAATTTTATTTTCTTGGGATTTTTCCCAGTTCGACATTACTACTTTCATCTTAAATAGAGAATACTTCTGTCTAATGCATAAATAAATAGCTGTAAAAGTATAGAAAACAAAAACAAAAACAAAATCTAAAATTCTTATTGTACCTATACTATTCCTTAGAAGAAACTATTTAGGCTTGTCAGTTCTGTGTATCTAGAATAACATGACTGGTAATTTAACAGGCATGAAGTGTTGCAGTATTCATTAAGAAGGGAATATGTTTCATCCTTCCATTAGATATTCGTTGTTTAGACTAGTGAGACATATTTTTTTATAGTGAGACATATTTTTGCATGAGAAAAAGATATTTGCTCTCTGTAGCTGTGTTCACATTAGAACTTAGATATTAGTTATTTTTATAACTGATGTAATAATCAAAACTTTTTAAAGGTCTTAATCCTGCTAAAAGCAGAGAAATTAAATAAACATTAATACAAAAAACAAATAAAAATAACTTTAAATTACCGATTAATAATAGCTCAGTTATCTCAGTTTTAAATTTGAAGCATCCATGGTACAGTAATTAATCACTGCAAAGTCACTTGGAAGTAGATGTTTTTGCCTGTTATTCTTTTGTGCCATGGACTACTTGGGTGATGTGGTGAATCTTATGAATCTCTTTTCAAAATAACACTTTTTAAATGAATAAAACAAAAATGTAAAAGATTATGAAATAAAATTATTATACTGAAATATGGTTCTCAAAACATTAAAAAGTGGCATAGTAATAGCTGGGTTTATTAATGAAGTAAATAATGAGCTAGCAGATGTAATAATTTGCCTTTAAAGTAGTAATGACTATAAAAGATAATTTGATATACCTTCAATAATTGTGATATGAAAATATCTGTGATTTCTATTGTAGAGTCACAAATATCACTATGTTACTGTGTTTTATTGCTTTTGTTACAAATTGATAAAAGCGCTATATTTTGATTAAAAGAATATTGAAAATACTTAATTATTTTTCATATTCAAGTTAATGGATCTCCTAACATTCTCAGATTAAGATCCCCTATGTCAGGTCTATTTGCTACGTTTTTACTCTCATTGAAATGATGGTTTTTTGGAAGGCAATATTTAATAACCAAGAATATGGCAGATGAAGATGTTAAGCTGGTCTTGGCCATCTTTGTTCCAGAGTAGCTATTTTGGAGGTAGTTGGGATGTTGTTAATGTCTGCCATGGAGCTGGGTTGGCTTTCTCTGTTATCTACTGATGAATTCAATGATGAAGGAAGTCACAGTTTCCATTCTTGAAGAGTTCAGAACTTTCTATACTGCCTCTAGTGACTTGACCCCATTTTGGCTGTGACTCTTTTGGTTTCTATACCGTCAAAATGCTCGGAATTTCTTATCTAACAGAGCCACTTAACCCCACTACTATGACCAAGTTCAGAACACTCACAGCATGATATGTACCTTGTTTCTCAACACACTGGCCTCCGGGCACACGACCTTTTCTCTCACACTGACTTTAGAGTTCACTGAGAGGCAGAAGAGGTGCTGCCCAGAATCCCTGTTTCACTGTCACTTTCTCTGTTTACTGCACGATGCCTTAGGATCATTCCATCCTGTGTGGCAGTATTCTAGAGGTATGAACGGAATATGGCCAAGCCCCGCAGCTTTTGGAGCCACATACAGCTAGCGTTTTATTTTATCTTTACAAAATTTTGGTCCAGGTCACACAGTATCCAAACATCTGCAAAAAAACCCATCAATTTCTTCCTTCCTATAATTCTTTGACCTGGAAGGGACAGGTTTTCCATTTTATCTTCCTCTTTGAAAAAATATGATGACAGCCACATCCTACGCTACATTTTTCTCTGTTTTATGGTCTACTACAATATTATTATATGATCAATTCTCCAAGGTTTATCCTCCATAGGCTAACAAAAGCTAAATAATTACTAAAAAATCTTCTGTTTTCTTACCAAATTGAATTCTCAAAAGAACAGTTTCATTATGGAGTTAACAGAATATTGGTTATTTGATCTTAAGTATTTATTTTCTCTATAAAGTGATAAATGGCATTAATTAAATATCAGGAAGCCAAAGCAACAGGATTTTGAGAAAAGAAAAAAACACAACAGAAAATGTAAATGCCTGTTTCATTGCATATTATATCATTCTAAAAGTTAAACTAAAACTAAGATTTAGGAAGGCAATTAAGTTTTCAGAAGTTTGATTTTCAGTTGCTTAGTTTATAATAAAAGTTGAACTTTTGGAATCGAAGCAGATGGAAGCGTGTTTGATAGACTCTTCTCATTCTACCATTCCATAGTCATTTGTGCAGATTTTGATGGGTTTGCAGAGCTGTATGAAGCAACATATATTATGATGTAAATGCCATCATTATGACATATGCTTAAACTTCTGCTGAGAAATAAATAAAATATCTTGAAATGCCTGCTGTTTATCCCAGCTGTTTATTTCTCACAGCCCATAAATGGAAAAGTCACACAGTTTAGCATTTACATGCTAGAGAGGCATTTGGAAATAATTAAAACCCTTCCAGAGAGTGCTTTTCTTTTTGTTCTGAATTACAATTAACTCATAATTTCAAAAAAAGAGGGCAAGGGCATTAACTGAGAGTAAAATATGTGTGTGTATGTGTGTGTGTGTGTGTGTGTGTGTGTGTGTGTGTGTGTGTGCGTGCGTGCGTCCACGCCCTCCCAGGAAAGTGAAAAACTACCAAGAATTGCTTTTCTTTCCTTCCAAATTTCCAGTAATGGAGTAAATAAGTGAGAAGGCATATGTGAAAACAAATATAGACCTCTCTCAGTCTGTAAGCCTGGTTGCAGTTCCATTGGAGACATGATTACTAACGGAAAACTTGTTTCTGTGGGTGAATTGGGCAGACTACAATACTGACTTATGTTGACAGTAACACACAATGAATAAGGGCAAGCCAAGGGGGTTGCATTGCCTTCATTTAAAAATGATGAAACATCTTATGAAATTACAAAAACAAGTTGAAATGTTTTACAGTCATAAACTAATATATTTATGTAAAAATATTTTAATAATTACTGTTTATTTTTTCATAAATGTCCTATAGCCACATGCCTATTATATAAATATTCCATTTTGCTTAACATAAAGTTTAAGTCACTTATTTCTTTAGAGATGATGTGGCTATATTTTAAATTTGTTGTAATGACAATGGTTAAATAAATGAACCAATAGATTTTTCTCTACTTTCTCACTCTAATTAAAGATTTATCACTAGATTAAATAAAAATTATAACATAATGACAATACATGCTATTATAAAGAAGCCTCACATTTTAAAATATGGCATGGTATCAGATGTTTTTTAATCTTGATGAAACAAATATGATATGAAGAACTCAAACTTTTCATTTATAATAGATTAAAAGAACCTAACAATTAAAACACATTCTTATTACTATACAAAATAGAGAAAAAGCAAACTTGAATTATTTTGTTATAGAATTAATCCCTTAATTGTATTCCAATATTTTTATTTAAAACATCTTTGATCAAACAAATTTTATACATACATGTATAAAAATTATACATATAATCCTTTATTATATGTATTAAATGTATTAGTAAACAATACATTTAATAGCTTTCATGTCTCAATTCATAATTACATTTTATTATGGGTAATCATGTGAAATAAGTCTGATTCTTTAAAGTAAGAAGTAAATCTTTTACTTAAGAGTAATCTTAATTTGTATGTTGTGTGTATGTGTTGTGACGATTGTGTCCATGTGAAAAATTAAAATGATTTAGTGTTTAGTACAAATATGTGCTGACTTTCTAATATGAATAAGGCAGTAAATGGACCTTGGCTAAATCTTGGCCTATTCTCCATGTGATAAAATTTGGCACTATTTGTTCATTCACATAAGATTCACACACAGTGTGCTAAGAAAACAGACTGAGGGAAAGTTCTAGTTAGAAGTCAACAAGTGTGTGGGATCAGAGAGTAAAACTTTTAAAAAAGAGCCTGGACTACTAGTTTTTGTTAAGCTTTCCAATCTTTAATGATTAAAAGAGTTCACTCACATTTTCGTCAGTAATTTATTCTGTCTCTTCCAGGTAGGTGGTCTAAAACAAAAACCCTCATGTGAACCAAAGTTAACCTCTAGAGACATATATTTTACATGACAATTCCAAGTGGACACTAGTAAATTCAGCCATTTTGATAGATTTTCAAAATTTTTTAAATGTGAGGTATTTAAGTTCGATGTCCTAACAACTAGAGAAAAGGGTCATTTATATGCAAAAATTTACAAAGGTTTAAATTAGTAAACATTGCCATATAAATAATATTTCTGTGTTTTCAATAATTTTGTCCTTAGAAGACTTAGGAGACTATATCCTCACTAGAGTAAGAGAAAATTGAAATTGGATCAATTATTATCATAAATATGCTTAAAATATCACTAGAATTTATGGTGTAATCATGAATGTATTAATTTTTTAAACACTCTTGTTAAGATAAGAAGTCAAATTTTCCAAAAATTTAGTTGTGTAACATTTATTATGATCACTGGTAGGATAAAATTATATGGCCAAATTCGGGAATATTTTCAGTTTAATAAATTATATTTTGCTGTTACCCCCTGGACTAAATGTTTAATTTTTAATGCATATTTTCAAATTGTCACATTATTTCTATCTTTATAACATTAAGTTTTAGTTCATTAAATATATAGATATACACATATTTATATATGTATTTTTAGGAAGTATACATTTAAGAATTGACTGAGTTAAAAGGAAAATTCAAATCATAGGTTATGGCAATATATTCTGGCTGTTTCAATTAAAGGGGATTAATTTTATCAGAATACTAACCATACCAAAATATTCTTATGATCTTAATTTTCCTCAAGCTCTATCAAAATTTTAGGAATAAGTGTTCTCTCTTAACATTTAGATATTTCTAGAATTTAGATTTTTTTTTATCCAATACTGTAATCTAAACTGCCATCAGCTTTCTCCTAATCTAATAGAAAGAACTTTTTAAATCTATAGACTTTGGTTTGTTTTGAACATTATTTTCACCAAGATAAAATACATCATTCCATAAAACAAATCTTATTCCATGCTTCACTTTTAATTTAAAACCCATTCACATTGCTTTTAGGCTTAAAAAAAAAAAAAAAAATCTTCTTAACATGTCCTTCAAAGGGCATTGTTTTTGGGCCCTGCATATTTCTGTCTCATTCTGTACCATGTCACCATTGCTTGTTTTCTTAGTTCTAACTATAGGCATCCTCTTTCAGATTCTTGGATCCATTTACCCCTTGGCTTTTCTACATGATGCATCCTTTTAAGATAACTATTTTCTCTCATTTCTATGAAGAAAAATTTAAGTCATTCACCAAAGGATGATAGTTTCAATAAAAAAAAAAACAACAAAAAAAAAACCGACAAAACGAATAAAACAAGACAAAACTTCCGGATCTCCATAACCAGCTTCGATCCTTATTGTATGATTTTATAACATCACATACCATCTTTCAAATATCACATTTGTCATTTCACAGTGTGTGTGTAATGTGTGTGCACATCATCATGCAAACTCAGCATTTTTCTTTTCCTTAATTTGGTTCTCCCAGCAGAGAAGCTAAATAGGAAACACAGTAACAATTTCATGACGTTTAATTCTTAAACATCATGAAGTTAGGTAACAAAGAAAGGGACCATTTTGGAGGAGATCAACAATTCTAATGACAATATTATAATTCAAGAGATAATTAGCTCTAGAGCGAAGGAGTGACAAAGAATTTGGGACCCCCTTTAGTTCAAAATGTCCTCTGGCTAAAATTTATTATATAATTTCCATACACAAATTGTAACCCAGACCTCAAAACTCTCATCCAACCATGGCACATGATCAGGGTCTAGACACGAAATTGAATCATCTTAATCAGACCTTTGTGACAGAGTGTTCAGATTCTGATATTCAGGGGCAGAGATCTGTGATTTAAAATGACAAGTTATCTGAAACCACCCCACACACAGTATACAATTTGAGACAGTAAATTAGCTTCCTGTGGCTGCTGTAACAAATTCCACAAATTGGGTGTTTTAAAACAATAGAAATTTATACTTTCACAACTGTGGAGGCTAAAAGTCTGAATTATGTTAGGGCTGTGCTCCATTTGAGGTCTCTCAAAAAACTTTTGGTCTTTTTCTCTTCCCAGCTTTGGCTGGCTGCGGAGATTCCTTGACTTGGTCTACATATCTTTCTGCGTGACTTTTCATTGCCTTTCCTTCCATGTATCTCTCCCTCATCTTCCCCTGTTTCTCTCTTGTGGGAATATAAGTGATATCATTTACAGATACTCAGATAATCTGAGATAAATTCTTCTCAAAATCTTTAACCATACCTTTTACCATAAAAGGCAAATAATACCTTTTGCCATATAAAATAATAGTTACAGTCTAGGATTAAGAGGTGGACCTAACTTTTGGGGGAATTACCACCAGCTTACTAAAGATAGGAAAAGGTAATCTGTAGTAAAGGTAATCTCTTATTTTGAAAAATGAGATGTAACATAATAATTTTGAAACTGAAGCCAAGCACATGTTACCAATTCCTTCTGCACTGAAGGAAGGTAAGGAACATTGATTAGGGCACCCTTATGATCCTTGGGATAGTTGTTTTAGGTACTTTGGTACTTTGCTCACTCTCTGTTCTGGGCTTTTGGTTCTATTTTATAATCCTTCTTCACCCCACCCCGCCAAAGAAAGAGCCCATTCTTCAGGCTGAGTAGTTTTCTCATTCTTTGGAGGCCCTGAGGCTCCTTTTCATTTTAAAGTGTCTCTGTATCTTTTAATCTAAACCATTGGTGCTTCTGTCTATATTCTAAAAACTGGATGAATTTCCTATAACTCTTATTGTCATTCTCTCCACTAGACAAAAACTATACCATGATATATTTTTGAGACAGGCTGCTGTGTACTTTGGGCTGTGGGCCAGAGCGCTGTGTTATATACCATTTATAATCTTTGAAGTCATTTTGAATAGCTAAGTAAGTCTATAATGTAACACTTTAATTTTACTTTTTAATAAGATACTTAATGAAAAGTCCACAATCTGTATACCATTGAGTTTACCCTGATGTTTTGCTGACATTGTCCTGGATTTGATCTTTTATTTTCCTGAGGCCTTCCTTTACTTGGAGAATTTTTTTTCCTGCTCCTGCTAGCAAGGATGAATGAGAGAAGTAGTTTTATTTTCCAACATCACAAGTACTGTATTAGATATATTTTTCATCATTCACATTAAATAGTGTTGCAAACATTCTTCCTTAATTAATATAACCCAGTTTATTTTCAGCCTCCAAAGACAATCTGTGTGTTGTCTTTCTACCATCCTCATAGCCAATGCAATGTAAAATATCTTAGATTTTTGGACAGCAACAACATAATTCTAGTAATAACAACTGTATCAAATAGGGTTCGTTCAGGGAAGTAGAATCAGCATGAGGATTATGGAATGAGGAATTCACTATATAAAACTTTATATAACTGTGTCCAAAGCAGAGAAATTTAAAGAATCAGGGTAGAAAGCAGTAACAAGACTCCTGAAATACCAGTATCGGTAGACAAGTCAGAAACTATGCACATGCACATCCTGCTGCTGGAGTCGGGACATGAATAAGAGGTTTTGGAAAAAGCTTATAGAAATATGTTACATCTTTATATCTATCCCATTTCTAAGACGAGAGCTAAATGTCCAGTAGTAAGTTTAAGGCTGCTATAGTCAGTATATTTGATTTTCATCTTTCTAAAAGTGTGATTTCTAGTGGGCATTAGGCTGAAGAGATCTAACAGGTAGTGGGAAATTTGAGCTGGAACAAAGCCAGTGTTAGACTAGTACTGAAGAGGAATTCAATATCATAGAAATAGGTGGCTGAAAACACTACTTGTTTAGAATAAAAACAATGGAGGAATAAAGTCAGAAGTGGGCGAGAGCAATATTGAAGAAGAAAAAAGAAGGAAGTTAAGGGGATCAGTGAAATAAAAGAATTAGGGAATAGCATCCAAATTGGAAAGAGACAAATAAAATTATCTCTGTTCACAGGTGATGTGATTTTATATGTAGAAAACTCTGAAGATTTCACAAAAATCTGTTTGAACTAATAAATGAATTCAGCAAAAATTTTCAGGGTACAAAATTAATGCACAAAATCAATTGTGTTTTTATAAATTAATAATAGACAACCTAAAAAAGAAAAGAAATAATTGAATTTACAATGGCATTAAAAAAAAATAACTAGGTATAAAATTAACCAAGGAGGCAAAAGAATTGACAGACTCTTATTGAAAGAAATTAAAGAAGACACTAATTAGTACAAAGACATCTCATAGTGATGCATTGGAAGACTTAATATTGTTAAGATGTCATTATTACCCAAAGTGATTAATTTACAGATTTAATACAATCCCTATCAAAATCCCAGTGGCATTTTTTTTCCTGCAGAAATAGAAAAAATACCAAAATTTATATAAAATCTCGAGGGACCCCAAGTGTATATCCAAATGCAAAACTAAAAGTAATGATAATGAAGTTGAAACCTTACTTTAAAAGACATGCAAACAAATCAATTTAAAATAGATCAAATACCTAAACATAAGACCTAAAACCACAACTCTTAGAAGAAAACAGAGAAAATCTAGACATTGGATTTGGTAATGATTTCTTGGATCAGACAACAAAAACATAGGCAACAAACATACAAATAAATAAATTGGAGTACATCAAACTTTAAAACTTGTGTGCATCAAGAACACAATCAACAGATTGAAAAGGCTACCTATGGAATGAGAGAAAATATTTGAAAATCATAAATATAATAAGAGGTTAATATCTAGAACCTATAAAGAACTCCTAAAAACTCAACACCAAAAGAAACAAAAATCAATTTAAAAATGGGCAAAGGCCTTGAATAAGTATTTCTCCAAAGAAGATATACAAATGACCAATATGTATGTGAAAAGATGCTTAACATCACTGGTCATTAAGGAAATGCAAACAATGAAATGTCACCTCACACTCATTCAGATTGCTACTCTCATAAAAACAGAAAATAAGTCTTGCCAAAGATGTGTAGAAATCAGCACAATTTGATGGGAAAGTAAATTAATGCAGCTGCATTAATTTAATTCTTTGAGGTTCCTCAAATTCTTTGGTTCCTCAAAGAATTGAAAACAATGTTACCATAAAATGTTGTAACCCCCTCTGAGTATATATCCAAAATAATTGAAAGCAGAGACTCAAATATTTGTACACCCAGGCTCATAGCAGCATTCTTCAAAATAGCGAATAGGTGAAAACAACCCAATTATTCATCAATAGATGAATGAATAAACAAAATGTTGTATATACATACAATGAAATATTATTTCATTTTTAAAAGAAAGGAAATTCTGACTCATGCTATGGCATGAATGATCACTGAAGACTTATGCTAAGTAAAATAAACTAGTCTTACACACACACACACACAAAACAAATATTGCATGATTCCACTTGAATGAAGTACCTGGACTAATAAAGTATGTATAAACAGAAGATAGATTATTAGGTGCCAGGGACTACAGAGAGGAGGAAATGGAAATTGTCAATTAATATTTATAGAATTTCAGTTTTGTAAGGTAAGGAGTTCTGGAGATTGGTTGCACAACAATGTGAATATATGTAATACTATTGAATAGACACTTAAAAATGGTTAAGATGGTAAATTTTGTTATTTGTATTTTACCATCAATAAAAATAAGAAAAAATTTCAATAAAAAATAGAAGCATTAGGAAGATTCTATTATAGAAATCAATATTAAAATGTTTTCAAGAAGTCAAGAATATGTTTTAAAGAATAGTAGGACTCAAAGGTCAACTTTAAATCCTCTCTATTAAAACATTATATATTGATCTTTAGATAAACAATCTGAAAAAATAAATTTATATCTAAAAATACTTCCAAGAACTAATATAGTCAGAGAATTGAAAATATACCATTATCTTTGTCAAAATAGTTTCAGTGATACATCGAAATGGGGAAACAATGCTGTAATAATTAGGCATGTGAATGGGGATTAAAAATGAATATAGTCTACTATAGATCCTCTCAAAATGGAAATATAGAATCAGGAAACCATAGATATAGGAGTAAAGGCAGATGTTACTCAAAGCTTAGCTAATTGACTGGGACTGTGTTTTACAACAGGATTTTACAGGCTGCCAATGAATGTTGCTTAGATAGCACTTTCTCTAGGAAGTTATTACTGACCTATCCACTGTCCTTAACTTGGCTGGATCATCTTGATAAGTTCTCTCTATTTAACTCTTCATACTTACAAGTCTCTGTAATTTCTTGCTTATTTTTTCCCTTAAATAACTTCTACTGAAGGCAGACTGTGTCCATCATGTTTACCACGGTGTCTACAGTGCCTGGTACAGCACTCAAAACAAAGCACATAAATAAATGTGCATTCTAGTTTAAAGAACAATAGGTTTATATTAAGAAAGCACAAGGAGACTTTTAGAAATACACATTCAGTTATAAGAGATTCTTATGCTGAGGCAAAGATGAAGGAGAGAGAGGACTGATAATGCGGATGAAAAGGTCAACTAATTATTCACCATATTCATACAGTAATTATGGCAGGGAGCAATATTTGCTGTAAGTTCCTCAGATACTCCAAGTTCTAGCCAGTCCAAAAACTAGTGAGAACATAATGGAACTGAAAGCCTTGTGACCATAGCTTAAAGTGATATGTTAATAGCAATTCTGGAGTAGGTTCACAAGTTAGCCTTAGAGAGTTCAGCTAAAGTTTACAGAAGTTTAATGAAATAGATATAAAGGAAACCAAGAACTAACAGTTTAGAACATTATAATTGTCATACACAAAGACATTAAAATCTCCAATAAGACAACAGGAGTTTTAAAACCTAAACTCCTAGTTTTCCAGAGGTTTGCAGGATTAAATAGTTTTTAGATGGCATGATTAAGATCGCTGGAAATAATTTTTTTCGTCTAATATACCACTTATTTTTACATATATAATTCTTTGCCCAATTTTCACGGACTATTTTCTATTAATGACTTAAATTTCTTTATTTGTCAAGGTTTGGAAAAAGAACATTTAAAAATTTTTGACCAATGCAATATGTAGTTTTGTGAGAGTTTAGGAGAACTACAAAGTGAGAGGAAACACAGTCCTCAACCAAACAAGATAACTCTTCTTTCTGACACTTATTGCAAGTCCAGGGTACTTGCTAGAAAGACTCAACAGAATTCACTATAGGCTAGTTGTGACTTATTACAGGGAGTGAGTACATATTAAAATCAGCCAAGAAAAGAAGCACAAAATGGAATCTGGAAAAGCACTAAATGCAGAGCTTTGATCATCTTCTCTCTGTGGAGTCAGGGGATGTCACTTCCTTGGTATCAACGTGCAACAATATCCTAAGGTTTCAGTTTTGCCAACTGAGGCAGCTCAGCTCATTATTTACCTTCTGTATACAGCTGTTACTAGTGTTCCACTTGCCCCGTACTTGATTACAGCCTCCATTTCAAATGATATTGTGTGACCCAAAGCCCTACCCTCTATCACATTGTCCAGTTTTCTGTCCTGGTCAGCCCCCTCCCTAATCTGGTGTGGTCAGGCCTCTACACAAAGACACTCCTGTCAGGCAAAATACTCCAAAGAAGATTATCTCCCTGAAGCCAAACCTCTTTCAGAATGAAGTTAAATTCCTTACAACTCAAATACATTTACCAAGGCCACATTGTGTTATCATTTTAAAGATTTGCAATAGTGATTTCTGAGGTTTCAGACAATATTGTTTGTAAAGATTTTTGTTCTTTTATTCTGCTGCAATATTAACAAATGTTTACTAGGAATATAGAAAAAGACTCAGCCCCCTCCCTTTATATTTGAACACAATCCCACTTATATGCCAGTTCGAAGATGTGGCTTGCTTGTTCACTATCCTTGACTTATTATAGAGTTAATTAAATTTTATGCTTTTCTTATATAATCATTTGTGCAACTTCTATGATTAACCTTCTATAGTCATTTTTTTCTGCAATAATTTAAAATAGACTTTTGTGTATTTAGCTCATTTTATTGTATGTGTTCTGTGATATTAGAAAAATGTCACTTAATTTGCAGAAATTAAATCTAAATAATTTTATTATCCATAAATCTTATATTTATTGGGTAGAAGCCTTGCTATCATGGGATGTTTTTCTATTAGAAA
>NW_006432227.1:3699710-3707498 GCF_000325575.1 Pteropus alecto | reverse complement strand
ATAGATTAAATAAAAGTGTTAGGTTGAGTGTTCACACAGCATGCTTTACTTTAATTGATTACTCTATGGCCAAACTTAAATTACTAATATCGGTGCTGATAGAAGAAAATGAATATTTAATAAAACACCCTTTGCATCATAGTAACAGATTAATCTAAGTAAAAAAGCTATCATTTGTAATAAGCTTTCAAGGCTACTTTGGTATCTTGAATACATGCAAGGTTAAAGAGCTTATAAATACAAAGAGCAGAATAAATTGAAATAATTTTTAAAAAGTCTCTGCAATTAACTTTGAATTATGATGCATTTAATTTTAGAATTAAGTAACACACTTAAATTGAGAAGAAGTGGCGATAAATTGTTTCTAGTCTTGAAATTGCAAAAGACACATTTATCAATGTGTTATTTAGAATAAAATCGTATCAACAAAAATAATAGAATGAGTAAATGGAAACATGATTAATTTATGAACTTTATAACTGACTTAGAGTCCTTTGATTCTTACATATGTGTAATCTTAATACAAATAATTCATGGATAATGTACATTTACTTCTTCAGTCATCAATCATCATCATCATCATCAATACAACAGAGTTTTTAGAATAAAACACAAACCAATAACATTAAGAAATGTCACAACATTACTAAAATTTCAAAAAAACAATAATTATATAACTAAGAAAAACTGTTGTAAGATAATATTGAAAGTAAAAATAGAACAATATTACAGATAAGAAAAGGAAGGCAAATTTTATGCATTTTTAAACAGTATCTTCTTTAACTCTCAAACGTAAAAATTTTGCAATTGTTAATATGGTTAAATTCTTTAACCATATTAGGTGTGTTACAAAAAAGGAATCTTGTGTACACTATGATATCAAAAGTGTGTGATACACTAGTGGCTTATTATGACTGCTGTACTCCAACTGTGTCTCTGGCTCCATGGATTTTATTCCATTGTATGCTAAAATTGAAAATCAGTGATTGGGAAAAAATTAATTTCTGTTTTTTTCTCCACGTTCCTCCTGAAGTGACTCAGTTAGGAGGTGGAAACATTATTCTGAAAACCAGAAGGTATAAGCAGAGCCAGCTTCATGGGCATGCACCCAGTGCAGCCATCCCAGAGCCCTAGACTTAGAAGGACCAGATACTTGGTTTAACCCTCTGTTGTTGCCATCTTGAAATTCTGAAGAATGTTTAAACAAGGGGCACTGCACTTTCATTTTGCACTGTGCCTCACATTTCTATAGCCACTAGTGAGCACACACAACCATAGACAGCGGCAAACGTATAGAAGACATCAATGTGAAAAACTGTCATGTCTGGCTCAAGTAGACTGACTGAACATAACTGCGGGCCATGTGGCTTAAGTAAACCATTGATTTCAGGAATAGTTAGTGAAAATGTGACTGTTCTCTGAAACCCAGAATAAGCCTGTGACATCAGTTTTCATTCCTTTCTAATATAGCCTGACTCTGCTGAAAATATTCTCACAGGAATAGTAGTGAAGAGAACATTCTTGACTTGATAAAAGCAAATGAATAAATAACTGCAATAACAAAAAAAGTGATATCAATATTAAATTGGAAAATTTCGAGGGGAAATTACATTGAGTACAAAGAGGATTATATTATAATGATAAATGCATTATCCACATAGAGTGTGTAATAGTATGAACAGCAAATACTTAGAATAATGAGAACATGATTAATTCGGTCTTACAATGTAAGTAGATATCTTTAACTCATCCCTCAAAATATCAGGTAAGTCCATAGAAAAGTCAAAACTGATGAAATTTTTGAAGAACATAATTAACAAGTTTGAGTTATAAGGTTTATGTGAAAATTTAAAATTAAACCAAACAAACATGTAAAGAGTTTTCAGTTGTCTGGGAAACATTCAAAATTTACATCCTCAGAGTAATAAATATACTTTAATCAATTATTAAGTAGAAAAAGATCACAGTTTCTAGCCTCAGTGCAGTAACCTGAGAAATTAATAAGCTTAAGATCAAAATAACTAGTAGGAAATTTAATATATAACTCATCTAAGTAGCTCTAATTTCCCTAAAAGGAAATCAAAATTACAGAAGACTATTTAGAGATTAAGGACTGATGGAACCTAATATAACAAAGTATATAAAGTATACTTAAAGCTTTACTCAAAAGGAAATATGAAAAGCTATAAATTCTTTCATTATTAATGAGAGAGTGAAAGAGTGAATATGTATCATGTTAATTATTAAATTTTAATTATTTATTGAGAAAAAGGACAGAAAATTAAATAAAGCTAGAAATAATAACATTCAATGAGAGCTTATTCTATGCCAATGCTGTGCTACAAATATTATATGAATTATCAGTTTCAGTCTTGAATGATACTATTGTTGGTCTCATTTCAGGCAAGAAGAAACCTCAGGCACAGAAATGTTAAGTAACTTTCTCAAGGTCACACAGTCATGTCAATGGAAGAGCTAGTTTATGAAAGAGATCAGTATAGGTCCATACACCTGAGCTCTTAATCTCTATGCTCCACCCCGACACATAATAAAATGACTCATATTGACAATATGTTTCCTACTCACCAAGCTCTGTTCTGTGGGATTTCTACATTTTAATGAATGAGAGGAAAAAGGCTAAATAGATTTAAAAAAATAAAATAAATAAAATTTAAAAAAAAAACCTTGAAAACATGAAAATATGAAATTAAAACACATAAGGACTGTTATGTCTACATAGAGTAATTTTACTCTTTTGGGACATAAGCTATTGATTAAGTTTTATTTTAAGTTGTGAAGGTCATTTCAGCTGATTTTTCTGACCCTAGCTGTATTTTTCCATTTTTGTTTTGTTTTGGGAGGGGTGAGTAGATTGGAAGTTGAAGTAAATAGAAGCTTCACAGAAGGAGACAGCAATCCTAGAACTATAACAAAGCTATAACATGTCAATGGATACTGGAAAGCAGAGATCATGGATAAAGACACATAGTAACTTTAATCTATTCAGGATGTCACCAACAATACCTCTGCCAGGGCCACCATCATAGGTACCGTTGCTAGAGCTATCAGGATAATTACAGCTACCACCATTGTGATGACCCAAAAAACCTCGAACTTTCCTAACTCTTCAGCCAAATATCCCACTTTGAAAGGACACATGGAAATGTGCTATTGGTTAAGCATGAGTCACACGTCTGACCATAGGCCTCAATGAAAGAGCTACCCTCTCCACTTCTATAAATTAAGGTGAGAAATACATAATGAGAATGGGAATTCTCTTCTGTCAGATACATGGTAACAGAAGAGTGTTTGGCAAGCAGGCATCCGGGCAGCAAATGTATGCACAAAAAACAAAAACTCACATTTAAAAATACACGGTTGCTTGTTTGTTTCTCTTGTTTTTCCATGCGATTCACAAGAACAGAAACTATTACATAATTTTCATCATTTGTTACCTAAATGATTTTTTCTTGAATTCATTAGACATTTAATAAAAGTATGTTAACAAAGTTGGTGAATAATTAAATAAATAAATAAGTGAAAAAGTAAGTTTTTTTCTAGAAGTTTATAGAACACCTTCACCAAACAAGAAAGGTCCATCAGAGACATCACAGAGTAATAGCATCATACCCAGCTAAATGCATACATTTTTATATAATCTGTAACTGACCAGAACATTTTATAGTTTGCCTTAACTGTCATGAAAATTAAAAAGCAAAATCTATTCATACTGAAAGACAGCAAAAATATCAACATATTGCTTATGTGTTGTTGATATCATGTACCATTTCCTACAAAATGAAGAATGACAAATTACAAATTACATGACCTGTGAAACACACTATCATTTAATGCAAGTTTTCCTTCAAGAATTTTATATAGGATAAATAGGCTGTCAAAAAAAAAAAAAAGAAAAAAGAAAAAAAATGTGCCTTATAAAACTGTCATCTATTTGAGCAGCAGGTTTTTCTTATATATATATATATTAGAGTTCTGCTTTGAGGAATTTACAATTAAAACCTTCAAATTGCCTTGAGAATGAATTAAATTAATTCATTCATTATGTCAACATTCTAAGAAAGAGATTTCACAAGTGAAAGAGTAAAATTCAGTTTATTTTATTTACTCAGGAAACACATGAGAATTTTGAAAATTTTAACTACAGGTAAAATTGCTTTTTGAGAACTCATTTCCCCTCTCTTTCTTTTTGACTCCTTTGAGACATAATAAACTCACAGACATCACCAACTATAAATCCCATGTTTTGATAGATTGCTTAAAATGGCTTCCGAATTATAATAATAACTTCGTATATTAAAATATCACCCGTGGCGATGCGATTTCAGTTCCATCCATACCGGACAGCAGATTGGTTCTTTGGTAGACTGAGGGATAGGTGATGGAGAGGAGTGGGGCTCTGCCTGGTTAGGGCCTTGGGGAGGGATGTTCAGGGAAGCCCATGGAAGCTGTCAGTTGTCGAGAAAATGCACAGGAGCTTACTGCCAGAGCATTAAGCACGGTGGTGACCCATGATGCCTGCCTGGACCTGGAGCTGGCATTTCAATCATTTTATTCTAATCCTATATTGATTGATTTTTGCTTCTGCCAGTTCCATTCTTATGGCATTCTTTTTTTTTTTTTTCTTTTTTAAATGTAGGACCAATCCACAATCTACAATCAAGTACAGGATACAATTTTCAAAACTGCCCTTATGCTTACTGTTGCAATGATTTGTAAAATAAGTTTGGTAAGAGAACTGTTTTCTTTCCTCTTCATAAGATTAGTCATTTGATCCATAGTCACATGTTTTCCCTCTTTTTTTTCTTCTCAAGTGAGGGAGGTTTTATTTACGAACAGTATTTTCGAGTGTGTCTCACATTTGACCAAAATATTGCCCTTATATTTTGTAAGTTGGATTCTTTTAATCTGTCTTCTTTTCTAAATAATGCTGACTTTTCTGTCCTAGTACAGTCAGGAGATAAACCATGCAGTAATTAGAATGGGGGCAATTTATTAAAAGAACGAATACCTAGTTACAGGCAAGTGGAGTAAAGAATGCAGTAATACCAAATATAGCCACTACTACTTTTGTATACAGTACAATAGTTCCTCTCGCACTTCGTCCATCAGTTTATCTACCCCACTGCCCAAGCTGAGGCTCAGACCTACCTGGGATGGGTGGGGCTATAGCCTACTCTCCCACCAGAGAGTATACAAGTTCAAGGAGATTCCCAAGGAAAATGCTAGCAAGCAGGAGACTGACTCCTTGTGTGTAGAGAAAACTCAGGGGAAGCTTCATTTGCGGTGGAAGGGGTGGGTGGTGGACTTGCAGGAAAATTAGCTGGGGTACCCACTGGGATGCTGCTACACTGGGGTACCGCAGAACTAGTTAGGAAGCTGCCTTCAGGATACACTGAGGCTCACTCCAGCTTTAGTGTCCTGATCATAGGCTGAACACCTTGGGTGCAAGAAAAAAAAGAGAGCGAGGAGGCAGGAGAAAACCAAGCCCCTTTCTCCAGCAATGTCCCAACAGTGTCTTTTACTGGCAAACCTTAGTATCTTGAGAGCTGGCAAAGGAGGAATATTTATAAAAAGTTATCATTCGGGATTAATACAAAAAGATCATTCAGGACTTAATACACCATCTTCAGTACAGTAGCCCTCCCTTATCCAAGGTTTCACTTTCTTCAGTTTCAGTTACCTGTGGTCAACCATGGGTCTGAAAATATTAAATGGAAAATGCCAGAAATAAACAATTTATAAATTTTCAATTGCTACTGTTCTAAACCGTCATGAAATCTCACAAGTTCAGCTCCATCTCTCCTGGCGATGTGAATCATCCCTTTGTCTAGTGTCTCCATGCCCTATACACTACATGCCCGTTAGCAGTGTAGTCGCTGCCTCAGGGACCAGATCGACTATCGTGGTACCTCAGTGCTTGTGTTCCTTATTTTACTTAACTTTTATTATAGTTTATTGTTATAATTGTTGTATTTTATTATTAGTTATTGTTGTTAATCTCTTACTTGCAAAATTTATAAATTAAACTTTATCATAGGTATATGTGGGAAGAAACTATATATACATATATATACATACATATATATGTATATATAGTTTCTTCTATAGGATTCAGCACTATTCACGGTTTTACGCATCCACTTGGGGTATGGAATATATGTATCATCTGAGGCTATAGGCAGACTATTGTAGTTTGAAAGTTTGTAATTATCATGAAGACAATGGCGATCTTAAATATATAAAGAGACTGAAAAATCTTCAGCCAAATAATTAGTCTCAAAAAAAGTCATGAAAATATCAGCAGATTAAAGTCAAAGAAAGTAAAAGGAAGGTACCACCAGCAGAGCCAACATTAATGAAAAGAAAACACACTGTTGAGAAAATCAATAAAGTCATTTTTAAATGTAACACTGCAGGCAGGCAAAGAGGAAAGAAAGATATTTAAAAATAAATATCCTTGGACAAATTACATATCTATACAAAAAATGTAAAACTCTATTCCAGTCTCATATCATACACAAAATTCTATTCCACGGCAACTGCATATCTAAATGTGAAAGGTAAATAATGAAGCTTCCTGAAGATAATACAGGGAAATAATTTTCTGACCCTATTTTAGGCAATGTTTTATTAAACAAGAAATTTAAGTAATAAGGTGAAAATAAAAACATTGGTAATTTAGACTATATTCAATTTAAGAAAGTTTATCATTCAAAATATACTACTGAAGGATTTAACAGGCAAGCCCCAGAATGGAAGAAAATATTTAGTTATACACAGACACACACAAACACACACACACACACAAAATTGAATTTTGAAAACTTCTGGCAGTCTTTGGTCATTTAATATTAGAATATATTTGATGACTTTTGTTTTTTTACACTTTTTTTTTACACATTTACATCATTTTCTTGGTATTAGAAAAAAATACTTTGTGATATAAGAAAATTTATTATTTCTTAGTTTTGAAATTCTCTTTCCAGGTATTCATTTTCTAAAACCAAGATAAACAGCTCTATGCATAAATTTGATGTGAATTGTTTTTAGAATTTTTCAATGTAATATCTATAAAGTGAACTGTTAAGTCAAAGGACATGCATTACTAAAGCTTTTGGAAAATTAGTGTCTTGTGTATCATTTAAAAATATTTTTCATCAGCAAACATATGCAAGTACACTACAGAATATTATTAGAAGAGTATGTCACAGTATTAACTTTTCTTTTTTCTATGTTCCTAAATATCATTAGTATTATCTTTCACACTTTAAGAAGAAAAGATATTGCCATTTGTGTGTGTGTGTGTGTGTGTTGTGTACTTGTGAGAGCAAAAGAGAGCAACAGAGACAGACAGACAGAGATACTAAATATTCTAAAGCCAGTAAGATTTGTCCTTTATTTTGTAGCTATGTAAAAAAATCAAAATACTAATTATTTTCTGAAAAATCTAAATGATGTTCTAAACTATACATATTATTTCATAAATTTATTAAAATATACTATTTTATTGTTCTCAATTAGCTTAGATACTGCACATATAATTATAAGGCTAGCTTGCAAGGTTCTTTTCAGAACTGCAATTAGTTGTAATGCAATATTTCAGGAAGTTTTTCTGAAAGCACAAATTTGAGCATATTAAAATAGTTTCAAATTTTCTTCTTGGATGAAAGCTTCTTTTATAGTGCAAATGTATTTTAATGAGAAATTTACATTTAAAATCATATTAACGGAAAACTTTTTACGGATATATGTCAGGAAATAAATAAT
>NW_006432227.1:3623180-3699663 GCF_000325575.1 Pteropus alecto | reverse complement strand
ACTTCGATATGTCTTCGTTTAAGCAAAAGTTCCAATACTTTGCAATTGTCTGAATGAAAGTTGAATCCCATTTTCTTTATTCTAGCATCAAATCTGAGCATTTCAAGAAATAAACAGTGATTCTTTGATAATTTACTTCAAAGCATGTAGAGGATATTAATCAAATGCCTCCCTTCTACTAGAAATAAAAATTACTCACTGATTTGGACTAAGGGCATTTCACAAGACCCTAATAAGTACTGGGAAGGGGAAAGAAAGTATTAAATAATGGTGTTAAAGAGAAGATTGCAAACTACTTAAACTCTTTTCTTATGCCAGATTGGAAATGTAAATGAGTGAAACAGCCCCCACTCTACCCTCTGCAGCTTGGAAACAATGCGAAGTGCCACAGTCTGCCTAGAGGTGGCAGCTGCTACCCAGCAACCATGGACGCTTGCCACACTGGAACCAGGCTTGGCAGATGCTCCAATGTTGGTGGAAAAGACAGAAATTCATATTTAAAGTGAACTTTCTCAATTTTTGAATGCCGCTGTTCACAAAAAAAGTCCTTGTGAGCTGAACAAAATAAGCTGGGAAGCTCCTCCTCATTAAGTGAACAGCAAGAAAAGTATCACTTGACTTTGGACGTGCCCCATCTCCAGTCATTTTAATCAAAGTCCTTGAAAGCATTTCTTGCCAAAAGCGGTTGGTTAAAGACCAAAAAACTTTAATCATATACTTAATATCAATAAGATTGTTCATATATTTCCCAATAATCAAATAATTGTTTCTTATTTGAAAAGGGGGAAGAAATTTGAAAAGGTTATTTCTAAAAGTCACTGTAGTACACATATTTTCTGAAAGGGCAATTGATCTCAATATACTGTATGCCTAAAATGCATGTTCTCTTTCCATCTCTTCCAAATATCTAACGGAATTCTCGTATGTATGTATATGTGTGTGTGTGTGTGTGTGTGTGTGTGTGTGTATATATATATATATATTCAAAATCATAGCTGGAATCATGGCTAAATTATATCGGCTCCATAGCCAGACTCTCAGATTCTGAATCCAGTTCCGGTTCCTAAAGCTATTTCACCTGATGTGTATTACTTAAACTCCCTAAATCCCAGGTTCCTCATCTGAAAAATCATGGTCATTAAGGAACCTAGTTTGTAGACTTGTTATGAGAATTTTGTAAGGAAATCTTTAAAGCCATCACCATAACAAGTGAAAAATAAGAAGTGTTCCATACATTTTAGTTATTATTATGTCATTTGAAGTCACTCAATTTTTTCTGGTATTCATGGTAATACTGCTAAAGGTATTTTATTACAAGACATTTTTCTTTCAGTCAAAACTTCACACATTTTTAGCAATCACCTTCTTGGAGAAAAGGAGGTGATTACTATATGCTGCACATATCTAAGGTATGTTTGCGATTACCCTCCAAAAAAAGTCGGGGGGGCTGCAGCAGAGCTGAGACTAAAACAGTTTTTTTGTTTTTGTTTTTGTTTTTTTGTTATCATTTTGTTTTTGTTTTAATTATATATTTCTATCTAAATGCATTTCGGTTGAAAGTATAGATGTGAAAAATTTTTGACTGCCTTAATTAATAGATTTTGGCAATTAAATTATAAGGAAAGGAATACATTAGCAAGAGTAAACCATTATTTTTATGGAGAAACATATTTTGTTACTTAAGCTATACTGTGCCAAACATCTGGGTACCTGTCAACCAATTCTACATGATTGACATAGTTTACATTCACATCCAGATGTTTCTATATTTTGAGATCTAGTTTCACACATTAACAATATAAATGCTCAATAGAAAATCATATTTTATGGACATTATGAATGAGTTATCACATTTATTTCTGTTTCCTCTAAATAACTATTTCTTAAATGTCACATTTGCACAGCATTAAAAGTTTGAAGCAAACACTTGTGAAGAGTGCCCTTGTGACACTGGTGATTAAATATATTCCCTTGTCTCTTTCTAATAAAGAAAGCAGTTGCCAACTTTATTTGAACTAAGGGAAGCTCTCTGACCACTTGAGATAGCCAAAATAGATTTCATTTTGAAGGATGATGTATTATACTAAAATAATATGAGATTATCTTTATTGCCCACTAAAAAATTAAAGAAAATGCAATGCCATGGAAACGGTTATTTTAATGCTTTATTTAAAAGAATAAAAGTTAAATATAGAACTTTGAATTGCTTTCCTCTTTTCTCTTCAGCTCGTGGTATGTTAGTATTCTGGAGATTGGGAAATTCAACTTCACACAATATATCCAACTAACGAGATTGCAGAAACACTGTGCTCTCTATCACTTCCTTATCAGTGACAGTCAGTCCATTAAGAGCTCTAACCCCAAGAAGTGAATTTCAGTTTTAAACTTTTACATTCTGAAAATGGTCTTCCCTAGACTGTTGATAAGATGGATGCCACATTTGGTGACAGTTCAAGACACTTACCCTCCTAGAAATGTTTTGAAACCAACAACAGATCTATTACTTTCTTTTACAAAGATATTTTATAGTGCTATTTTTGAACTGTGAAATTCTGAAGGAAGTTTTACTTTTATTTACTTCTGTTTTTGTTTTCTTACAAAGTGCAGTATAAATATGTACAGTGCATCTGTAGTCAAATTTTAATTTCACCTTTTCTGAAAAATTGGATAGATCAACTAAAAATATCTCTTTGGATGCTGGTGCTATTTGTTCCTCTGATGCCAGAAAGGTGATGATTTATTCCTGCATCCTTAAAACTTTTTGCCACAATAAGTTAGACAGACATGCTCACAAATTGAAAATCAGAATTGTGGAATAATTAAAACAGCTTTTCCAAACATAGCGTGGGCCAATTTAAGAGGAGAAATTTAACAAAATCAAGCACATAGATATGGCTTCACCTCCTGACAAGGAAAAAAGAGGAGATTCTTGCCCAGACTGAGGTTCCAAGGAAAGAACCAGGATTGCAGATCAGGGCAGTTAACATCTTACTATTTGAGGTAATTTTATAAATCTGAAGGTTTGTTAAGTTCCCTTCTATGGATGTACTTTGAACAAGTCACAAGAAGAAGTGAATTCAACACCAATATTCAGTCTCGGAGATTTAAAAAAATAGTAGGGAGCATCATCTGAGACAACTGAGCTTTCGTGAAGAATGACATTTAAGCTACTGCTGTATATGTTTCTCAGTGGGGACGGGTTGATGAGAGCACAAATCTAGGTTCCTGGAGCTGTTCAACGAGTGCCTCTGACATATAAAATAACCAAGGAAATAATCGATCTAAACTTTAAATGATTTGGTAATACTAAAGTTCAGAAATAAATATCTCTAGAAATGGTGAAGCACGAACTGATTGATAGTACACAGAAAATAGGACACACTGAGCAACACTGAGTAGAGTGACAAGAACATGGTATGCTGAAGAGATGAAATTTGTTGTTCAGTCAGGTACTGAGTTTAAGGTCTGTTTACAAAATGCAGCAAAAGAGGGTTGGCTCCCTTTGAAGAATTCCATGCACATTAGAGGATGATGGTAAATAGATATAAGATCAAAGATATATTTGAGTGAGATATGCTGTGTTTGAACCTATCTATAGTGAAAATGGCTCTCATAATATCACCGAAGCTAGGGGTCTGTAGAGAAACTGGCAGGGTAGAAATCAAATAAATTTACTTACATTAAAATTAATATTAATAGTAAACACATAGTGATCATTATTTCTATGTGTAGAAGTATGCTCTATGTGACGTATTGATCTCTGCAACTAATGTATGAGGAAAAGCTGTATGTCCATTTCACAAGTAAATAAGTCGAGTATACTACAGGCTAGGTACCTTCAGAATTATGGAACTAGAATGTGTTAGAATGAGGGTTTGAAGCAAGAAAATATGATTCATAGCCCATTTGATTAAGAAATAAATTATTCCCCATTTTAGCCATATGTTGTTTAACAATAAGACTCGACAATCCTATTAAGCATAGATTATAAATATTTTTTTCACATAAAATCTGGTGAAAAATATGTTTTCAAATGAATCTACTCTAAATGTAATTTTAGCTTTTTACCTTCACAAGATACAAGAAAGTTTAAAATGTTTTCATAATTCAAGATGACTTATAAATTTATATGTTTACAGTAAAACATGATAACTGGGATATATGTGTGAATAATTAGAGTAAGTTGGTAAGTTAAACTTCCTGTGTCTAACATGGGTTGTAAATTCTGATGAAAAGAACAATGTGTTGGAACATGCATTTGAACAACAGTTTTCTATTATAAACACCATATTAAATATAACCATCCATAGACCTAACTGTAAATCATTTGATCATCACAGATTTTCTTTTTTCTTTTTTTCTTTTTTTTAAAGTAATAAATGAAAAGGATTTAATTTTAGAATGATGAACTATGGTAAAGCTGCTTATTTTGTGTGTCATAAAGATAAGTGGTACATAAATATTCTTCAACTTTGTTCTATTTCTTTACAACAAACTGTAACGACTGAACTAATGCTCTGCAATCTCAAAATCATATTTGTCACTTTTTTCCTCCAAGGGTGTCAAATTGAAAAACCTTTTGTGATTTATGATTGGGTGTTTCAATTACAGTTAAAATCAAGACTACATTAAACTTGGTGCTGACGATTATCCATTTTCCTATATTCTTACTCATCTCTCCCCTTCCCTCAACCTTTTTCAGCAAATGTGCTTGTTTGAAAGGGCCTTGTTTAAATTTTAGTGTGATTATTTTGTCATCCCACTTATCCCTTAAACTTTAATCAACTGCTATTCTTCATACTTGTACCTTGTTACAAATGCTCCATTGTGAATTACATAAATGTTTTGAGATCTGGCCTTGATTAGAATAATCATGATTTCAAACATAGTATCTACAGGTTCAATCAAGCACCTCAAGTATAGAAAGATATAGAAAAACCTAGTCAACAAAAATTAACACATGAGAAAAACTAGAGCAGCACGCAGTGTTTAGCAAACATCTCCTAATATTCTCTGAAGAAAATGGATATTATGGTTCCTATATTTGTTGTCACTTCCATAGAGGTAGGGTTAGTTAATTGGTCTTTAAATTGACCTAGTTAGATTTTGATGGCTAAGGACACTCTCCAAATGGACACCTTGCTCGTTTCCACTGAGATAGGATTGGAATTTTGGTTTTCCAACTGTGTCCTGTTTTATCAACCCAATTTGACATAATTAGCCAATTCTTAATTCAATGTATTATCCAATCTCTCCCCAATGATATTCATAATTTTGCCAACACTTTGACTTAATTAGATTATTCATGATCTTTGAACTTGATTCTATTTTGAGGCAAAAATATATGGGTTTATAGTACATTATAGTAGCTGCTAGGTCAAATATCCCAATTTTAGCTTCTTTTCACATTTATAATATTAAACCTGTTACTTTCCAGAATATTTTGGAATATATGGTTAAAATATGTTTAAAGTATGTCCATTGCTATTTACACTTTCCTTTGAATTTTATTAAACATTGAATTAAATTTTATCAAGTATAATTTTTTTCTTAAGATTGAATTGCTATTTCCTAGTGAGATATGAAATTTGCTTTTTAAAAATATACTATTCAATCTGGCTTGACAATATTTATTGCAATATTTATTTCAACCTACATCCCAGAACAGTTTAAATACTATCAGAATTAGTTGATTTTCAATATATGGAAAATTCCTCTCTAAAGCCATATGATTTCTGTAACTTCTCAACATGGTAGTTTGTAGGTTAAAAAAAAAAAAAACCTTCATTATTATCGAATTCATTCATTAATCAATTTTCCTGATGTATTTTAATAAAAATAATTGATTTTATTTAATAATTAAATATATGAGTATGGAATTGTCGACAATACATCATCAGTTTGCAATTTCTCTATCAGGTGACACGAAGCCCCTCCCTTTAAATATTGATTTTTTTCTGACAAGATGTTACATTAATTTTGAATAAATGCTTTTTTTGCCCTTTTACTTTATTTTATATTTCCACCACAATGATGAGTTCTGTAATCAAACTAAAAACCATAAAGGGTTTCTAAAAGGGTCGCGGTGAAGGAACGGAGGGACAGGTGGGGTGGGGAATCATCCAACAGTTGAGTTGAGTTGCTTGTGGCTTTGAACTGTAGCTAGTAGACCATCAGATAGATCTCGAAACTATAGAGTCTGGACACAAACTGGTCCAGTACTTGGAGTTTATTCTAAAGAGCCTGTAAGGGAAATCGGTGCCCAAGTATGCACTGTCCATATGGTGGTGACCCAGTGACTTAAATGTGTATGCCTCCGTGTACTTGGGCAGTAGAGCTTCTTTGTGGCCTCACCTGAGATATCTGAAAGGCATTGGCTGGTACTCACAGTAAACATTGGGGCAGTAGCTGCAGTCTCCCTGCTGGTACTTATCCAACATCTGAGCAGTGCCATGGTGGGTGAGATACAGCAAGCTGGATCCATTCATACAAGGGCCTAATCAAAAGGTTCACTCTGGTTGGGGTTGTCTTCCAGCTCTTCTTCATCAGATTTCAGGTCCAAGATCATGTCTAGAGTTTGTCCATAGTGAAGGACCTACTCATTGAGTCCAGTGAGACTGAATTTACCCTGGATTTAGTCTTCACTTCAGAGAAGAGAAGAATTCATTTCTGTGGAGCCCACAGATCCATTATAAATAACTGTTTTTTCTGCTGTTTAAATAATGTATTTCGATCATGTATTTATTCTTCCATACTGATTTCCTGATGTTTCTTTGTCTCTACAATTTTGTTTTCTTGAGTGATCTTAAAAGTCTTTGAAAGTAAGGTTTTTTAATTTTCTTTTGCACAGGATATAATGATTAAATTTTTCTACCTATTTTTAATGAATTTTTAAAAGCAATATATGAGATTGACATTTTTAATTTTATATACTTTTAAGTTTTCATGAAATATGATAGAAGATAGTGCCCATATGGAAAAGATTCAGTTGAGAGAATATCTGTTTAGCTAGACTCTAATCAAAAACAGAAGAATGCTATCAACTTAGAATATTCTCATCCCAACCACTACTCCACTTAATCACTCTCCTGGCTTCCAAAACCATTACTATTGTTTTTTTCTTGTACTTAATGAAATTGTGGATTATGTATATTGTGATAATTGATTCTCATTGTGTAAATATTCTTCAATTTTTTATGTCTTCTCCTGTGACTGGACATTTAAGTGGGTAGTTCCTAGTTTGAGCTTACAAATAACGCTGTTATGAATATTCTAGTGTATGCCTTTTAGTTAATTTATGGATTCACTACTATTGGGTTCAGGTATACACACAGGAGTGGAATTAATGATCTTTGGAAATGTGTATGTTCAGCTTTTGTAGACAATGCAGATAGGTCTCTAAACTGGCTTTATGCTTAAGTTTTGAAGTACATAGTTGTCTTTGAGATTTATAAGAAATCTAAAAGCTCAGCTTTTATTTTCCTCTTTACATATTTGGAAAAGTATGTTTTAACTTTATAATATTTTTATTTATTTTATCAAATTTTATTATTACTAGTTTTACAAGTTTACAAGAAAATGTGACCTAAATCTCTATTATTAATGCATTTTCAGAAAGTGTCATAATTTACTTTAAAATACCCAAAGTATGTTGGAAAAATAAGAGACAGAAAAGTAGATCATTTGATAACATAGATACATAGATCAGCCTATAGTTTAATAATTCAATTACCTCTATTAACTTTTTTATTACCTTCTTGCTATATTTATTTTTTCTTCATCCCACTATTGTTATATATTTTTTAACTTCTCTTTGTGCTTTTAATAATCATTTTTGAGATTCAATAGTTCTAGGCTAATCATATCCTTATTTTAGACAGCAATGTTTGTCAATATCAATTTACATTCTTTTATTTTTCATCACTTTTTAAATATTCTTTCTTATATATAACTATTTATCCTTAACTTTTTTTTGTCAAATATTCGAGTAATTTGGTTTTGACTGTCTCCATATTTGTAGATCTTTTGCCTTTTAACCTGAGACTTTAGACTTTATCTTTTGATTCAGGAATTTAACCAAAAAAGTTTTATTGCTTTAATATTTATAATTATGCCATTTCTTTTGTCTTATGACCTCTACTAGGGCTGTAATTTTCAGATTGTGTTTTTTATTTCCTTAACATGTTTTCTTTTAATCTCATTAAAACCTATTTTTACTCTTATTATTACCTTTTCATTTCAGCCTGTTCCTTTCATGTGATTAGTTATTGCTGTTTCATAGACACTACATATTTTGATAGGATTATTCAGCAAAAGACTCTGAAATTTTCCTTAGAACATTGATTCTTTTGTTTAGCATGTATGTACTGAGCTCTCACTATATGCCAAAAATGGTTCTAGGTCCTGGAGTACAGATTTTTGTCTTAACAAGACAAAAAATTATATATTCCTGCACTTGAGGAACTTAAATTCTGGCTGAGGCATGGGGAGGCAATCAATAAACAGTACTGAACATAAATGAGTAAATAACAGTAGATTAAAAATTGATAAATTCTGAAAAAAAATCTAACAAATCAAGGAGTTTTCAGAGTGCATTAGAGCAGTTGAAGTAGAGTGGTCAGGTACGGCCTTCATGAGAAATGAAATTGAAGGAGTAAGTCAGACAATTATGTGGGGAAAGTCATTTCCAGACAAAAGGAATATCCTGTGAAAAGCTCTAAATCAGGACTGGTATAAAAATACATCTGCTCCTCTTTGGCAAAATGTTACTTTCACATACATTTGCATCTTAATACTGTCAAAATATCATTTTTTTTAGTCTAATAGAGTCATTGTTCCAGTTACCACAAATGAGTGCAGAAGAGCATTATCTCCTCTTTGGATGAACTTAATCTCATAATTCATCAGAAAAATTTAAATTATATCATAAACTGAGATTTATTAATGTAAAACTTAAAGAGCCAGTTAAAATAATTTAAAGTTGATTTTTAAATCATTTATTTAAAATCATTTTGCATGCTTCCAATTAATTTAGAAATTACCACTTAAAAGAGGGGGCATTTAAGAAGCATTTGATCTTCAGAAAACCTTTGCTAAGTCATTATAAGCTTATAAGCTTTTAAAATCACTCTCCTTTGAAAAGTATGTGTTCCTTTGTGTAATCCAACTTAAAGTTTTTCATTCTGTGCGAAAGAGTTTGCTTATTCTTTTTCCAAAATAAATATTTCTAGGTGCATAGTCATTTAACAGAAGACTGGAATTTGAAAGTATTAGGCAGAAAACTTAAAAACTTGCTATTGTATTTAATTTTCCAAAACAACCATTGAATTCGACAATTTTCATGGAGACTGTCTTATCCTGACAAAGATTATTGAAGCCAAACTAAAGATGTATAAGCATTTCAATCATAAGGCCATGACTATGTGTGCTGTTGCTGCAATGTCGTTGAATGATTTTCTATTCAAAGTACTTCTTTCCATACAATATTTACATCATTCAGGGACTTGCTAAAGAAGGGAAGTGAGCCGTGTACAGCTTTGACCCGGAGGGGTCCCACCAGAGAGACTCCTTCAAGGCTGGAGTCTCAGCAAGTGTCATGTTACAGACCCTGCTTGCCAACTAGGTTGTTTTTCAAAATAAGAAGAATGTGAAACATATCCCACTGCCCTTGGACAGATATGGCATGTGAAAGACATCTTCATTTCTATGTCCAAGAGACATCGGGGACCTACTGCAGTGTAACCAAAGAGGGCATCAAGGAGGAGACTGTTCCTTTCAGGAAGGCTTGATTTGTGTGCTGTTATCATTAATCAGTATAATATTGGTTCATTTTGTACCCTGGAACTGTCAGACTAATATGTTTTATTAAAAATAAGACCTGAAGTAAAAAAAAAAAAAAAAAACTATTGTCAATTGTTGCAATGAGTGTATGGGCTGAGGCGAGGAGAGGGTGAACTGTGGTTCCTCAGGATAGAGTATCTTTCACAGCCATGTGTGGAGAAAAGTGAGAGAGGACCTTCAAACCAAGGGTGTGAATTGGCAGTGGACAGAAAGTACTGATTCCAGAAATAAGCCATTTCATTAAAAATACCCGGATTGCTTCTTGTTTCTGGATTCCTCCATCTCATCTTTGCGACCTCTGTTTCTCTTTGCATCAAGGCAAGCCTTTGCAAGTTGATTGTATTTAGTTTGAAGAGCTATGGTCTCCTCAATCTGATAAGCCATCATAGATAGGCACTCAGTCTTGGGAATGCAATGGCTGGTAATCATCCCATGTAGACCCTCAACTCTTACTACGTGAATTTAAAATTCTGTAAGAAGCTCAGTATGATCTGACACTCTCTGTTGAGCTTGTTGATGAGTTTAACTTTGCCGAAAGATACAGGAACATTCATTTAGTAGGCCCCTGAGTTCAGAGTGTCAGGGTGAATGTAGACACCGCTGGGCATCTGTGCTGGCTGGAAAATTACTGCTTGGCTATTGCCCATGGGAACATAGACTATCACCCATGGAAACATAACATTCTAACAATAAGCTTTCTGCTTTTGTACCCCCGCTTGCACACCTGACCAGTGGGTTGACAGGTAGTGAATAGGAGAAAAATAGACCTTTGTGTTTAAGACAGAATGAGGAATGGGATTTAGGGCTTAAAAACCCTGAACCTCTACATTTCGGGGCTGCTTAATTTGGGGTCTGCGTACCCCTGGCAGACCCAGCTGGCTGAATAAAGAGCATGTTTCCTATAACTCACTGATTTCTGGTGGTCCGTGTGTCTTTCGGGGGCTAGCGGCTACAACATATCTGTAGCTCAGAATGACCCCCAGGTACCCAGTCTCTGTTCATGTACTTCCACAGATAGTTGTCCAGCACCACGAAGTCCAAGTGGAAAGAATACATGGCTTTGGGGTCCATATATTTGGGGTCACCTTCAGCACTGGAAACATCCTCCTGCTATTCTTGGTGTTTATAATCTGGTTGATGAGCTCGCAGAAGCGCAGCCACATCCACTTTTTTCTAGGCCTATACTGGGGTTGCCTTTCTCCTTGCCGGCCTGCATCTGGAGCTCAGGTGGTGGTCCACTGTGTACTACAAGCTCTTCTCCAAGTTCTGAATACCAAGAGAGCTTGTCTTCTTGCTCACTCTTCCTCATCCAACCCCAACTTGCTACCTGAGAGGCACCTTTAACTTCTTTCAATGGCTACTCTTTCAAGAAGAGCAACTGCAAAGGCCTGTAGTCATGGGCACAGACTTGAGAGAAGGTTGAAAACAGGAATTTAGAAGGGAGGAGGAGGGGCAGAAAGGATGAAGATAAAGGCTTTCTACTTAAATTCCAGCAAGGCATGACTAAAGTAAGTCTTCTTTTATTTTATTTTTTTTACTTTAATTCTAATACAGTGATTAGACATTTATGTAACTTATGATCACCGTAATAAATTCAGTACTCATCTGACACCATACATATTTATTACAATAGAACTGACTATATTCCCCATGATATACTCTACATCTCCATGACTATTTTGTAACTACCAATTCTTGATCCTTTCATGTTTTTCATCCATCCCCCCAAACCCCTCCCATCTGGCAACCATCAAAATGTTCTCCCTATCTATGAATTTCTGTTTTGTTTCTTCATTTATTTTGTTTTTCATTCCACAGATAAGTGAAATCATATGACATCTGTCTTTCTCTGTTTGACTTGCTCCACTCAGCACAATATCCTCTAGGTCAATTTATATTGCTGCAGATGGCAAAATTTCTTTCTTTCTTTTTGTTGCTGATTAATATTCCATTCTATATATATGTACCACCTCTTTATACATTCCTCTATTGATGGATACCTCGTTTGCCTCCATATTTTGGCTATTGTAAATAATGCTGCAATGAACATATGGATTCACAAGTCCCTTCCAAGTAGTATTTTGGGTTTCTTTGGTTAAATACCCAGAAGTGGAATTACTGAGTTTTTCTTTATCTCGTTATAGACTTTGTTCTAAAGTCCATTTTGGCTGATATAAGTATCGCTACCCTAGCTTTTTATATTGCTTTGTTTTCATTTTCATGAAATATCTTTTTCATACCATTACTTTGCGTCTATGAGTGTCGATCTGAAGTGGGTGTCTTGTAGGCAACATATGTAAGGGTCTTGTTTTCTTATCCATTCAGCCACCCTATCTTTTGATTAGAGCACTTAATCCATTTACATTGAAAGTAATTGCAGCTAGATATATAGTTGCTGACATTTCATTATTCATCCTTTCCCTCCTCCTTTTTCTCCCCTTTCCCCCTCTCCTCACACTCTCCTTCTCTCTCCCCCTTCCCCTCCTTCTCCTCCTCCTTCTTCTTTAAGAAGTTCCTCCAACATTTCTTGTAATATTGGCTTGGTGTTTATGAACTCCTTTAGCATTTCATGGTCTGGGAAGCTCTTTATATGTCCTCCAATTCTAATAAAGTAAGTCTTTGTGGCGTTAAGTTGCTTTAAAAAAAATAAAAATTAGACTACTGAGCATCACATAAATCACACAAATATTTAATGTACAAATGAAACTATTGATATCTTTGAAGCCCCTTTTTAATCAAAAAGAGTATTTTAAATATGTCAGGTTATAAATTATAGATTATTATAATCAGGATTATTATATCATGTAATTTTCCACAATATTTTATTAGATTTTTATGCTGTTTTAAAACATGTTGGCTGTTGATATTTAAAGTTCGATACATATTTATAAAGTTTCTTAAAAAGGTTCTTATGAAAGCTGTAATTTTTGACAATTTAGAAGTTATAGCCCTTTTGGGTGGCAACTTGGTAAAGTACCAGAGGCCGTGAACATTACTTTTTGTGCTTTCCAAGCAACACTGGGTTGCCTATGAACCAAACCTACATAAAATAGTTATTTTAGTTCTTTAATCTGCCTGCCAAGCTGCTGTAGTAGCTTTTTGATATGGGCAGATGGCCACTTCAAAACAAATCAAAATATAATATTTAGTCTCTGAACTTACCTGAATGCAAATCTTTGAATATGAATGCTAGCTCAGATTGAATTTTGGGTCTGCCTAATTGTTTTGATGTTTCTAGGCAGTTTTCATGAAACATATTTGATCAAATAGCTAACAAAGACTTCACTTATTAGTTTGTTATGTAATGTCCCTTCTGGTACTGTGTTAAATGCAATAAAAAATAGAGAATAAAATATTAATCTGTAGTTCCTACCTAGCATAGATAGACAAAATATGTATTAACAAGAGACATCAATGAATTTCAGAGGCTTTGCATGTACAGTTTACTGCTGAAATGAGGCAGAACTTTTACCACCAACTTTTTTCCTCAAGTCTTTGAGGAATGTAAATATAAGCAAAATAGTTAAATTTAGTAGTTTTAACACAGTATCTATGGTACAGACTTCAAACTATGACACATATTTCAAGCAACACTTGCCCTTTATTTTCCCCTTTATAATAGCCATCCAAACAGGTGTGAGGTGATAGCTCACTGTGGTTTTGATTTGCATTTTCCTGATGATTAGTGACATTGAGCATTTTTAAAAAATATATACTTGTTGGTCTTTTGTATATATTTTTTGGAAAAATGTCTAATCTACTCCTTAGGCCATTTTTTAATTGGGTCATTAGCTCTTTTATTATTATAAAATATAGTAGTTTCTTACATATTTTTGACATTATGCCCTTATCAAATATATGGTCTGCAAATATTTTCCACCAATCTATAGGTTGCCTTTCACTCCACTGATTGTCCCCTTACCTATGCAGAAACTTTGTGGTTAAATGTAATCCCACTTGCTTATTTTTTATTTTATTGCCTGGGCTTTTCATGTTGTATCTAAAAAATCATCAACAAGACCAATATCATAAAGCTTTTCTCTTATTTTCTTCCAGAAGTTTTATAGTTTCAAGTCTTATCTTTAATCCATTTTGATTTGATTTTTGTATATGGTGTAATGTAAGGTATAAATTTCATTATTTTGCCTGTGGATATCCAGCTTTCCCAACACCATTTGTTGAAAAGACTATCCTTTGCCTATTGTGTATTGTTGGCACCCTGGTTAAATATTAGTTGATCATATATATGTAAATTTATTTCTGGTTCTCTATTCTGTTCCATTGGTTTATATGTCTGTCTATTTGCCAGTACCATAGTGTTGTGATTACTGTAACTTTGAACTATATTTTGAAATCAGGAAATGCAATAGCTCCAACTTTGTTCCTCTGAAGATAGTTTAATTCCACAAATTTGTAAAATTTCTAGTTTTCTTCGATATTTATTTATATTTTTGTTCCATTGTGATAGGAGAAGATACTTGGTATAATTTCAACCTTCTTAATGTTGTTAAGACTTGTTTTGTAACCTACCATGTGATCTATCCTGGAAAACATAAGCAGTTTAAAAGAATGTATATTCTGTTGATGTTCGGTAGAATGTTCTTTTATGTCTGTTAGGTTCCTTTAGTCTATAGTGTTATTCATTAAAATTTTCTTATTAATCTTCTGTCTGGATGTTTTCTCTGTTATTAAAAGTGGAAGATTGAAGTTGCCTAATATTATTGCATTGTGGTGTATTTTCTCAACAGTTCTGTCAATGTTTGCTTTACATATTTAGATGTTCTGCTGTTGGATGCATATATATTTATGATTATTACATCTTCCTCATGGATTGACTCTTTTAGAATTACATAAAGTCCTTTGTCTCTTGTGATAGCATTTATTTCAAATCGAAAATAAATGTAAATAAAATTAAGTATCATTAACACAAATTCACAAAATATAAATTCCACTCTTTCTCATTTTATAACATATTTATAATTATAATTATTTATATTTGAGAAATAAATTAAAATTATAAAAATTTGAAATTGATAAATAAATGAAAATGTATCACTCAATTTTCATTTTCTTGATATGGAGAAATTAAGCAAAGAAGATTTTTAATTCATAAATATGGTAATAAAATAGAATATAACTTTTATATTGGAGAAGTATAATGGAAGAATAAAAGTAACATGGTAAAAATGCTTCATTATCAAAAATATTATGTTCTCTTGATTCCTAATTTTAATTGAAAAATATTAAAAAACATTATACATATATTTGCATTATAAATTTATAGGTAAGACTTGTGAATATTGATAGAACTGATTATCCTATTGGATTATGAAATATTTTCTCATCGAATTATTTAATTTTCATGTTCCTGTGGGATAATAAAGTTAACTACTTTAAAACTTGCTATTATTTTTGCATACATTTTATAAAATAAAAAAGTTATATCCTGTCATAGCTTAAATTTCTAAATTCAGAGAATAAAATATTTCAAGGTTTATTATATTGATCATTTTGACCTTTTTAAAAAATCATGTTTTTAACAAAAGTGTCCTTATCAGGAAATAATAATTCCTGATGATTTTCTGAATTAAATCAAATAGTCAATGATTATTTTTAATTATATTCATTATCGGGGGAAAGAAATGGTAGAAAACTAGTCAAACAGGGAAGAAAAATATCCTTTAAACTGTAATAAATGTATTTGTAAGGTATGTGGTATGATGTCTAGCTGAAAAGATAAGTAACATCATAGGTTAATATTAAATTTATGGGAATAAAATAAAAAACACCTGCCTGGATAATTATTTCAGACAATATAATTTTGGGTTTCTGGGATAAGATTGGAGATGCCAGACACTCTCTAGTGGGAATGAAGCCATAGTGACTTGCCAGAAAACTAGGAGATTTAAACATAGAAATAAAATAATTGGATGATTTATCTCACATGCATCCATTTTTAAATATTGACTTTTCTTGAAAATAAGGCCAGGAAGATTTTAAGATTTTTAACTTTAAAATTAGAAATAAACATTATACTTTGCATGGTAATACTATTTAAATGTTACTATTAATTGTTATTCTTAATACAAGGCAATTCTTATTTTTATCACAGCTATTTTAATGACATCATAGTTTATATAAAACAAAGTTTCCTTACTAAAAAGAATAATTAATTAAATTAAAAGCACATTTGAGTTGTGAGTGTGGCTATTTAGACTATGAAGGCATAATCAGGGCACAAGAATCCACTTGGTAAAAATTTAGTCTAATTGAAGGCAAATTATTTTATTTACTTGTAATTCACATGATATATGCTTGCAAATAGAAGCAGCTGCTAGCCAAGTAGCTAGGATGAAACAAAAAGCCTCTGGTGAGTGAAATTTCAAACTCAGCAATATAAAGCAAGGAAAAATAAGATATTAATACATAAAAAAAATGCTAGAAAAAATGGATATATGCATTACATTCCAATTTGGTAAGTTGTTTCTATTCTAAAATTTTTCATATAAATTCAAAAATAAGCATCCTCATATCAAAAGTCACTATCGTTTATAAGTAAATAGCATTATATATTACTTGTATCAAGTAATATATGCACATTAAAAAATAACATTAAAGATGTCTTATATTGAAAATTGACAGTTTCATAACCACTTCTTCACTTCTAAATCTACTCTGCAGAGGACGTCTTTAATTGTTTATATTTTGGTTATTTCCCTTCCAAAATAATGTTATTTTCTGTATTTATTAATATCAGATAACAATGATTATTCCCCTAATATCAAATATGAATATTTAACTTTCTCAAGTCTTCTCTTCCATTTCTGTATTTGATGATTATTTTATTTTGATTCTCAAAATTAAAGGCCAATAAACAATATTTGCATTATTATGGTTGTGAGCATATTAAGTAATGAAATACCAGTTAGCTTTCCATCTCTAGGAGTACAAACTCACAATCCAAATATCACTTGAGAGAGATTATTAAGTTAAAAGGATTTCTTCAATTGGTAAAAAATTATTTTAAATCATATTTGGAAAATAATTTTTTATCTTATTTCTTTCATTTTTAAAGTCTGTATTGACTTTTAAAAATTTCGCATACTGCTTTTGTCCTCAACAGTTTTTTGTTGTTGTTTTAAATCATGCTTATCATTCTATTCTAATGCCTTATTTTCTTAAAAATACCTGAAATGGTTTGCACCAGAATTTCATTATCTGCTCTGTTGGATTTCCTTTCCCTCTCTCTCTCTCTCTCTCTCTCTCTCTCTCTCTCTCTCAAATTTCTTTTGCTTAACTTACAAATTTAGTTTTTTTCTTCACTTAAGCTCACGGTAAAGGGTCTTCCTATGTTATGAAATTAACAGCTAACATATAATATATAGATATATAGATAGATATTAGATAATATCTGTTCCTTCAACTGATTCTAAATAGGTCTGTCTTGTAGTTAGGTCTGTACTTACGTAGAGTATTGCAGGATGAGAAGATGCACAGAATAATCTTTTGACATAGTCACAGCAGCATACCTAGCTCTTGACAACACAAACGCCAAATTGATAAAGGCTTTATAATACTATATCAATAATCAGACTACTATTCCTATTTAGGATTTAAATGTAATTAATTTTAAATAAAATGTTCATTTTGAGATAATTATAGATTAACTAGCAGTGGCAAGAGGTAATGCAGATATAAGTTTTTGTGAATATATATTTTAATTTCCTTGGGATAAATGCTCAGGAGTGGAATTGCTGGATCATATCATAATTGCATGTTTCTTTCTTAAGGGACTGCCAAACTAATTTCCATAGTGGCTGTACCAATTTGAATTCTCACCAACAACATATGAGAGATTCAATTTCTCTACATCTTTGCCAGCATCTGGTATTGTCACTCTAGTGGCATTATTTTGCCCATTATTCTATGTATATAATCATATCTTATTGTAGTTGTAATTAGCATTTCCTTAATGGCTCATGTTGTACATCTTTTCATATGCTTATTTTCCATCTGTATCATAGGTGAAATTTCTTTTTTGTTTCTTTTGTATAATTCTAATTGTGCTGCTTGTCATTTATCTATCTATCTATTTATTTATTTATTTATTATTGTGGAGTTTTATGAGTTTTTATATATTGCACATGCTTGTCTTTCTTCATCACATATGTAGTTTACAAATATTTTTCCCACTCTGCAGTTTGTCTTACGCTATTAATAACTGGTCTTTCATAGAGCAAAAGGTTTTTAATTCTTATGGAGGTCTATTTATCAATTTTTCTTTTTGCGAATTGTGCTTTTGGTGTCAAAGTCTAAGAACACACAGGATTTCAAAGACCTTTGAAGTTTGGGGCTAAAAGTTTTATATTTTACATTTTATATTTACCTCTATAATCTGTTTTGAGTTAATTTTTGTGCAAGATTTATGACTTAGGTCAAAGATCAATTTTCTTATCTATCAAATTGTTTTAGTTCCATTGGTTGAAAAGACTGTCTTTCCTTTATTGAATTGCTCTTTTCCACTATCCTCAAAAATTATTTGGGCATATTTGTAGGTTTGTTTCTGAAGTCTCATTCTCTTCCATTGACTCATGTGCTTATTCTACCAATACCACATAGTCTTGATTACTATAGATAGTATAATAAGTCTTAAAATTGGGTACACTGATTCTTTCCACTGTATTCTTTATTTTCAAAACTCTTAGATTGTCTAGTTCCTTTGATGGTTTCCATATATAGTTTAAAATCATTCTATATAAAAATTCTTGCTGATGTTTTAATAGAAATTACTTTAAACTACATATAAATTATGGCAGAATTAGCATTCTTATTTTTATGAGCTGAATTGTTCCTCTCCAAAATCCATGTGTTGAAGTCTTAACCCTTAAGCTTAACATTCTGAGAATGTGACTGTATTTGGATAAAGAGTGTTTAAAGAGGTAATTAAGTTAAATAAAGTAATTAGAATAGACTCTAATCCAATATGACTGGCAATTAGAACACAGACAAACAGAAGTAGACAGTACAAAGGCACAGAGAGAATATGACCATTTATGAGTCAAGGAGAGAAGCCTTAGGAAAAATACAATCTTACTGATACCTTGATCTTGGATTTAGCCTCCAGGATTGTGAGAAAACATATTTCTGTTATTTAAGCTACTCAGTCTTTGATACTTTGTTACAACAGCTGTCGCAAACTAATTAATACTAACCAAGCTGAATCTTTCAACTTACAACACTATACGTCTTTTCATTTATTTAGATTTTTATTCCATCAGTATTTCATAGTTTTCTAATGCAAGTCTTATAAATATTTGGTTATTTTACCTGTATTTCACTTCTTTAGTAATATAAATGACATTCAGTTTTTAATTTTAGCGTCCATTTCTTGATTCCTGCAATATAGAAACACAATTAATATTTTATGCTTATAACTTGTAACTTTGCTAAACTTATTAATCCTAGGAAGGTATTTTTTTTATTGTATACATATGTAAATTATTAGACCTTTCTTTGTATATAATCCTGTCATTTGCAAATAAAGACAATTTACTTCTTCCTTTCCCATCTATTTTTCTTTTAATAACTTAAAAATTTTTTTTTTACCTAATTGCACTTGCTGGAACTTCTCGTATTATATTAAATGAGAGTAATGAGAATGACTATCCTTGCCTTATTCCTGATCTTAATGGGGGAAATAATGTAATCTTTCACCAATAAGTATAATGTCAACTGTGGGATTTTTGTTTTTGCTTTCCTTTTTAATTTTCATAGATGCTCTTTATCAAGTGGAAAAAGTTCTTATTTATTCCCATTTTTCTAAGTTTTTTTTTTAATATATTCTGAATGGGTTGTGAAGTTTTACTGCATTGAATTATACTACCATGAAAATTTTCTTTTTTAGGATATTAATTGGATGGATTACATTGATATTTTCCAAATATTGAACCAGCCTTGCATTCCAAGAGTAAATATTAATTGATAAAGGTATACAATTATTTTTATATTTTCCTCTAGTCTACTTATTAATATTTTGCTAAGGATTTCTGCATTTATTTCATGATGGATATTAGTCCGTAGTTTTCTTTTTGTGCATTGTCTTTTTGTTGTTTTGGTATAACTGTAATAGTACAGTCATAAAATATATTGTAAAGTGTTTCTTTCTGGTCTGTTTTTTAAAAGAGATTTTGAAGAAATCTCTTAACTCTCTAAATATGTGGTATTGTTTCTAATGAAACCAAATATAACTGGAGACTTGCTTTGGGGATTTTTTTTTTTTTAAATAGCAAATTCTTTTATTGATTATAGAACTATGCAAGTCATCTATTTCATAGTGGCAAGTGTGTTAAGGAATTAGTCCATTTCATCTAATATGTCATATTTATGTTTGTAGAGTTGTTCATAGCATACACTTAGTATCTTTTCGCGGTCTGCAGAATCTATAGTTATATCCTCTCTTCTTACTTTGATATTCATAAATTGTCCTTTTACTTTATCATTCTTGTTAGAGGTTGGTCAATTTTATTAATCTTTTCAAAGAAACATTTCTTTGTTTTATCGATTATCTCAATTATTTCCTATTTTTCGATTTCATTGATTACTGTTCTTTATGATTTCTTTTATTCTGCTTGCTTCAGGTTTACTTTGTTCTTTTATTTCTTCTTTTCTAAAATATGCCATTGTTATGTTATTTTTTCTCTTGGCATTGTTTTAACAGAATTCCACAGATTTGAAATGTTGTATTGCATTTCCATGCAGTTTAATTCATTTTTAAAGTTTTTCTTGAGACATCAAGATTTTCCTATTGTCCTTCCGTTATTGATTTCTAGTTTTATTTTCTTGCATCTAGAGGTCTTGCTGTGTATGATTTCAACTCAATTATTTTGAGCTATGTTTTATGCCCAAGATGTATTCTATCTTGGTATATATTCCATGGGTGCTTGAAAAAGAGCATGCATTCTGCTGTTGTTGGATAGAGTGATCTATAAATGTCAATATTCTCTTGGTTTTTGATGTTTTTGAGATCTATAATCTTGAAGATTTTTTGGGTGTTCTATCAGTTATTGAGAGAGGGGTGCTGGAGTCACCAGCTCCATCTGTGGATCTGTTTATAATTCCTGTAAGTTGTGTCTTTTTGTATTACCTGTTTTGTAGCTCTTCGCTACATATACATTTAGGATTGTTATGTCATATTGGTGGATTGGTCCATTCATAATAATAAAATTTCCCATCTCTGATAATTTTGTTTGTTCTAATCTACTTTTTAATGATATAAATATGATTATTCCTGCATTTTTTGCATAACAGTGAGTTTTTCCATCTTATTCATTGCAACATGCTTATATTTGAAGTATTTAGTGTAGACAGTATATAATTGGGTAATGTTTTTTAATATCTTCTATCTCTTTCTCTTAAGTGGAGTATTATATATTTACATTTTAAGTAATTTTTGATATAATTAGGCTCAAACCTACCCATTTAGTTTTCTATTTTTCCGTGTGTTCTGTTTTTTGTTTGCTATCTTATGGGTTACTTGAATATTTTCCTTTAGAATTCTATTTTGATTTAGCTAATATTTTTGAGTTCATCTGTCAGTTTACTTTTGTAGTGGTTCTAGTTATTACATTATATACACAAAACTTAGCACTGATGTCATCATTTTACTAGTTTGAATAAACCTTAGAAATCTTACCCATTAAGTCACTTTACATTTCCCAATTTATAATACAATTATCTTAAATATTTCCTCTATGTATATTTAAAACCATATTAAATAATTATGTAATTATTGCTTCAAACAATAATAATTTAGAAATTCAAGAGAAAGAAAGTCTTTTGTATATATAATTTTTTTGTTTTGCTTCTTATGTTCTTTCTTCCTTCCAATTTCCAAGTTTTCTGCTTTTATCATTTCCTTTCTATGTGGTAGCAACAAATCTTTTAATTTTCTTCTAAGGAGATTTTTTCTTCATTCATGAAAGATGTTTTCAATGGATATAATATTCTGGATTGACAGTTCTTTTCTTTCAGCTTTTAAAAACTGTTATGTCATTTTTGTCTTGCCTCAGCTATTATTTGTGGGAAACTGGCTGTCATTCTTATTGGTTCCCCCCCCCCCGCCTTTTTTGGTTAGCTGTCTTTTTTTTTTCTTTTTCTTTTTTTCCTTTTTTTTTGCTTCTATCAAGATTTTTATGTTTTAGAAATTTCAATATGTTGTGTCTCAATGTGATTTTCTTTTAAATTTTCCTTTTTAGAATTTGTTCGGTTTCATTTTTTATGTTTATGTCTTTTGCCAAATGTGGTTGGTATTCTTCAGCCATTATTTCTTCAGGTGCCTTTTCAGCATGCCTTTCTTAACTCTTCTTCAATGGGAGGAGCAGGGACACTATTTTTTTTTAGTAGTGCTTTCTGTAGTGGAACATTTATTGCCAATTTTTTTTTTTTTTAATCTTTCTGGGCTGTTCTTTCTCAGTTTGTTGGCTTAAGAGAGCAGACTTTCAGCAGGGTTTTTATTGTCTGGGCCAGTTGGCATTTCCAAGTCTCCAGTTTCTTCAGATCTAATTCTGAGACATATTAAGCAAAAATCAAACCCACGGAACTCACCACTATGTTGTTCCTTGGCACCAAATTCCTTATCTGATATATGGCTTCTCTTTATCTTTCAGAGTTGTGTGTGCGTGTGTGCGTGTGTGTGCGTGTGTGTGTGTGTGTGAGTGTGTGTGTTTTTTATTTTACATATAATATCCAGAGTTTTTAGTTGTGCTTAGTAAGGAAAATAGAGAAAAGTACATTCACATCATCTTCCTAGAAGCCCAAATTTTAAAAGTAAATTAAGTAAATTGATTAAAATTAAATGATATTAGAATGCACATTTAAGTAAAATTAAATACTTAAATAGCCAAATTAGCATTAGCAATATTAAAATTATTTAACATTAGCAATATTAAAATAATGGCATGCGACAGTGGTTTCCATATTAGACAGAGCTGATAACAGAACATTGACATTGTCTCTAAAATATCTATTTGACAGTGCTATTTTAAGGGTAAGCATTTTAATGCTTTGCTTTAGGAAAAATGCCTGATGCTTCCAGTCTTGATGCATCAATATATTGATGGGAAGTGGACTGGTCAGATGACTAGTACAGTTGTCTCATAAAAAACTTTAATAAATTATTTTGTTTTCATCTCTACTTCACTTTCCTCTGCTTCTCCTTATTCTGAGCACGAAGTCCCCTGGGGTAACAACATGAAGATAGGCTTGCACTTACTATACCCTTGAGGATTAGACTGTCACTTTTCCTCTTTGTCTGCTAATCACTATCACAAAATTTCCAATTTTTTTAATGCATTACTCTTTTAAATAATTTTATGCTTTTATCTAAAAGTACTTTTTTAGAAACACAGGAAAAAAAACATATTTCTGGTATGACCTATTTAGTGAGAAACGTCAAGATTTTATTTTTGTTCTAGAAGCTGGGCAGTAGATTCACCTTTTTAAAATGTCCCTCCCCCACCCCCATAAAAAAATACATCATACATATTGTTTTGCTTATTTTAGAAAAAAATGATATTTTTATTCCATGAAAAGGGAAAGAAAATAGAACCTAAAATCGACAAAATAGGAATCTAGTATTGAATAAAATGCATAAATGCATAATTTCCTCTCCCTCTTCCTCTTTTACTCATAATCACCCTCATAACTACTTATGAACATCTAACATTTCTTATCTATAATAAGCATTTATTTTCTGCACTGGCTTTTTATTTTTTGTCACATTCTGACATTTTCCAACTCGCTTCCATATTATTTGGGCATCATATAAAGTTTTCTTGAAACCTTTGTTTCTCATTGTTCATTTTACCTACTATTTATAAAGATGATATCTATAAATTCTATGAGACTATGGAGAACCATTTTCTTCATTTTTCCTTTGTTTTCTTTGACCATACTTTCATCAGAAATGTCCTTATACTGATTTAAAGAAAAAAAATATGGGGTTCTAGCCCTAATTTCAACATATGTGAGGGAAGGGGTTTCTCATACATTCCACAAACAATTCTCTAACACCAGCTAGATGTCCTGTAATTTAACTCAATTCTGACACTATGCACCTGGAGATAGTATCAGATTCCAGAGGTTAAAAGTTCAGTCCTACAAGACAGCTCCCCTTAGTTCAGACCCATTTTTTTACATGAGAGCTAGAACTATTGGAGAAGTACAACATCTTAGTTTTTACTATACACCACTGTTTCTATACATCACTTCAGATGTTGTTTTACTCTCTTATTCCACCACTACTGAAGTAACTGGTTATTCAGTGTAAAGGCTCTCACCTCAAGTCCATATCAATGCCTCTTGCCTCCACCATGTCTTTTTTCCTTGAACTAAGGCACGAGCTAGAATAAAGGTGACCAGATCAACTCATTCCAGGATTCCCAGGCCTTTCCTGTTTTTAGGACCAAAAGTCTCTCAGGAACTCCCTCAGTCCTAGAAAAATCAGGACAGTTAATCACTGTAAATACAACCTGGCTTCCTCACATATGTGACCCCAAGTGAAGGGGAATTAGTGTATTATGTAGTAAATCTTTGAAAAATATAGAATGAGAGCTGATGGATCAATGCATTCTTCTTTAGTTCCCTGGTCCTGAGATACACTTCACAATACTTCTCAGATAGTCCTTTGTAATCATGCAACCAATAGATAAGAGTGATGGAAATATTAATCATATCTCTCTGGTTTGGCCCTCCCTCTAGTTCTGTTTCTCTCCCATTATTCTTCACCATTGTTCTCTGAGATCGCCCCCCAATAATATATTTACATATACCTTTATTTAAGTTAATATATGCATGCTATATTAATAAAATACACTTTTACTTGGATTTGAAGTACTCAAAGAAAGAAAATCATACTGAAAGATATGGTGAATTTCAGATACAAATTTATATTATTCATATACAAGATTCTTTTTAAACATTCCTCAAAAGTTAAAAAAAGTATATTATGAAAAAATTAAAGCATTTAGAGCATTATCTTTTTTTCGTAATTTGAATTGGGATTAAATCCTTTTTTGAAAGATCAGGAAATTAGTTCATTTAAATTTCCTCCCACATCACCATCTATTATCTCTCAATTTTCATCATTTTTGTTACTTAAATTTTTCTGCTATAGCCTTAAATTCTATGGTTGTTTAATATAAATTATATTTTAAAATAGATTAAAGTCCTTTCACCATATAAGGCCAGATTGAGATTGCCTCAGGATCTATATTAGTATTTCATCCATTCCTGGTTTAAAGAATTTTTCTAATATTTTCCATTACTACATCAATAGCAATTCAAATATATCAAAGTCTTCACATTTCTTAGTTTTCCTTCGTGCTGCACATGTTTGAGTCCTTATAGTATTCAGCATGGCCACCAGTCACTTTGCTAAAGCTTCTCTAGGCATGAGCTACTTTGTTCCATTCATCTTTTAGTTCATTGAATTAACTGTATAGTTTGTTGTTGTTTTGCTTTGTTTTTAATATTTGTGAAAGCAGTTTATAGGTGTCTGAGTTTCTGCATGTTTGTGAATGCTTGAGCATTACATGTGTTCAGTTAAAAAAAAAAAGGCTGTGTACAAACTTAATATTACAATTTCAGAAAAAGTTTTCAGACATGACTCCTCTGTTTTCTGTTACAGTAGTAACAGAAATATTACAGTAGTCTTCTGTTTGCTTCTCTGAGTCCTTAGTTTGGCTGAATTTTGTCTTCAAGAAAGACAAATAGGTGTTAGTTTTTTTTTTTTTTTAACTTTTCAGGTTTGACAATGCTAAGTCCTGTTTTTATAGCTGAACATCTTAATTAGAGTCTCATTTTATTTAACTGAGAAATGTGACGATGGCTCTTTTACCTTCTGGCACTGATTGGCACTCACAGGAGATCTGGGCCCAGCTTGCATTTCATCCCATGAAAGTGAATTGCTTCTTTCTGCCTGCTTGCTTATTTTTTTTTTTATTCTCGAAGTTCTGAAACTTAAAATGTATATGTCTCAGTGTCAACTATCTGTATCATTTTCCAAAGTGCTCTTATGGACTTCAAATTCAGTTATTACCTTTATAAATTTCTTTTCAGAAAAATACACTATTTTAAAATATTTTTCTTTTCATTGTTAAAGTATATAGAAATACCAATTATATTTAAATTGGATGATGTTTTTTACCGTCGCTGTTATCTGTTACTTTCTTCCTAATTTCTTCAAACTATACCACTTTCTAAGTTTTTACTTTCTTTTAGTCAGTAATTCCATTTTCAGCTACATCTATTATCTTCCTTGCCATGTCTAATCATTTCTTAGTTCTGTGTGAGATTTGCTTTATTCTCCATGTGTTTCTGCAATTTTCTTTTTGAATTCTGAGTTCCTGTTTATTGAATTCATTTTATCATTAAATCTCAATGGGAAAATTTCTTCTAAACCTTGAATTTGGTTCTTTCTGTGGGTTTTTTTTTTTTTTGCTAGTTTTCTCAAAAGAAAAACTTAAATAAGTATTTTTCTATAGTTATAATTTATTTTCCCTTTGACTATGCTTGTGGAGAGCTCTGTCTGCATGTCCCATTTGTTTTCATATTGCCATCAATTTTCTTTGATCTCCCTTTCCATCTTAGTTGAGACCTTTCATTTGTTCTGTTCCTGATTCATTCTGAGGCTCAGTTGAAGCTAGGCATTTTATATTTTGTGACATTGTTAATTATTCTAGCATTGCAAGTGAATCCATTTCGTGTTTTGTTAAATCTCCTGTATCGTGGACGCATGCAGTCCCCCCCTCAAGGCTCATGCCTCTGCCACAGAGTACTTTCCAGTAGACTCTCCTCTCTGTTCACTGCAGCCACTTCCATATGTACTCTCCCCACCCCCATGACAGAATGGTAATGATAACCATGGATAATGGCAAACTCTGTTAATCAACCACAGGGGAAAGGGAGATTTCAGTACTCTCATCCAAGCCTCTATCCCCATGCATTATCTTTCTGCTGTGAGGAGTTATTTAGATTAGAAACGGCCTGCCTTCCTCCCTCATTTATTCCCAGTAAAGAAAAATCACAACACTGTCAGGGTCCAGGGCAGGCTACCCCAAATATTCCATAACAGCATACTGATTACTTTGAATAACATTATTTGACAAGCAGCTGGTGTAAGAAGGGCATGTTGACCCTCCCTTGTCTCCCTGAATGCAAACAATAAATCTCTACTGTGAAAGGTGCCCTTCTTGCTCCAGAGGGGCTAAGAAAGAGACATCCTTATCACTAGAGTTAAGAAATCCAGGGCCAAAAAGCTTACATAAACAAATGCTGTTATTCCTTTACTAATTTACTACTCAAACCCAAATTTTGTTTAGATTCCTCACTAATGAGCACCCAAACCTAGGTGTCTTTGTCCTGCCAATTCTTCACAAATATATTGTTTCTTTGTCTAAAATCATGAAAAAGCTGGCTGGTTCATCATTTCTCAAAATATCATTTACGATCTCCTCCATACACATATTAAATTGTTTTTCTCCTGTGAATCTGGTTTGTGTCAAATTTTCTTATTAGTCCAGCCAAAGAACTCAAGAAGGGTAGAGGGGAAATTTTTTCCTCTCAAACTACTGTACCTTAGGAACTTTTTTTTTATCCTAAAGGCTAAAATTTGTTAGGATTCTCTAATTACCTGTACTCTAAAGCTTGAGGAATAACAAATGTTAAACCTAGCTTCTTATAGAGTTTTACCTTGGAATAGTTGAGTAACACTGAATTTCAAGTGACTAAAAAATTTATAAATTAGAAATATATAATGTAGCAAGTGTATAAGTGTTGAAATGAAGTTCATTAGAAATATACACTGTAGCAGGTCTATAAGTGTTGAAACAGTTCATTAGACGCAAATGAACTTTAGAATTGAAAACTCTTAAGAGAGTGTTTAATTTATTATGATAAAGAAAGGTAAACATTGATAATAACAAGAGGCAAAAATGGTCACTTGAGTTCCAGCCAAAGGGCACTTGTTTGAAATATTAATTGAAGCACAGCATGAACAAGTCAACATCTGTTGAATAATAAAGTATCTACGAATAATTGATTTAATGAAATAATAGCAGATTATATTTTTTGGTCCAGAGAGGACCAGTGCTTGCATATCTCATCTCATCTGAGCCTGGATAACATGTCAAGCACATTTTACAAATTAAGAAACTTAGGTAGAGAGAAGTAAGCAATTTGGCCAAGGGCAGCCAGCTACTTTAGTGAAATCAAGTTTCGGAAAAGGCAGGTTAACTCCAGAGTCTGTACCCAGTCTCATATCTCCACTTCAGGAAGGGATGAGATTATCCCTCAGCTACAGCTCCATGTCTTATTTGATCATTCTTTTTCTCATACCTCAGTATAATTCCATAAAATAATTGCCATTTACACATTGGCTTACATACCTGTGGGCTAATGCTTCATATTTTTACCTTCAACTATATATTTATCTTAATTTTTACTCACATTCACTACACAGTTTATGTTTATAGTCCTTGAAACTCAAAGGGGAGACAAATACATTCATTTTAAATTCCCAAAGCATAGCTTAGTGAAAATTTATATCTTAGCATTTATCTTTTCTTACACAGAACCATTTGTTTATGTGTAAGTATCCATCACTTAATGCTCATTTTATTGAAGATATAGAAGGTTTTTTAATCTTTGTTGTATTCCAAACCCAGCATGTTACTTGTGACTTAGAAAGAACTCAGTTAATGTTTACTGGATTTAATTGAATGATGATGAAAAAGTTCTAAATAATAAATAAATACCATTATATGACAAATAAACACTTTAATATAAAGGAAACTAAAATGAAATGAGCCTAACAGATGCAAGTGAAAGGGAAAGGAAAAGTATATTTCTTTAGTAGTGACTTGAAGTTTTATGTTTTTTTCCATACACTTACTGCCACCCTTCCTAGTCATCAATTAATCAGGGATTTTAAGTTACTCTTCCCAAAGTTACTTGGTTCTAATTGTGACTCAAGATAACAGATTTGCACTTCCTCAGCAAAGGCTTAAACCAGCATCACAAATAATGAAAATATTGCTAATCGTTCAATGAAGTAGATAAAATAAGGGATCAAAATACAAACTCTATTAGAACTCACTATAAAATTGAGGGATTAGTCCCACATTCACCTTGAATTTTAGTCACTCATGAGAAAATGATGAAATATGTCATCATTTTCTAAAAATAGCAATATACATGAAAATACAGTGTGTCCTAAACCAAATTCATCTTAAAACATATTGAGAAAAGGATACTAAACTATCGTGTATGTTGATCTTACAAGAGTGCTTTGAATTTGATTTCCTATCTTGTAATTGTATTTTTTTTTTATTACCGCCTAAGATCACTTTATTTCTCATGAGTACTCATGCAAATCAGTGGGTAACATATGTGGACAAATATCCCACTAATTTTTTATTTTCTTAATTTAGTTAGATTGTATGGACTGCACTTTTCTATTTCATAGTATCTTTTAGAATTAACTATATATTTTTATCTATTTAATATCACAAACCATGTTTTGAACATTCAAACATATGAAAGATTTTTGAAGGAAATATTCTGCAATTAATATTTTCATGGTATTTATACATACTTATTAGCATACTTATTATGATAACATGAAAAGTAAAATTACTGCTTTTGAGTACTGGGAAAGAAAATAGAAATAAGCATAATTTATAGGCAAGCTTCATTAGGAAATGTTTAGGTTAATTCTGAAAATCTGAATATTAAATAAGATTTCTTTCACCTTAATTCATAGTCATAAATATGCATGATGAGTTATTTCAGTAGCCAGTAAATTGAGGTGATTCTTGAATCGTCCTTTGGCAATTCCTCCCCTTCATTTCAAATCGATCAGAAAGTCTTGTTGACTTTGTCTTAAATCTTTCTCCTCTGCCCAGTTTCTATTGTCACTGGACTAATATTGGTGCTCATTATCTATGACTTCCCTTGTGCCCACCCTCCATGCAGCCAGCATGATTATTCTGAAATGATATATGGTCATGCCTCTGCAGTTTACGTCTGTCCTGGTCTTCTGAAGTCTAGTTTGAAGTAAAATACTTCTTGGTAATTTATTGGAAACCTTCTGTGATTTTACTCCTGCTTGTTTCTCAGACCCATCTCTTCTCACTACTCTCAACAAAAACTCAGCTCCAGCTCTACTGCACTGTTTGTCATTGTTCAAAGGTTCCATGAATTTTCACAGCCTTGAACATTGCATCTGTTGCCACTGGCAGAAACGTATTTCCCCCAACTCAAGACCAAAAAATGCCACTGATTCCTCTTTTTCCACTTATATTGTTTCAGTTCATAATTAACATGAATACACTGTCATTAAAAAAAAAAATAAACCTCAATGCAAAACATTTAATTCGTTCATCATAAAATAATTTAATGTATCCATGTTGAATATTCTTTTATTTCCCATTTCAGAATAATTGAACAATATTATCACATGACTCTTGCTCTCAGTCAACTCACTGATTTTCCCCCAGCAAGCAAGCAGATAAAAAATGAAAGGTTTACCTTGAATTAAGTACCTCTTCCTCTTCCCTTTGCTGGATTTTTTAAATCTAAAATTATATCTTGTAAAAAACTTTAAATTTGACTTCTTTTACATTCTTTTCTGTTCTGTACCTTTCCTAAAATTAGAATTAAGCTAAACTTGAGTTAACATATTCAGAAATATTTGTGTATCTGACTTTTGTGGTAGTTAGTGATTATTATACAAAAATAGCCATTCTATAGTAGAAGTTGTCTAATGACAATAACAAAAATTAAGACATTATATTTTATATTTTTAATGATCTTAGTCCTTGAACTTAAAAAAAATGCAACCTCATATCAATGAATGTTATTGGGAAGACTTTGTAATGTAAGCAGAAAATCAACAATTTTTTTTTACTTCACTATTCTCTTGTAATAAAAAAGCGAGATTCAAAGTTAGTATTTTCCAAACTGTTTGTCATTGGAAGTCATTTGGAAACATTTAGGACTCTGAACCAAATGAACTTACTAGTATATAAAATATGAGCGTGAAATACATAACAATAATCCTTGAATTTCAAGAGTAAATCACTTAGCTATAATAATTTAAAGTCCTTGAGCATGTATTATAGAGTATACTGCACAATGTAAATATACAACTGGCTATATATCCCCCAATAAACATTGATTTTCAGCTATTTCAGTAATGGAATAGATCTCAGCATAGGACTGTTCTCTTCAGTACTTATTTAAAGACATATCAGTTGTGAGGAACTTACTAACTACTTCTGTTTGAAAACTTCCTTGTTTAATATGTTCAAACTTTGCTTATAGTATTCTAAGAGCATTTTACTCTAAAGACTCTCCGTCATAAAATATTTTCAGTGTAACATTTACTGTCACAAAAAGTCTTGCAATTGATATACACTTAGGAATTTAAATTAGTCAGAGTCATATGTGAAGTTGCCTTTTTTAGAAAGCGACAGCTAGGAGACAAATGTTCCAAATAATGCAATAGTACTGTTATATACAGATAAAAAACATATTCTTAAAACAACAAAAACAAAACAAAATTGTCAGACACAGCAGGACTCTGGTAAAAAGAGTTTAGCTAGAGTAGATGACATACTGAAGAAGGATGATTGCAGGCTGGCAATATCATGTGAAATGTCTAAGCACTGAAGAAATTGTGGGGGTTTGTCTCCTCTGGAAGGTTCTTTCTTCAGGAACTCCAATGGCTTCTCAGAGCAAAGGTCTGAAAGAGCATAAATATCCACTGCGATACGGATTAGGGAAAGGAACATAACCATGTAGGAGAGGCTGCTATCTCTACCTAGATCACACTTGATATCACCATCAGGTAACAACATCCTTAGTCTGAAATAACAGCAACACTGTGGGCATTAGGGCATTTTAGGGCCAGTTTTAAGGTCCTTATATGACAGGTGAATCAGTAATATCATTTGACAGTAGAACATGATTAATCAAAGATATAAAGATGTATATTTTAAATCCTAAAGAAGTTACTAAAAAAATTATAAAAAGATGTAAAAATAATGTCAATAGAAGAGACAATAAGTCAATAGAGGAGGTAAAATGATATAATAGATAATGGTCATTTACTGTAAAATAAGGCAGCACAAGAGTATACAAAGAATAGATAAAATGAGTAGAAAACAGGTAGCAATTTGACTACCTCCATAGTCACATTAAATATGAATGGCTTAAGTGTAACTTCTAAAGATTGTAATCATCAATTGGATCAAATAGCAAGATCCAATTCTATATTGTCTATAAAAATACAGTTCATATATAATAAGATAGGTTAAAAGTAAAAAGATAAAACTATACCATGCAAACACTCACTCCCCCCAAAAAGCTGAAATAGCTATATTAATATCAGTAAAAGCAAGCTTCTAAACAAAAGATATTACCAGGAATAAAATAGGAAAATTATGTCATAATTAAGTGTCAATTCTCCAAGAAGACATATTGACTCTAAATGTATATGTTACTAATAACAGAGCATCAAAATAAATGAGACAATAGATATTGTTAGTAAGCAAATCTATAATAGGAGACTTCAACAATCCTCTTTCAGTAACTGATAGAACAAGTACACAGAAAATCAATAATAGTATAGAAGACTTGAGCACTATCAACAAAATAGTCCTAATTGACTTTTATAGAGCAATTCACCCAGTAACAGTAGATTATACATTCTTCCTAAGGATACTGAATATTCATTAAATAGACCAATTAAAGAGTAGAAATCATAACAATGATATTCTAATAGCTTATGATATTTAACTGTAAATCAATAGCAAATATATCTGAAAAATCATCAAATATTTGAAAATTAAACAGCCCACTTCTAAATAACCCAGGGCTAAAGAGGAAGTCTCAAAATCTCTTTATAAATAGTTTGTACTTAATACAAATAAAAATACAACATATTAAAATGTCAGGGATAAAGGTAAAAGTGTTTTCAGGGTAATTTATAGTATTAAATATCATATTGTAAGGAAAAAATAATGAATTTACCCTCAAATTACTGAATTCTGTTGTTCAAAGTTTATCCCATGGGGCATTAACTCCCATACACTTTCAGGTTATGCAAGTGAATGTGCTAAATAAGGTTTTATATCAGCTTTAACAGAGAAGTCCTCAGACAGGAAGTAGGAGGAGCATAACATGGGAGTTTTACAAGGCACTGTCAGGTTGTGCATCTGTGAAGATTCAGTTGTCCAATGAGAGCTTATGGTCACCCTGGAAACAAAAACGAGATATCGAGAGGATCTGAATATGTTGGGGTGGGAGGACCCTGGGGGAAAGACTGGATTTGTGTATTTCCTTCTAACATATAATAATGGAAGGAACAAGGTGTCGTTTCTAAGATTAGGATGTAAAAATACTGGCTTCCTTCTTAGATGCTCACTCACACTCTCTTGGATTTGCTCACCATGTTATGCCATGTTGCATAGCAACCCTATACGAGGTTCATGTGTCAAGGGACTTAGGCCTGCCAAACATATGAATGGGTTTCTAAATTAATCTATGTCCTCTCTTCTTAGTTTTTAACTGTATCCATAGCCAGGATTGGCTAATGGCTTGACTACAATATCAGGATCAACCTTGAGACAGAGGCACTCAACTCTGATTCCTGACTCCCAATAACTATTAGAAAATACATATTTATTGTTAATATCAGGATCAACCTTGAGACAGAGGCACTCAACTAAGTCACACTCTGATTCCTGACTCCCAATAACTATGAAACCATTAATTTTGGGGATAACTTCTTACACAGCAATACATAATACACTCTTCTATTTCATCTGCCTTTGTGGGCTGTGTGCCAGTCAAGGCCTTAGGTTCTCCAAAGTGCAGTGTTTTTCTCATGTCTGGAGCTTGCAAATAGTGCACCTTGTGTAAAATGCTCTTCTCTAACACCTCTAGTTACCTGCAGCTCCTCCCTCAAATCAAACCATTAATCACATGCCCCTTGCAATAAGTTGTCAAAACTTCCTACGTATTTTCTTAATGGAACCTGTCATAGTTTGGAGTTATATTTTTTGTACAATTATTTGGCAAACAACTGAGATTCCCTTTACACTGTCAGCTTCATGAGGCAAGGTTTTGCTTTTGTTTTTTCACTCCAGCATTCAATATAGCTTGACACAATTCTTCCTTAGTATGCATTTAGTTAATTAACATATGATTATGTGAGAGGCATAGCTATTAGGTAAGTAGTACAAAATGTTCACAGTTTATAGGTGCTATATCTGGAAAACTCTAGTAATGCAACAAAAATAAAAATAAAAAATGTGTTAAATTGTATAGAGATTTGCTTACACACCAAAAATATTTTTCTAATGAAAATTAATAGTCAGGTTTCAAGAAGCATAATGAAAGAAAAAGAATTTTTGTTGTAATAAAACAAAAAAAAATTTAGACATAACTCATTAAGAAATATGTAAATATTCAATAGATGAAATACTGAAGCATTATGAGAGTCTTAAAAGGAGACTTAAATAAATGGAAGTAAGTACATTGTTCTTACATGGAAAGAATCAATATTATAAAAGGTGTCTTTCTGTTAGTTATGTGGCACATCAACATGATACAGAGTAATTATATGAAATATATGTATGTTTTTAATTTTCACTATTAAAATTAATTATGATTTTGGATAGAACTGTCTAACTGGGAGGATTATGAGAGAGGACTCTGGTGGCAAAGAGCACTGCCATTTGCTACTTAAAGGATATCAGATAAATACCTTCCTCTTTCTTAGACTCAATTCTTGAATCAGAAATATGAATTTCATTAGTATAAACTACTTAAGATTTTTTTCTAAGGATAAAGAAAAATCATTAATATTAAGTTCATAGCAGACCACCTGACAACTGGAAAACAATTGGTTTGTGTTTACTCTTGTTATCGTTATTGCCATTACAGTTATTGTTCAAGTTAGTGCTATTACATTATTATCAAATCTGATTACCTATTTCCATTGAGTCTTTAAATTGAGTGGTAAAATGAGGACATACCGTCTTTGAAAAGTGTCTCTCATCACAATCACCTAGGGATTCTTGTTAGGAATTTAGGGGTGTGTGTGTGTGTGTGTGTGTGTGTGTGTGTGTGTGCGCGCGCGCACGCAAGTGCATGCACCATATTAGCATACCTGGGAACACGGACCTGAAATGCACAATTTAAAAAGAAACACAAGTGATTTTAAATTCACACTAAGTTATAAATTGTAAAATTCACAGTGTTAGCTTGTGAATTAAAGTTACGTTTTCATTGGAACTTCTACACTCAATTTAAACTCTAGGAAATATCTAGTTCTAATATATTTAAAACTAACTGACTGTCCTTATTTACTAATAAAATTTACATTTACTTTATTACTGTATCTTTTCTTGCTTAATTTTTTAAAAGCATGTTTAATGTGTATGCATTAATCATACCTTTCATTTTAATTAATGATAAACTGGATTCCAGAAAACTGGAATGTAATTTTATTAAAATTAATTGTAATAAAGTTAAAATAATCACATTTAAAAATGTTCAATTCCTCCTAATGGGGATGAAATTTCAACTGCTATTTACATAATTCCAAATATAATTCAGAGAACTGTAATCATATATTAAACCCTGACTGCTATTAACTGTTTCTTCTGTTTCCTCACTGTGAAAGTATTATATATGAGGAATATAAGATTTGAGAGTTCAAAATGGCTGAGTAAGGGTATATATTAACCTGTTCTTCCTTCTAAAATCACATTGAAATTACAAAATAATCACAAAATAAACTAAATAAACCAATTAAAGACTTGGAGGTCCTGAAAAACCAAGAGGATTCCTTTTACGAATAAGTTAGTGAGGTATTTCCAAAGGATATAGAGCCAACAAGAGCAGATTGCCTTTAGAGGATAAACCTAATCTGAAACTTCCACAACCCAATAGAGGCAAAATTAAGAAATTTCAAATAGTGAGATTTCAAATCTCCCCAAATGCATCATATAAAGAAACATGATCTGGGAAACTAGAAGAAGGTGTCTCATAGTTAAGTATGAAATTCATTAATGCTATGCCAATTACATCTTGTCATTATCTGTGTCTAGACTATTTGTCACAGAATAAATTAGAAAGGATACCTCTCCATAGAGATCAAGTAAGGTAAGTACATAGAGGGCACTGCAGCTGGAGATGGAAACCAAAGGGTGCACAGGACAGCCTCTGGTCATTAGCATAGAATGTCTTTTCTTTCTTATTCAACAGAAAAGCAAGAGCAGACTTAAAGTCATAACTATCATAGCTGGAAATTATGTAAACTAAAACTGTTTGAAAAAGAAAACATATTCAATATTGTGCTGATGGATTAAAAAGAAGGCACTTAAACTATTAATACTGATCAATGTTAATTATTATTACAAACTTATACAGAAAATCCATGATCATCAGATATTTGAAGGAAAACAGAAGTACCACCAGGTGGACAAATGAAAGAACTATTCATTAAGAAAATTAATGCAAACATAAATAAATACAATTAGCTTAATAAATGTCTTTAGTAACCTTTGAGAAGATACCATTCCTGCAAAATATGAAATTTAGTTTTCAGGGAGCTTGGAAATTTAAATAAATATAAATCCAATCTTAACAAAATAGACACTAGAGAAGAATAGAGAATACAGTAAGAGAAAAACGTTTCAGATTAAATAGAACATTTCACTAAAAAATAAAAAGGCAAACACACACACACACACACACACACACACATACACACCAAAAAAACAAAACAAAACAAAACTTTCTACAATGATGGCATCTGCAAGGCCAGCATTTTTAAGTCTCTCTGCTATGTCTTCACATTGCCTTTTCTACTATGTAAGCAAAATCTCCCTCTATGTCCTTTTTATAGAAGTACATATATGAGATGGCATTACAGATGTACCAGGGTAATCCAGGGTGATCTCCCACCTCAAGACATTTAATTTACTCATATCTACAAAGACCCTTGTTTTTGTTTGTTCGTTTTGGATAAATAAGATAACTTTCACAGGTTCCAGTGATAGGGAGGAGGATAGCTTTCGGTCTGGCATTTTTAGCCTACCATAATTCAATATTAATAGATACACAGAGAAATAATACTTTTATGTTAATAGTAATATAATGTTAATATCTAATATTCACTTTCAAAATATTTCTAATCAAGATGGGCAGGATTTAGAATTTTCCTTCAACTCAGAATATATATATATATACATACATATATATATATATATATATGTATATATATATATATAAAACCATCAACTGTCACACATGCACTGTGAGAATATAGATAATATGAATAGATGAACTTTATCAATTGCTGTATAAATAATAGATGATGCTAAGAATTTACTGATTCTAATAGATTTGAGAATGTCAAAATGTATCATTATTATGAAATTATCATAACAAATTAACAGAGCAAGAGGACAAATATTGAATCTATTAATAGTAAATAAAAAATAATAGTCCTTTATTTCTCAGAATTAACCATTAAGATGAACAAACCCAGTGTTATTAAAGCTGGATATTGAGAAAACTAGAAAAATAACAGAAATATTATTTTACCTGTTGTAATTTAAAGTCTACAAGGTATTCTGAGTCTGAGAATAGAACATCATGAATACAGATAAACAAACAAATAAATAAATAAATGATTTTCCCCCAAATAGCAAACTAAGCTTTCATACTATTTATTAATCTTACTGAAATAGCACCTGATCCTCAAAGAAATAGTCTCACTCTCATTAAGTTAAGGCAGCTGCCATTCCAAAGAAAATAAGCAGAGGAAGAAAATATTCTATTTATAGAAGTTTTTTAAAAGAATGTCTATCAAGAGCTCTCTGGCTTGAACACATACAAAAATACTTCTATTACTTTTAACTGGAATGGAGCAGAGTGAATCAGTTTCCCTGTTCTGAAATGTGAAAGGGCAGGCATTTCATTTTATTTTTTTCCCAGCTTTTCTACATTAAAAAATGACTCAATTTTTTGACAGTCTGCCACTATAGATGGCCTTGTTATAGTGCATGGTCATTCTGGTGAATGACTTTGATTACTCTATGTCCTGGTGCTGTGAAAATCAAGTAAAAAAAAAAAAAGAACAGTTTCTTTTTAGTAAAAAAAAAAAAAATGCCGGGAACGTCTCTCTCTAAAGAATAAAAATCCTTCCTATAGAAGTGCGATAAAAAGCCCAATCAACTTTATTTTACTTAGGTAAAAGCTTTAAGGAGTGATAATCTTGTTTTTGAGATTTAAAAACTACTCCCTTCTTTTTTCTTTCTTTTTTTTTTGTTTCAATTAACCTGACATTTTATATAAAATATATTTTATTTTTAATTCTGTTTAGAAACAACAAAAACAAAGTTCTTTACAAAAAACATTTAAAATAGTTAACACTGATAGGACACTGAGATTATGAATTTAAGATCATTTTCTCTTTTTTACAGTTATAAAATTTCCATAGTCTAGGGGAAAACCTTTTCCCAGATCAGTGCTTAATAAATCTTTGTGAATGAATGAGTGGTAATTCATATTGAGTTTTGACTGAACATATGACCCATACGGAAATGAACATTAATAAAATATTTTGTTTTGCTACTAGCTCAAGTCTGTCTCACAGTGGACACAGTGACTATTAGAGAATACTTATTCTGCAACTCTGTCAATGCATTTCTAGGTGATATCTTACTTCCCAATAAAGGATTTCCTGTGGACAATTGGCTCTCGTTGGTTAAAACAACTAACGTAGAATAGGCTACTATATTAAAATGTTTGCTGTTAAATTACTCACATCATGGTATATCATTATTAGAAGTATTCAAAAATATGCTATACTTCATACGTTAAAATCCTAATGTGGAAAAAATCATATTATTTAAGAAATATACCAAGACTAGTATTTATCTGATGAAAGAAAATTCTTCTTCCAAGACTGCAATATTAGAAACACTTTGAGCTATCAGCTATTCATTTAATAAAAAGCATCATGTGTGTTTGTATTTTGTTTATTAACAAGATGCACACTGAAATATTTCCCAAAGAACTAAATTACTAATTACTAATATTTTATTATGGTCATGTCTAAGTATTAATTTTATTGGTTATGGTATTTGAATATGTCTGTTACCCAGTATTTTTCAAGTTTTGCTAATGTAAAAATGGGGCTGATCTGACAGCCATACAAAAGCAAGCCCAAAAATCCTTGAAGTATAACACAATGGCCTCAATTCTTACATTCAGATTGAAGTATACAAGAGCCCAAAGAATTAGGACCCTATGTGGACTTACTACAGAGGCAAATCTCATCACGAGTATCTGTCCAAAGAAAAATCCAAAACTTTTTCAAATACAAACATAAAGGTGGAACAGAAGACCTCTTTAAAGGGACGGATTGTGCAACTGAAAACATTTCATTAAAAATGTCCTAGAAATAAGGAAGGTTCACTTTGACCTTGCTGTCTTTTACATTTGTACATAGAGTATTACCAACTTTTTTCCATAAAATAAGACATATGATTCTAGGTATGTTGGAAAAGGTGTAGTATACATAAGGAATTTTTCAATAGTTATTGATTTTAAGAATTTCTTTTAGTTTTTCTATTTTCTTTCACACATACTTATTTCTTCTTATATTTTATAGTTGTAGTTATCTTGACTTTTCTTGAAACATTGTTAAAAATAAATACATATATTTCAAGCAAAAAAAAAGTTCCTATAGACAAGGAAGCGTTTATATTTGATAAGAGAAAGCAATGAATTGTAAACAAAAGTACTAGGATAAGAAAGAGAAAGACCTAAATTTTATTTTCTTTCTGTCTTATTAATTATGTTTTGCATTCAACAATTAACTTGCCCAATGGATAATCTTTACATTCAAAATAATTTCATGATTATAAGATAAATCGTTAAAGATAAAGGCATTAGAAAACCTTTGTATATCAGAGATTCCTCTACAGAGTGTCAGAATATATCAAAAAGTCATTGTGGTATATTTATTTGGAAAAAAACAGGAAGAAACTAACTTCTTAAAAACAAAACAAAGAAAAAACATTAAAGGCAACATTGTTTTCATCTTCAAAGTAACATTTGTTAACAAATGTACTGAACAAAACAAAAAAGAACAGGTATAGCCACATGTTGTAGCACTAGAAATAGTGTTAAACTTTGTCTTTCAAGTAAATGTATTAATAAAGTTCTTGTTACAGCGTTTGTAAATAGTAAGAGCTATATAAATGTTCTTACTATTGTTTATTCTAGTGTACGTTTTATTTGAATCATAAACATTTTTAGATTAATTTTATGTTTAAAAGTCCAAAGATGAAGAATATATCATGTACTTGGAGAACACTTACTCATTTATATGACATTTTTTGTTATTCACTGTTATACATTTTCAGAAGGTTTAAAAGTAGATTTTTAAAAATTATTCAAGTGGAAAACTAATTGGACAGTTTATTTCTTGAAATATATCCTTGTTAGTAAACAAAATAAATGTTATAACAACTTAGTAATATTTATACAATGTAATATTGTGAACATATGTGAAAAAAATAAATTTTAAAATATTATACAATCATTTATAAATATAGAGGAAAATTAATACCCTTTCTTAAAGTTAAAATTAGAAAACAGAGCAAAGGCGTATGCTTATTTAAATAATCACAAATAAAAATATTTGGAAAACAATTGAATCTGAATTTTAATAATACATCATATTTGCAATTATGTCTATATATAAAGTATTATTAAGATATGTTTAATATGCTAAAACAATTAATTTTATAATTTAAATATCATTGTGAGGCACAGAAAAAGCTCACACCATACACGTGAGGGAGAATGAGTTAACTTAAAGCTTAAGAATATAAAAATGAGTATTTGAATCTGCAGAGAATGTAAACAGTTAAGCAGAATGCAATCTTTGCTACTACAGAGGTGATAATTATTATGAGACTTATGACTGCGAGGTAATAATTTATATCAGGGGATTTGGTAAGGCTTTAGAATGAAGGAGAGAACATCTGAAATGAAAATAGAGAGGACAGAAACAGAGGCAGATATTTTTGGATAAAGTAGGTTAACCAGCTGTAAAAGGCAGATGATTCAAGAAAGAAATACATATATGCAGAAAACATGTTGAGGAAGTGACAATAATTGTGTTGATAACTTATTTTGTGCTTTTTATTGTGGATTCTAGTTATAAAATGCTGCTAGGAAATTAAATGTGAAATGAAAAAAAAAATTTCACTGACTAAGAACAGAGGCTAATTATAATCATTAATACATATGTTTTAATGTGGGTCTGGACACATTCTAAGTGTTCCTTTTACATTAATTTATTTAATTCTGTAGCAGATATGAAAGTATAAACTCCATTTTACAGATGAGGAATGAACACCCAGAGAGGTTAAATAACTTCCCCAAGGAAACACAGCCAGTAAGAGGTCTATTTAGGTTAAACTAATAGTTTAACCTAAATAGACTGGTCTCCAGTTTATATTCTTAACAATTATACTGTATACTACCTCTCCATATGATGTCCTAGAACAAATACAGCAACACTCCAAATTCTCATTTTTCCACATAAGAGTAAGAATTCAAGTTATGTCATTTTGCATAAAAATTTATTTTTCCAAGAATATCAAGCTTACTAGAAATCTTATAAATATTCTTAAATATTTATTCTAAATAGTCTTCCTTTGTTATGTTCTTAAACCTGAATATGTAATATAAGTGGAAAAACTGATAAAATCCTTTTCTGAAGAGTAGGGAGCATGTATACAAGTAACACTTTCAAAAAATTCATCATTTCTTCTCTACTTAAATGGGAAATATTTATTGATAAAGAGCAGGGTAGTTGCTGCCAGAATTTAGTGAAATAAAATAAAATAAAAAACTATGAATAAGAATAAGCAATCTGAAATATATATATTATGCATGCCATATACTAAAGAATATAAAGAATATATGGATTTGATTTGATTTTTTTATTCTTTCTTTCTTTTTTTTTTTTTTTTTGGTCTTGGATTGGAATATTTTTGTTCATTTATATTCAAACCTACTTTAGAAAAAGTTTTTATTTCATGAAAAAGTACTCGAATCTTCTCTGCAGTCAAATTCAACAAAACAAGGTAAAAATCTGCCAACATTGATTTGAAGAAAAAAATCAGCCAAGAAATCGTTGACATGAGTCACAATAAATATTTGGGTTCTGAGTCAATCTTTGGTAATAGTTTTCTATGGCCATCCTGAGATCACTCATTTTAACTGTCTTCTGAGATCTGGAGAGTGAATATTTGTCAGTGGCCCAATTTGTTCTGAAAATTTTAGCTCTCAGGGGAAATCTTCCAGACCTGTCTCTTCCCCTCATAGACTCTAGCTGTCAATGCCATAGGCTATGCATTCCTAAGAGATGACATGAAAATTCTAAGATGTCTCCTGACTAGATAGAAGGGAGTATCAGAGATAGCCTTTCTTTCTCAAACACACACACACACACACACACACACACACACACTGTCTCTCCCCTCCCACCACAAAGCTTGTAGTCAGTAAAATGTGGATTAGTGTAATATTTGCAACATTGCTTATCTGATTTGTTCCTAAAGTTTTTAACATTTATAAAGAATCACTCCTAGGCAAAGTTGTGGAATAACCAAACCATGCCTTTAGTATCTGTGATCGCACACTGAATATTTTTCCTACTTTGAAACTCTTCTGTTAACCCACGTCCTTCAGTTCTCCTTGGAATTTCTCCCTCCTGCTGCACTGAGGCCTACACAAGGATCCGAGAAGCTCACTCACACAAATACATGCTAGTATTTTATCAGTTTCTAAGTAGTTTCTATTTTATGTGTGTTTTGTATTTTAGTAGAGAAAAAAATTTGAAACCTTGATTAGGTTTTCATTTTAAGAATGAAATTATACTATGCACATATGCCATCATACTCCTCAAATCTATTATGATTTAATTATTTACAAATAATTTTGTACTAAAATCATTATGTCTTTCAAAGATTTTTGATACAAAATTACACGTTGTGGTCTAGTAGTCTTTATTTGCTTTAAAACTGACAAGGGGAGTGTTCAACTTATTGAGCTGATAGAGAAGGGATGGTTTCAGTGGTGAGATGGCCAGTTGGAAGTAAGCACAAGGGGCTGACATGAGAATGAAACGGCAGGCACAGACTTTACTGCGTGGAGGGCCGTTCTGTTGAGGGGAGCGCACTTCTGCTTCTGCTATTCTCCTGCTCCCCTTCTGCTCCCCAGCGGACCGCATGGCTTCACACATATTAGAGTACAATAGTGGCATTAAGCCACACATGCATGATACAATAAGCTGAATTATGTTTACATATTTTAGGTACAGACGCCCTACTACACTAATGTAACATTCTAAATCCGGGGTCCTATTCCTGGGCGTGAGCCTGAATTATAGCCAGACCTGTGACTAGCCAGGCCTGGGATCCACACAGATTAATAGGAGAAAAATAAATTTAATTAAGCACATACAGGAGCCCCATGAAATATGAGACTCAACAAAGTGATGAAAGCAGATAGCTTTTATACCTTTTACACAAAGAAACATTAAATTCGTGAAGAATTGACAAGACAATAGAGGTTTGGGCTGGGGATAGTAAAGTGAAGAAGTAACAAGATTTGTTAACATAGCCTTCTTGGCCCAAAATTTCCTATTTCAAGTGATAGGAATGTCTCTTTCCCGCCCGGTACAAGAGAATATCTTTCACATGAGAGATTTATGTCCTGTTTCAAGGGGACAAAGGAAGGTCAGAGTGTCCTTCTTACACAAGCTGTTTCTCAAGTGACTTTAATTAAGAATAATATGGCAAAGTGATATATTTTGGTGGGGCATATTCTCTGTCAAGAGGAATATTGGTAATCTAGAACTGTTGCTGGGCTGGAATGGTGAGCAGTAATATAGCCTAGGGGTTTAACTCATTGCTGTCATACCCAGGATAATCAGAGACCCTGACTGACATTTCCCCTCAGACCTGTATTAGAAATCTATTCACATGGTTGATATAGTTTTTTTCATTTGTGTTTTTAGTACCCCCAAAGATACACTTTAAGCCCTTTGTTTTTTGAAGAAATGTATTGGTAATCATTCTTATAAAACCAATGAGTTAAAAGTAACAAATATGGAGAAGTTACAAGAATCTAAAATATCATAAATTATAACAGTGGCTAAGGATTCATAGCTCTTTACTTTTTAATTATTATTTTTTGCCTTTTGAAATTGTATGTTGATATTTTTTAAAACTGACTTTTGTATGTTGAGATTGTCGTCTGTTTCCTTGTTAAACTTCCTTGGAATTTCCGATACTTTTTAAAATAGATTCCTTAAGATATTCAATATACACAAACATGTAAACTGTGAACGAAGATCAGATCTAATCTGATCTATGTAATCTTTATTTCTTCCCTTGCCTAATTCCACCAGTTCATTTTTCAAAAGAATTAATGAAAGCGGAAAACACTTCTTGTGCACAATAAATTTTAGAATTTCACTATTAAATAAAATATTGGCAGTAGCTTATCAAGTTTAGAAAGTTACTTTTCATTCCTAGTTTTTACTGTTTAGGTCTATGATCCATTCTGAATTAAATTTTCTGCTTCGTTAAAGTAAGGTTGAGGTTATTTATTTTTGGTTTTTCTTCACATGAATATTTACTTGTTCCAACAGTATTTGGTTTAAAAATGTCTCTTTCTCCACTGTATTACTTTGGCACTTCTGTTGAAAATGAATTAACCATGCATGAGTATATCCATTTCTTGATCTGTTTTTTTGTTCTACATTTCTATATTTACACAAATACCATACAAATGTGATTAAAGCAGGCTTATAGTAAGTTTTCAAAAGCAGGCTTATAGTAAGTTTTCAAATCAAGTAGTGTTTGTGTTCCAAGTTTGTTTTTCTGTTTTGAAATCATTTGGGCTTCCCTGGGTCCTTTGTATTTTCATAAAATATTTAGAATCACTTGTCAGTTTTTACAAAATAACAGTCTTTTGCCATATTAAGATTACATTGAATCTATAGATTAATTTATGAATGTTTTGAAAACTCCATTTAATTAAAAAAGTTTCATGACATCTTGTAATCACCATCATACTTTCAACAATGTATATAACACATTAAATAGATATATTAAAACAACCTAGAGTTATTGATATAAAAATGTTATAATCCAGCAAATGACAATGAGGTATTTCTGGAAGCTGAGTCAGATGATAACTCAAGAGTTTGTTTGCTCTCCTTAGAAAGTATAAGGATAATTGAGGATACACACACATGCGCGTGCACACGCACACACACACACACATGCGCGCACACGCACACACACACACACACACACACACTCCTTTGAAAATGTAACACCAAATGTATTTTTAAAGCAATCAAATAAGGAAAGCAACCAAATTAAACAAAATAAAAAGTTAGGCCAGCAGAAAAGGTCATTACTTCCTTTGAGGAAGAAAGTATGAACAGATGAAAAGGAATAATTAAGAGAAATATTGCAATTGTAACATTCTTACTGTAATGTGGTAGAGGTAGGCAAAAAAATATTTCATAGAAGCAATAGGCTTCCCAGATTACATACTCTTAGTTAAATTTTGTCCTAGCACAACAGGTTTTAAAAAACTCTGATTCAAACACATAATCTGTAAATATTGTTGATAATTTATTTGGTATTAGTATGGAAAACTGATTTCCTATTAATAAAATTACTATTGCACTTCTTTTATAAGTACTTAGGAAATTCAAATGTATTATAGCATTTTTTTGCTTATATGGTACTGCCAGTCATTTTACTTTTATCCATTATTAATAAATGGAAAGCATGAGTCAGAAAACACTCTTAAGTTAGAGGTAAATATGCAAAGGCATGACTCTAACTTTTGTTCTAGGAGTAGGTTTGAAACTTTGTGTTTTTCTTTTGTTTTGCAATTATAATTGGACTTATTACATAAGAAAATGTTTTCAACTTGATTGCAGTTACTGTTTTAATTTTTCTTAGCAGTGTATTTAATACTTTTTTTTAAAGGATTTAAATTTAAATAATCAAATACACCATTTATTCTTGTGGGGCACGTTTGGGAAATGCTCCTTGGTTCTTCCCAATGATAGAGCTCATTGGTTCTTCTTTTCTGTTAGCAGCTGGGGCAAGAATCGAGTTCACCTTGTTCTGAAACTTGAAACTAGGATATGAGAGAAGCTAGCAAAGAGTGTTAATTATCTTTAATGGCATATTTGTTAGGATGAGACTTGGCCTAAATTAGGTTCTCATCTTTATAAGGAGTAAAGCAGTTAATCAATATCATGTTAGATTATTCTACTAATATTATTTGGCTTGTCACTAGTTAGTGACCCCCAAAAGTCGTTTGGCTCACTGACTTCCTTATCACACTCTAACACTGCCTGGAGGTTAAAATCCCTTTCCATTTGGAAAAGACATAACATCATGCATCTCACTGACTCCAGGTTTCTTAGTCAAAGGTGTCTAAAGCTACTTCTTAAAATCTTCCTGACTCATTGATTAAAAGATATATGAATAAAGTCAATTAGGCCAGAGGCAGTGGTTGTGGTTTGGAACATGGCTTTCATCCTGCTGTTTTAAGTCGGAGTAAGAGATATACCCTGCACATCACCACAATATGCTTCTACCTTCCAGAAGTACCTGGCTACTTGATCAAAGGACTCAGAGTCCTGGACCTGGTGCCACATAAAGGAGGTTCAATATCTCAAACACGTGGCTTTGGATGCTCTGTTTTTCTTGCCAAAGAACTTGAGGGAAACTGGTCTGGAGACTTATAGAAACATAGGTGGCAAACTGGGGTTACTGAATATACACAGTACAGGTAGTCTGTTGTATAAAAGATCATTATCGTGATTCTCTACAAAACCATTAGCAAAAAAGAGGTCTAATCTTTTTTTTAATTTAGCATAAAAAGCCTTTATTGCCCTTTTTCATTAGTACCGGTATATAAATGTCAATGTAATATGATTGCCTTTAAATAGGCAAGAACTTTTCATAGTTTCATATATTTCTCATTACGATGCTATCCTTTTTAAACTTGTTCAATGTTGCTGAACATGATGTAAAAAACCTAGTTATATGGCCTAAAGGAGCAAAATTCTCACACACACGTGTTTCTTTTCTGGATGTGGAAAATAATTAATTGTCCCATAAATGCTCTTACACTCCCTTTATGTGACTAAACTGAAAATCCTTGTATTTTTCTGCTTCTGGTTTTACCCATTCTTGTGGAGGACTTCTAAAATACAATTTATGTGCAGCCACACTTTATTGTGTTTTTACCATTATGAGATGAAAAGGCCAATATCATTTTAAAGGTCATAACTGACAGGATATTTACAATATTTTTATAGCTCTGCAAGGAGAAAAATTAATTTGTTGCATCTATTTACACTGGAAAAGAACTATCTTTGGAAAACATAATTGTAAAAGCCATTTCTGTAGTAAGGACTCATAATTCTGCTTTCTTGGGTATTGTTTATAGGCTTGATGATATTATAAGAGTTAGAATATAAGAGTAAGTAACTAAAGACATAAATTCTGTGCCTCATATAATCATAGGATCATAAAATGCTTAAATAATCTTCTATTCTGACCTCGATTTTATCTTATCTGTTTCATAAGTATTGTGTCTTAGCCTTGGTTTCCTAGAAAACAGAGCTTGAGGAAAACCTTACATGCTCTATCTTTATTGAATGGGTGAAAGTCAAATGAAAGCAAGAGTGTGGGAAAGAAGGGGAGGAAATAAAATGTGGTGTTTGATCAAACCGGACATGGTTTCGAAGAAAATAAATATGATTGCTGAGTTATGGGACATCTCCACGAGATACACAGCAACACTGACATCAGATCAGTTCCTTGAAGGAATAAAAAACAGACATTTCTATGCTAGTTAGTTCCCATCTCCTGTCTCTTATTAATCAAAATCTTTGTGAGGCATTAATCCACCTGAATTAATTCAAAAGCCACAAGGAAAGTAGATATTTCCAGTTAGATGCAAGTACAGCTTAGTCAGATTAGATGCTGGGGCTGCTGCAACTCATGCCTTGGAGGACACAATAGTGGCCATGGCTAATATCCATCCCTGGTCCCATGGCTACCCCTAGGCAATTTGTGGTGTTCAGAGATGAGATGCAGTTACTGCAGGCAGGGCTTTACAATCATTCTATCCAATCTGGAAACAAAGAAAATGAATGAGACCCAAGTAACCATGAGTGGTGTATTAACTCAGTCTGAAACAGTTTACCCTGCAGGCCAATGAATATAGCACATATGCACTCTTATGACATACACATCTGTTACTGAAAAAGAGACCCTTATTTCTTTCTCAAGAAAAAAGGAACAAGTACAATTCTTCAAAGTAAAGGTCAATTTCAATATCCTCGGATGTAGTCCATGATGCTACAAGGGATCCCAGAATTAAAATTTATATTTACTTTCTATTTCCTTCACCATTCATTTTAAATTTCACTTCACCTTTTACCAACATTTTGACTGGTTCTCACTCGTTTGTCTGATGAGCTGATGAGAACTTCATTCCATTAAGGAATAAGAGCTCTCCTACTTCTACCACTCAGTTTTCAAACATTTAACTGTGTTGTCACAGAACTATGTTAACCCTCTTGCTCTGTTATAGTTCTTAAGGACATTGACCATTTTGATATTCCACAGAACATGTTGTCTCACCGTGTTAAGGGTATCATGCTAATCAGATGAGGGAAGCAGTAAATGGGATGTACTCTTATCTAATAAGACACAGGTGAACCGAGAGTGATCGATAAACTTTTCAGATTCATTGATCTGCTGTATTTGTGGTTTTTATGTGGGTCTAGTGGTCTGTGATATTCCAAGAAATCCTCTTAATTTATAAGATACTTTGTTACACTTCCAGCCACTAAAACACAAAGTGTGGCCTTTATTGAGCCACTTGGATTTTAAAGTGCTTGTGGGTCCTGCTCTGGTGTCATTATATGATGTCTTAGAAGGTTGCTTGTTTTGATTGAAACATAGAGCAAGAGAGGTTCTGTATCATACCTGCAGCCTACCACTCGGGCATATAATCCAGCAGATCTGGTGGTGATAGATATATCTGAGGTAAATAAGGATGCTAGATGGAGTGAAAAAGGATCCCCAATAACAAGAGGTTGTATAGATAGAAGTGGAAAAGATTCAAGCCTGGTTAAGTTTGCTATGGTCTATTGTCACTATAGAAAATGGACGGCTATCTCATTAGGGTGCCCCTCTCTCCCTCTGGGCTGACCTTGTAGAACACTAATGATGGGAAATACTACTAGTAGGCAGAGATACAAGCAATACATTGGTCATCCAATATGTATGGAAAGAAAGATGGTCTGAGGTGTGGAAATACTTAACTTCTATGCTGTGGTGGAGGACTCTGTCAGAAGGCCAAAGACCTACAAAGAATAATGCTGGAAGTCTACAGCTGAGTTCTAGGAAAACTAAATATGGCTTATTTAGTAGAGACTGGAGACTATGGAAGAGTAAATTAAGTTTGTTATACCTACAATGAAAAGAAGAAGCCATGGAAATGGGTGGCTATACTTACTGATTCAAACAGCCAGCATCATAGAGAAAGATAGAATATTCCATTCTAAAAATTTCTGAATATTGAATTTACTCAGGACATAGATTTGGGCTCCCCTGTATTCAGTTCACACTTTTTTCCTGGACCTGAGTAAAGTGCATCTGCAACTTAAACACCATCTATATACTGAAGACATCCCAATTCAGTATTTAGAAGCACTGGTGAGAAGGCCATACTTATTTAGAACATAGTGATGTAGCAGCCAGGATGTAGGAGGGCTAAGAAAAGAATACAAACTTGAAGGCCAGTTGAGAGGTATAAGTATTTTAAAAAGAAAAGAGAGATCAAATGTATTGAATGTTGTTGCTAGATCAAATAAAATTAGATGATCAGATCTTAGGATCATTTGAGCATTACAAGCAAAATATAGATGAAGATTGGTTGAAGAGCTAGTAATTTTGAAGGTGAAGACATCTTGAATCTAAGAATGTTCACAATCTTCCATTTTCTAGTAAAACTGTGTTATATTTTACACCTTGACATCTGGTTTTGCCATATTTAAAGAATGCTAATCTATTTCATTTTCATTTTACTAAAAAGCCATTTATCCTTTCAGCTCCTTCACCTCACTTCACTTAACTTTTGATCTAAAAAACAGTAAAAATAAATATATCATGTTTCTTGACCCATGTTTCCTACTCTACTAACCTCTCCACTTTCTTATCACTGTAGATCTACTGGCTCATCAAAAAAAAAAAAAAAAAAAAAAAAGAAAGAAAAAGAAAAGAAAAGGAAAAAAGTAATATTTATTAACATAGTTTGTCTCTCATTTTACCTAAATTACTTCATTGTATCTTCATAGCAATCTTACGAACATATAAATTATTTTTACTCTCATTTTACAGATGACTAATCTGAAACTCAAAGTTACAAAAATATATAAGTGGAAAATGTGGGTTTCAAATACATTTATTCTGATTCAATAGTTGTTTTTGATCACAGCCCTCTCTATTACATTTTCATCAATCATTTCAACTACTTTGCCATTCAAATTCATCATACCTTAAAGCTTCCCATGGATTAGCTATTGCAAAATGTCATCACTGTGAAGTAACCTTTATGTTACAGCTATCCTCCTTTCTCAGCTGTTAACCTTGCCTTACACTTCACTAGAATTATCTAGGTCAGAAGACACAAGGCATTGTGTTTTTTCAGAGGCATTCTCTTCATAGGCAATTGTATTCTTTCCATTTAAAAACATGACCACATGCTTCCTTTTCCTCATTTCCAAAGGATGAATACTCTTCTTTTGCAAACTTATATCAATTGTCTCTGCATTGGATTCTACCTTCTCCTGCTTTTTTGGGGGACTGAAATATTTAAGACTTGCCTTTCTACAATTTTAGTTATCTTACCAGTCAATTTTTTCTCTGTACATATAAAAATACTTAAGTATTCCCACAGTGAATAATAAATTAACAACAACAAAATATTCTCAAACCTATGCACTCTTGGGAGTACTCCACTATATAGATTTATTTATTCATATTTTTCATAAAACAACTTCCAGATTCTGCCTCTTTTTATTCAAACATTACTTACTCAGGCTCTTCAGTCTTCTCATCTTTCTTTATTGGATGGCTCTAAACAATGTTATCAATAATTGCTGAATATAATGGAAACTTTATACTTCCTGTTATATCTGATGTTCACTGTATTTGTTATTATTAAGATAGTTCACATTTTCTATACTCTGTCTTCTGTTGTATTTTTCTCATAGTTTGTCAGGTATCACTAGGAACTGTCCCCTTCTACATGTTTTATGGGTTCTATAGTTCTGTTAAACTTTAAAAATATTGATGTCCTCATCCTGAAACACTAGAATTAATTAATTATAGAATATTCATACCATGGAATATTTTATAGAATGAGAATGAATTACCTAAAATTATATACACTATAAATGAATCTCTCAGATATAGTGTTGGCTGAATGAGTAGAAACTCAAGAGTGCCTATGCTTCTTTTCCTTGGTCTGAGTGTCGAGTATATGGACATGTTCGTTTGTAAATAATCTGTGTGTGTCTACATATATACACACACATATGTATATACCTCACTTTGAGTAATCTTTTATACATCCCTGGTTTTTACTATTAGCCTGGAAATTTCTCCAGATTTGCATACCTGTTACCATATCGATGTCCATATCCATGTGCTTTACTTACTGTCTCCACCATGTTGCCACCAGTATGTCATATGATGTCTTCAAAATCATCATTTGCAAAATTAAACATACTTCCTTCAAAACCAGCTTGACCCCCAAATTGTCACTGAGAATTCAAACTGGTCTTCATTATCTCTGAACATCAAATATTAATATAACATCTTCCCATTAAACATCACAAATATTAATGCTTTAATTCAGAACCTTAGCTCTCACGTTCAATACTTCACAGGAGCTCATAAGTAGTGTCCTTGGCTTCTAATTCTCATTTAGTCTTCCAGATTGAATTCAAGTTGTTATTTCTAAAACCAAAATGTTCATGTCACCCATTATTAAAACATTAAGTAATTTTAGTATAAAAGATACATTCTTTACCAAAACCCAAACTAATAAGTTAGTTTTATTTCTCAATACAACCCTCACCTACATCATCTTCTTTGCTCTGGCCCCTAATAGTCTGTGCCTCCAGGCTATGTTTGTTAATACTACCCCTCCACCAAAAATGGTGTTCCTATCACAAGTATATTCCTATCCATCATTCAGGTTCACATTACAGTTTTTCTTATATAAAATGTTCTACCTGTATGCCTCAGAAATAAAAGATACTTTCTTACACATCTTCCTGTCTCTATGAATATTCATAGAAGCAAACAATTTAATACACATTGAATTAAATTCAAAACTCTTCCCTGTTAGTAATTATATTATTCCTATATGGTTCTATGCCATCATTTTTTCCTTATTTTATCTTAATTGTGTCTATTTTCAGTCTCAATTACAGACTCCCCATTCTATATTTTCCTAGTTATTTATTTTTTTGTGGAACACTTCTCACTGTGCTTATACTAGAATATATGAGGGCTGGAACATTTTCTGTGTTGTTTCTTGCTGTGGTCCTAGCACTTAGCCTGACACACAGTAGGCACTCACAATATTTGTTAAGGAATAAATTAATATAGGTGAAACCACATTAATCATGTGATTTTAGCTGCCATAAAAAAAACTAACATGCTCCATAGAAATCTCCAGATCATTTTCTTCATTTCAGAACTTTTTTTTTAGTATATGATATTTTGGATCTTGACACATTAATATATTTGTTTATCACTTCATATATTTTCTTTTATGTCTCACAAGCTGCCAAATATCAATATTGAACATTTTCTCTCCTAACTACTAGAAATCTTTTCACTCTGATACCAGAAAGGTCCTCTTCAAATACAAATCTTATGCTACTCTCTTACATTAAGCTCTTTATAATGCCCTTTTGTTTAAAATAAAGTTCACTGGATTAGTGAAAGTGATGATAATTCTTTTAATATTTGCTTTGACTAAACTGTATCGTGAATCATCAACACTAATACATACAAAATTGACGACAAATAATTATAAATAATCATAATTATAACATAATTATAATAATTATAAATACTTACAAATGCCTACTTCTGAGTATCTGAAGAAAACAAAAACATTAACTCAAAAATATGTAAGCACCCCCATGTTCATTGCAGAATTGTTTACGATAACCAAAATATGGTTACGATAACTAAAATTAATGAAAAGATTATACCAAAAAGATATAGGAAAAAAATACACACCACAAATACTGAACCAGAAATTAGAATAATCCAATACTTACTCATTTTTGTTATAGAGGAGATTAAAGAAAATGGTTTTCTTTGAGAATGGTGATCTAATAGGAAGTACAACTCGCATGAGGAATAAAAAGACAGACTCCAGTAAAAACTGTCCTGATTGAATTCAGAAATGAAAAAAACAAGAAAGGAAAAGTAAAAGAAATATATTGTACTTTGGAAGCTGAAAAAAAAAACGGAAAAAGAGAGAGACTGAAAGCAGTTAATAGAAGAATGACTTGAGAAAGTAAGCACTAATTAGCTGGGGACAATAAACAGGTATTATTAGAGAAGAAATGATAAAGATATATGGTGCAAAAAGAGATCTAACTTAATATTTGTTGCTGATGAAGAGGTAACAACAAATTAATTCACAAAAGTGAAAGAGATGAAAAATAGTAAGAAATTTTCTCAAGCTGTTTGTTAATGAAGAAAAGGAGAGAATACAATAATTGATGTGAAGTTTTCTATTAAGCAAAGTTTCAGTTAATCTGATGGGGCTTGAACATGAACAAGTGTTGATGAGAAGGAGTCTCTCTCGAAAGTACGATCGTCTCTGAAATACTGTAAAATTTATATTAGGAAGCTGTCGATGGCTACATTTTATGAGGACTGGAAGAAATGTCCCATAATTGAGCCATTGTGAAATGTTTCTGTTTTAAGAATTGACCTTGGGTCTATATGACTGATATTGTGCCACATTTCCATACATAACACAATATGGCCAAACAAGCTGTGACAGCTTCCAACACAAACTTTTCTTATTCTTACCACTTCATAGAGACCACGTTATTCAGGATTTTTATTTCACTGAAGCAAATTATTACCAATACCTGCATGTCTATCAAGGTTTATTGGACCATATACCTATCTCTCTTCTATAACACAAGTCAATTCTCTAGTACCCAGAAGCATGCTCTCCTCCAAGAAAACAGCAAGATTAATTCCATCCTATATGGCCCAGATTTTCCTCAATAATTTTACAAATTGTCAGCTTTTTTTTTTCTTCACCTTCCATTCTCTTCAATCCTGAAAATTGTGCCATCTGATATGGATAAATGTTTTGGTAACACTAGCCATCTGTTACTCATGCAAGCTACTTTTCAAAGACTTCATGCATAAGCCATGACAGTCTCACCTTTACCTTTTATTTAACTTTCTTTGCAATTGTATTCAATATATTCTTATTGTTAATTATAGTGGACATTTTCATCCCTCATCTTACTTAGACTCTGAAATTTATTTTCTATCTATGGCATAACATTTTCATAGTTATACTTCTACTTCCATGGCTGCCCATATTCCTCAGTCTTATCCTCTGGCTTCTCCTCCTCTAACTGGCTCCTTGCTACTGAGGTTGCTCATTTAATCTTGAGACAGCTTCTCTTCTTAAGAGATTCATACATCCCATATGTTTAAATGATGATGATGGTGAAAACAATAACATTTGTGAATATGGATAAAACTTGAGTTATGGTAAGTGACTTACCTATAATAGTTTATTGAATTTCCACAATAATCTTCTGAAATAAGTGTTAAGAGGTGCTATTATAATTCTTTTTTTTTACAGGTAAAATCATTTGATTAGAAAAACTGTAAATAATCAAGGGAAGTTTTAAACCCAATCTATCTGCTTCCTCTGCTTGTCTGTAAGTCCATTTTACATGCTTGCTCTTTAGCCTAGAATTCTTTTATTTTTCTTACTTGATATATCTAGCAAACAATGAGACAACTCCACTGAAATTTTACATGAAACTTAACTCATGATATTTAATCCATCAAAACTTCTGTTCTAGAACTCTTCTCTTAGTAAATGTAATTTGCATTTCGTTCATACAGTTACCATGCATGACATCTTGACATTTCTGAGGACCTCTCAGAAATCAACAATTTCTTGATTCTATCTCCTACTTCACTTATTTTGTTTCTACTACTGTCACCTTTCAACTGCCACCATCTCTGTTTAACTGTTAAAATTACCCCTAACTTGTTAATCTAAATTCCATTTTATTTTGCTTTCCAATTCATTACTCACACTGCAAAAGAAACAATTTACTCAAAAACTAACTCATCCTATGTGTTATTCCATATAAAATATTTCCAGTTTCTCTTTTCTATTTAAAAAAATCTAAAATTAAGAATAATCTTAGGTTTTTTTTTTTTTTTTTTTACATCCCTTTCTACTCTTTTAAGCTCATTTTATAGTATTGTCTTCCTTTCACATTAAGTTCTCTTCATGTTGAACTTCCATTTTCAGTGACCCTCTGAGCACCTCAGGCCTTAGCTAACTCTGGAACTTCTTTTATCTACAGGAAAGTCTTCTTTGCCTCTAAACGTACCTCACCTATGCCGCGTCATTCCTTTTTGTGGTAGAGTTTCCTGGCATATTTTGGCTCTGCTTAGAACAGAATAGAGAACTCATCATGTGTTCAAGACATGAATTTCCTAGACAATGTGGAAAGTTTGAGTGTGTCTGCATGCATATGGAAAGTAGGGGGAAATGCATGGTTGTGCAAGGTAAACTGGCCAAATGATAAGAAAGCCAATTGCCGGAAAGAAGGCCAAGCACTGATCCCCCAGTTCTCTGTTTGCAGAGTTTATTTTTCTCTTGGTCATTTATGTTAGTGTTAATGATACATTTCCCTTTGTCCTCCTCTTTTCCTTCCACCTTTTCTTTCCTCCAGTTTTTCTTATTTTTCATTTGCGTTAATTTCTTTAAAAGAATTCATGACATTTCTCTTCAATATATATAGAGGAATCTGAGATTCATTGATGAAGGACTTATGAACATTAAAACATCTACCAGCACTCACATTAAAGGTCTAAATACAAAAAACTTATCTGATATCAATGGGTTTTTAATGTTTTGTATGCAAATTGAAAAAATTCTTTCCATGCATGTCCTTCTCTTTATCTTTGTCTCCAATTTCGACACATGAATAAATCAGCAAAGGTAACTTTTTTGCCTCTGATGTTAGTTTTCATTTCATTTAGCATACTTTGCTATGCTTAGCTATCTACCAATTAATTATTTTATGTAAAATTATATAAGAAAATGATACTTTTTATTTCTTTTATTTTTTCTTTGTTTTATCTTCCTCACTTCCCTTCCCAGTACATTTTAAGATACTCTCTGATTCTACCCATTATATTGAAAATGTATTCTTCAAAAGTTTAATGGAAAAATGCATCATTAAAATAATACTTTATTAATGTTATGTTGAAAATATTGAAAGACCTTAAAGAACAAACTATCATAGTATTAATACTGAATTAAGCTGCATTTTGACTGAAAAAAAAAAGAAAAATGAATGTCCTTCAGATAGTGAGACATGCTGCTCTATCTACAGCTATCAGCGAGGAAGAATTCTACATTTACTCTTCAACATGGACTTTGACGTTCTTCTCATAGTATCTTAGAGTTGAGAGTGTATTTTAGAGGTTCAGAGACGTAAGTTTACTGAAAGGAAATATGTTTATATGCAAACCTATTACTTTCCCCCCCTCCTATTACATTAAAGAAAATCTCAGTAAAAGAGATTTTTTGACAAAGGCTAAGCAAAAATCTAACATTAAATTTAGCATTTAATCTATATTTGAAAAGATAGTTTAAATGATTTGAAATTTACATATTTTTATACATGATACCTACCCTCACCCCACCTTTGGCACTCAAAGTGACAGTTAAGAATAGTAGCAGGAAATAAGTGCTTGGAATGCAATTAAATGTAGCATAAATGGATCCTTTTAAAGGATAACAGTTTTAATGGTTACTTAACCTACATATGACTCCATTTTTCCTACAAAAAAAATAAGGATAATATTTATCATTCATAAAACTTTTTAATATGTCACTTCATTAATCTCCTTATCCTTTTATGTGACCCTGAGAGAGAAAAGCTCTAGATAAAATACAGGGGCTATAAGGCTGGCACTCAATTTTAGATATGGAAACTGATATAACAGAAGGCTTGAGCTATTGCTATTTAAAGTTGTTACAGGAGTTTCAATTCTTCACAACAAACTGGAACCAAATAACCTGGACTTTTTCCTCACTAACTTACTTATACAAGAACTAACTTATATAAGAACACACCAGTCGATATTTTATAACATTGCTGGATTATAATATGGATTTTGAATGGTATTAGTATTAAAAGTACTGACTTTAATGAAGAACTTAGAAATGGTCTCTTAATAACCTTATTGGGATATGACTACTTCTAAGTTGCATTTACTTTGTCCTTGGAATTCATATGATGCGTGTGACAGAGACTTGTTCAGTGTTAACAGAGGATTAGATGAAGGAAATTAATTAAAGCTTCTTTGCAACATTTTCCTCTTGAGCTATTCAGTATGCTAAAGTGGCAAGACAGGGTACAATCCTTTCTCTAATTCTACTCATAAAATAACTCAATTGAGTTTAAACACACATCTTTTTTTTTTTTTTAATTAGACCATAATTTTTCTACTTGTCTTTCTAACCTGACCCCTTCGAGCCACTGCCACCTCTGTGATTTGTAATTACTTTTTAACTTCTGATAATAGGACAGCCACAAAGTGTGTCCATGTGTTTCAAAGTCCACCAATTCATTTTTTTGAGACCTGTCTTCAATTGAAATGACAAATTTAAATAGGTTAGGGGCATTTGTTTAACTAATCCCCTGGACAAATAAGTATCTAAAATGATTTTCTAAGCCTGAAACCATAGCTATCAGTTATATTCTGTGATATTAGATGGAACACAGGTCTATGAATTTTTTTAAACACTTCATACTATGCTTTAATAAATGTAATAATCATCACTTTTTGATGTTATATTTTATTAAAAATAATCATTGTTCTTTAAATTCTTACAAATTATGATTTGCTGTTTTTAAAATTCTATAAATGTATTATTTTTAGCTATTAAAAACAATGATTTATAATAAAATATAAAATAAAATAATATTCACAAAGAAAAATTTACTTTCTTTAAAAAAGAGAACATTTGATTATGGAGATGGCATGTGAAAAACAAATTAGGATATAATACTTATTTAAAAATTATATAAAATTTGTTTTCAGGTAAACAGATATAAAATTCCTTACTAATCTCAATTAAATAAAAATCTCAAGCTTGATAGCCTTATAATGCCTGCCTATTTGATGTCATGGATGAAGATGCAAAGCTGTCCCTCTAAAACCAGGGTTAGATTGTAGATTCCTTCTTTTTTCATCAAGATATTCTTTTTATACACAATGTTTGGTAAGGAAAACCAACCTGAAAAGGAGGAACATGACTTCTGTTTAAAATAATTATTTAGAAAATCAGAACTAAATGATCTGTAGTATGGTTTAATTAACAATGGTCTGTCATCAAAATAGAAATCAAAACTTCATACAGACAATTTTAACTCTATTTAAAATACCAATATTCTAATTAAAACATGTATGTGTGCATAGTCTCTCTCACATACACACACCGTTTATTTAAATCATATATATACTTTACCTATTGCATTGTGGTAATAACTCCACAAGAAAGCCAGTGTTATTATTCTTCATTAAATTGGACTATATTTTCTGAAATTAAAAAATGAAACTGATCACATTGACAAATTTAACACTGATACACCAATATAAAAATTTACTATTTATACGGTTAACAGATTTGTTTATCCATTATTTTAATCACTGTTAGATTGAGTTTTATTCTTCTGCAGTCAGACATGTTCTAATTTCGAATTAACCCTGCTAATAAACCTGACTTCTAAAATTAACCACTTTAAGTCAGAATGCAAATTTGACCAAATGAAATGTATTCAGTGTTTTTCAGGATCATGACAATTGAGATAAGTGATAACTATAGTTCTAAACTAAAATCTTGCAAATGCAATATTTAATGAGATTCAGAAATATTATAACATATTCATGAAAAATTTTACTCAAATCATTAGTGAGAAGCATAGTAATTCACCTGTTTTAAAACATGCATAACATTTTATTATGAAAAGAATCTGAAACATTTAAATTCTCACATGCATTTAAATTCTTTATCTTGCTATGCATAGTAATAATAGTTGTATTTTACTAAAAATCTGAAGTGTAAAATTTCAAGATATCATGTAGAAAATCATAATCTCGATTGCTTTGTGGTGTTTCTGATACAGAGACAAATAACATAATTACAATTGCAAAGTTCGTGTAATTTTGCTTGGACATTTTTAAAAAGTTCACCTAAATCACAAAAAAAATACAAATTTTGCTTTAATTAAATCACTAGAGGTTCTGTCCTAGCTCTTTTTTAAATAAAATGAATAAAGATAGTGTCTTATGACATTTAATTCCACCATTTCTAGTAAAATTCAGGTAATAAGATGGCAGCAAATAAGAAACTCCAAATACAAAGGTATTTTCCATAGTGTTTGCCTAGATTTAGGTGGGCATTCTAGTAAGATGTGGTCCCCAGTAGTTATTGTGATTTTAATTTGTCAGTCTTTTACAGTGGGATTTCTCAATAAACAGTTCTTATAGTGCCTTCATTAAAACCAGCAGGAGTGCTTGTTTCCAATGTGAATTCCTAGGTCCCACCAGAGACAAAATGAATCTATGTGGTAGAGCATGAATTTGCATTTTAATGACTTCTCCAAGTGATCTTTATGCATATTGTTTGAAAATGCATGTGCATTCTTAAATCCAAGTAAAGAATACATGAAATATATATCACATAGTTCACATAGCTGTTGGGTACAAATAAGACCAAGTGATCAAGTGTTGATAAAATCATTTATATTATATAGAAATTATAACTTACTTCACAAACTTTGAGTACAAATGAGAAAAATGAGAAGACTCAGAATGTGCCAAAGTCATGGACCTTTTCTTAGCCTTGGCGATGTTTAAGCTTTCCAGAAGAGTTTGGCCAGGTGCTTATTAAACTACAGGTGAATATGTCTCAACATGACCTATGGAATGAGGACCTCTTGGGGAAGGGGTGTGGTAATATATTTAACAATCTCTTCTAGTGACATTTATCATCAAGGAAGTTTGGGATATACCCTACAGTATCCCCATGCTGGCACTACAAAATAATCATAACTTTGACCCTCATTGTTAAGATTTCTGAATTGGTAGTGTGACATTATATACTAAGTTAGCACAATCATTTAATTTTTTTTATTTTATGACCCAGAAATCTATTAACACCCTCTATGTTCCTAATTTTTACTTCCACAAGATTGACTTAAATATGACTTCCTATTACTGTTCTTGTATTTGCCTAGGATTGTGTTTCATGAAAAATCATTAATATACTCAATATTTGTACAATATAATCTGTGAGCTGTCTAATCATTTTTCTTACATAAATTCTCAAAAGTTTCTTTGCATATACAAATGTATTAATAGCAGTTAAAGAAGATACATATATTTTCCACAAATTCAGTATCATAAATTAGTTGTGTATATGTGGCATGAGATAGACTCAGAAATAATGACTCTTATTAACACTAACACAAATATGAGTGATTTGAGGCTTATAATCTAGAAAACATTGATGAACACATATGAAAATAGAAAAACTAAAATTAGTCATCTTCATTGAGAAAATGACTATACAACTGTTAAAAATAACTATAAAATTCCATTGTATAGATTCAGAATTCATTACAATCCATGTAAAGCAAACAAAAAGCAATTCCTTAAAAGATTCTCCTTTAATAATTATACGTGGTTTATAATGGATTAAAAGTACAGTCACCTTGATTGTTCTTTGTCAGTGTGTTCTGTTCTGAGAAGCAGAAAACTCAAAAGGCAGCAGCGGCATTATATGACTCTAGAGGTAAAGGATGTTTTTCTCCTCTACTAGGTCACCTATTGATAATATATATTTTCATTAGGTCTTTTAAGTAGTTCCCATTTTTAAGTGAAAAGATCCTAGGTACTATAACAGGAAATCTTCAAAAATGTAAGAAAATATTTCACTCAGAATCATTTGTTACATGAGAGGAAGGGGTTGGGAACCACATCAACTCTCTGGTTAATTAGAACACAGGATAAATGCCATAGGAATAAAAAAAAAGGATTTGTAAAGTAAGAAAGGAACGCTTCATCAAGTCCATTCTTAGAATATGTATACCCAGAGTCTGTATGATGTTTTTCATTTTATTTTAATTGATAACATAACTTTTCTATACTTAAAAAAGTTGCATAGTTCATATTAAAAACATTTATTTGAAATGTCTCACATGGTAATACACTTCCTGAAATAGCAGTTTCTCTTTAAATGCGTATTACTTCTCTACTTTCCATCAAAAATAAAAAATGCACAAATATACCTCATTATATTCTTACTGGTTTTAAATTTTTAGAAAAATCTAAAATTACTACTCAAATAATTACTTAACCCATAAGAATAAATTTATTATTTTATGAGACTCATTTTAGGAGGCATCAGCTATTACCATGTAATTCTAATTTTTTTCTCAGTCTTTCCATTTTATTTCCTCCTCTCTTTTAACATACCTTCATAATTCTGTCATCATTTTGCTCACAAGAAAAAGTGTGGCATTTTTAAATATCAAGTAATATGTGTTATAGCTTTACTAAACATCTCATCACCAGTTTGTTGCAAGAGATTTATAATTCACATTTTCATTAAAAAGAGAAAGAATCAACACCATATGTTGTGCTAAATCCTATGCAGCTGCTGTTACAGCAGCTTAATAATGTGTAAACTGGAAGGCATTCAGTACGTTGTATGATATACAGGACTGTAACTTTTTCCAAACATTGTGATTTTTTAATATTAAGATTAAAATCTAAGAAAGCATGGTAAAATAGAATAACTTAGAAGTGTTAATATTTATTTTATAGAAAAGACAGTTCTCTTTAAATCAGAAGCTAAATTATCTATAACTGAAATTAAAATACCCAAGTACTCCTGAAATTGAAATAGAAAAGCAAATCCAAAGAGGAATGTTGTGTATTAATGCAACTCCGCTAGTAATCTTAACTTTATTGCAATGTGCTGTTTGCCTAAATATCAATCTAGTTGGCATTTTTATTACAATTCTGCAAATAGAAAGAGAGCAAATGAACCATTTACTGCCTTTATTTTCTAAGTATAATCATGTTTTTGTTTTCCATTCAATGGTAGTCAACTTTTTTTTTCCTCCAACATAAAACATTCTTGAGTGTTAATGATCAGTTATGGAAAGAGCTTGATATTGTACCCCATACTCATTTATATTACAATGTATAGAATGCCAGAATCAGTTATTTATAAACTTTAGTTGAGAGGTTAGGAAATAATACCTTACTGTAAAACTCTACTTATTTTAAATAATGTTTATGGACCAACCACATCTGAGTCATAAACACTACCCTACATATATATATATCTTAAATGTACTGGATTTAAAATAACAACACTGAAGGAGGAAAATCGTTTTTAAAGCTCCATAAAATAAGACTTAGTAATTTTCTTTTAAATGTGTATCTTTACATAGAAATTACATGCTTCTCTTTAATTCAAAAGAAACACCTCATGATAATGATGATTAATTTTCCTGTGTTAGTACAAATATAAATTTGCATTATTTTTCTATGTGTCATGATAAAAACAGAATGAGGTCATAGTGTGAAAAAAATATTTCCTTGCCATAGCAATGAGACAGCTAGCCATTTTCCTCCTAGTACAATGACATTATAAGAACAATCTATACATCAATATTCCTAATGAATATAGACAAAGAACCTTCTAACATACTAGCAAAATGAATCCAACAACGTATCCAAATAATTATATATGACCAACTGGACTTCATCCAAAGATTGCATTAACAATTTAATATGTGAAAACTATCAATGTAACATTATATTAATAGATTTAAGGACACATGGCACATGATCATCTCAATAAACCCAAAAAGCATTTGAAAAGGTTCAACACCCTTTTATAATAAAAGCACTAAAGGTAGAAATAGAAACAAAGTTCCTGAACCTGTTAAAGAATACCTATGAAAAACTCACAGGTAATGTCAAAATTAATGGTGAAAGGCTGAATGCTTATGACCTAAATACAAAAAATACATTTAAAATGGGCTAAAATTGAATAAAATCCTTCAGAAAAATATATGAAAAACTGTAACATAAATAGAAAACTATAAAACACTGTTGAAATAAATTAAATGTAATAAATGAAAAGATACCTCAAATTCATGGACATCCCTTGTTTATTGTTATATGACAATACTCATAGATCAATAGATTCAATGCAATTATTATCAAAATTCAAGCCTTTTTTTCCCCAGAAATTGACAAGGTGATTTTAAAAATTCATATAAAATGCAAGGGGCACAGAAAAGACAAAAGACCTTTTTTAAAAGGGTATTAATGTTGGAGGATTCACACTTTTTCATTTCAAAACGCAAACCAAAGCTGCATGATAACCTAAACCTGCAGTACCAGCATGAGGATATATATATAGATCGATGGAACAGAACTTAAAGTCCAGAAATAAACCTTTGCATTTATAGGCAATTCATGTTTGACAAGGCTGCCAAACATTCAATAGAGAAAGAATAATCTTTTCATAAAAAAGTAATGATACAATCAATAGGACATTCACATGCAGTAAATGTAGTTGGACCACTTCCTCACACCATATACTGAAATTAACTCAAAAATTATCATTGCCCTAATTTAAGAATCAAAATATGAAACTTTTAGAAAAAAAACCTAGGAGTAAATCTTCCTGGCCTTGAATTAGGTGATGGTTTCTTAGACATGCCACTCAAAACACAACCACAGAAATAATAGATAAATTTGACTTCATACAAATTAAAAACTTTTGCTGCAAAGCACACCACCAAGAAAGTGAAAATACAGTGTGCAATATTTTCAAATCATATATCTGATAAGAGACATATCGTAGACCACGTAGAGAAGTATTACAACTCAATTACAAAAAAATCACCAATCAAAAATGGGCAAAGAAACTTAATTGATGCTACTCTGAAGTTTACAGTAGACATTAAACATGCAAAGATGCTCACCATTGTTAGCCATTATGGAAATACAGATAAAAATCACAATGAGATATTACTTAATATCCAGTAGGATGCTAAAACTGAAAGGGCAGATCATAACATATTTGCAAGGATGTTGAGGAATCGGTGGTAGAAATGTAAAATGGTGTAGACTCTGGAGAATAGCTTGGCTGTTTCTCAAAATGTTAAACATGCAGTTACCATATAACCCAGAAACTCCTGTCCTAGTTATTTTTCACAGGTATATAACTATAAATAATAAAAAAAAATGTCCACCAATATGTATTGTCATGTTTTTATAGCAGCATAGTTTATAATAGCTAAAAGAAAGAAAAAGTCCAAATGTCTATCAACTGATGAATAAGCAAATACAATGTGGTATATTCATACAATGGAATATTATTCATCAATAAGAAGTTCAGTATTGATATATGCTACAATATAGAAAGAACCTTGAAATTTTTCTGATAGATTAAAAAAGTCATTTACAAATACCACTTCTTGTACACTTCCATTTGTATAATTAAATTAGGAACTCACAAAAGGGACATATTAAAATATTCAAATGTATAGAAACTGAACAATTCTCTTCTAAATAACATTTAAAACACAAAAAACTTGCTAAGAAAATAGAAAATATTATAATTGAGTAAAAATGAAAACACAGTATATCAAAATTTGTTTAATATAGTTAAAGCAGTCTTGAGAAGTGTGATGTTAAGTGCTTATATTGGGGTGGGGGGCCAGAGGAATGAAAACAATGACCTCAACTTTTCTTTTAATACTTTATGAAAACAAAATTAAACCCAAAGAAACTCAAAGAACGAAAATAATAAAGTTGAGTTGAAATTAATAAAGTAATTTTATCTATAAGTAGACAAAAAATAAAAAAAAATATAACATGAAATTAAATAAAAATCTGTGAACTCAAAATAGGTTTCATCAAATTGATTTCTATAGTAGATGATTCGTGGAATTCACAACATCTTTATGTTCTTCCATCTCTGATGTTTCACCTTTTAAAGACCTACCTAATTAGGTCAGTCCCACCAGATAATCTCCCTTTTGATTAACACGCAGTCAGTTTATTAGCAACCAGAATAAAATTCTATCATATTCACAGATCATACCCAAACTCAAGGGAAGGAGATTAGGCAAATCAACTATACCAGGGAACAGGAATCTTGGGGAGAAAACTTAGAATCTTCTCTACCATAGGATTCAAATACAGCATTAATTATGATTACTTTTTGTATTTTGTGTGCTATTTCCATAATATATATTAATTGTTTCAAATATACTTGAAGCATTAGAAAATGTGCTACAGTTTTAGGGATATGCCAATTTTATTAAATATTTTAGTCTCGATGCCTCCTTCAGGCTCACCTGTAGTAGCAACTCTCAAAGAAAGTCACTAACCTCAGGGGATTTTCAAAATCAGTTCTGAAATTTGTATCTTTCTTTTCAATTCCTCTAAAATTGGCGTTCCATTCTCCTCTCACAAAGCATAACAACAACAACAGATTTATATATACACACACACATACACACACACATACATACATATATGTGTGTGTGTGTGTATTTTTCTAGAGAAACTGAATGATTCTTATAATTGGACAGGAACAATTCCATTTACCAGCAGTGTTATGACTATCTGATCCGGTACCATTCCTTACCCCAGAGCTTATTTCATTAAGTATTTGCTACATCAAATAAATTCACAAATGTCGAGAGTGCAGATAGTATAGGGGATGTCGTTGTTGATTGTTTTCCTACATTGGCTGGCAATAACTTTTCTGTCGATACAGAAAATCTGACAGATAAATATAGTCAGTCTTCAGTACCATTTACAGATTTACAAATTTGATGATAAGCTTATCTTGTAATAAATATTATTTACTCTTGAGTTTCCATCTACTTATCATTCAACAAGATTCAGCCTTTATTTCATTTTCAGAAGTCAGTATTACTAAATTTAGTGGTTGTTAATATGTTCATTTGACTCCCATAAATCTGTCAATAATAAACATGAAAAGGAGTAAGACAATAAATTTGAGAACTTTAAGAAGAGTAAGAGGTGCAAAATAGGGAAAATAAAAAGTCTATATTGCCCGTAAAATTTAGGTGTGACTGAGAGTTACTAATGGCATAGTATTTTATGTATTGATTAATTTAATTCATGACTAATTTTTTATTTTCTTAAATATCCTGGTGATCCATTGGGCTTATCAGAACCCAACATTTATTTTAGTATTTCTAAATCTAGGCTTCAAAAGTTATAGTTAATTCTATTAAAAATCTGTCCTTTTGTTTTGTTGATGGTTATTTAAAAAGCTTTATAACATAAAATTATATGTTAGTATGGAAATAAATTTTATTATATGAAGATATTCAAATTTATTGCAGTGTACAAAGTTATATATTTCTTGTTATACTCTGCCAAATTTTATAGTTTATAAATTTTAATTTTTATTTCTTAATGATTATTAATGAAGATTGGTGAAGTGCAAAGTCGAGAGTGTGAGATTGGTTGTCAAGAATAGTATCGACCTCTGGAATATAGGATGGATAAGAAATAAGGGATTAGAAGCTATGTTAGACTGAGGTCTGCTGGAAATCAAGTCTGAGAAAGAGATATATCTGCATGAGATTTATTGGACAGTGCTCTTAGTAATAACTTCCATGAAGGCATGAAGGAAACAGTTAAGAGTTTGAAGCTTGATGTAATTAAAACAGAAGCTTCATTAAATATTTGAGAAGCTCTAGAGTTTGAATGGCCAAATACACTACAAGGCCTAAATGAAAATTTACAATAATGATGTAGTCAGAGAATATTGATAAAAAAAAGAAAGAAAAATTAAGAAGAGAATAAAGACTATAAAACGAATACATATAAAAGAAAAAAGGAAAAAATGTATGTATGTCTGTGTGTGTGCGTGTGTGTGCGTGCGTGTGTGTGTGTATATCTTTTTGTTGTTGTTATGCTTTCTGAGAGGAGAATGGAACATCAATTTTAGAGGAATTGAAAAGAAAGATACGAATTCCAGAACTGATTTTGAAAATCCCCTGAGGTTAGTGACTTCCTCTGAGAGTTGATACTACAGGTAACTAGGGGTGTTGGTTTGCATTGTTAAGAAATGAGCATGACCCTAAAAAAACTCATTCTGCTAGTTACAGAAAAAAAGTCTAAAGGATTTAGTTCAATGACGAAGGCATTACAAAATCATGATATTTTTGTGAAACAAATTAAAGCAGGCACAAGAGCTCAAAATAGAGTTAACTATTTTGAAGGTACTGGGAGTAAGTGAACATTGCTGAAGGAATCAAAGCCTTCAAGTCTGGGGAGAGCGCATACTGGGCATGATACACAGACGTAAGGGTAACATCTAGGGAGAGAAGGGTGCAAGAGCAATAGAAAGACAGCTTTTCTTTTATGACAATGTTCGTATGTTTATGATAAAATTAAAGTGTAAATATTTTGAAGGTAGCTTTGAATATATAACTAAAGTGAAAGAAGCACATAAAATATGAGGGTTGTTACCTCAAAAGTAACAGTGGAAGGCATAAAAGTAGATGAGCAATTTGAGAGAAATATTCAGAGAGAATAATGGAGCCCTGAGCTTAGACTATTCTTTGGACAATGCTCTTTGAAAAAAAGTCACATACCACTCAACAAAAACTTGCTTACTAGTGAGAAACTTGTGCCACAGTACACTGCCCCAAGAGTCTGCACTAAAGAAAATAAATGGTTTGAACACTTTTACTGCTTGCTCACCATCTGTTATTAATTACACTGACTGAGTGAGTGACTGTGTGCTGCTATAAAGTGAACTGAATTTCAGGAGTAAAAAATATATGGCATTCATTGAGTCAAAAGTAAGGTTGACGATGAAATGAAATGAAATACATAGAAAGGTATTCATTTTAAATTGCACTTTAACTTCTTGGGTGGAAAATATTTTTCAGACTTGCAGTAAAATCCATTCAACTATATTTATAATACAAGAGAACAAAACTAGAGAGACATAATTCAAAAATTGCATAATCTAGAAACTTTCTATTTGATAAATTTCCAGAACTTGTTGATTAAAGATATTTATCAGAATCTAGAAATGATGTAATTTTATTTTGTTTGTTCTAAAATAATAAATCATATTGGTGCCTTTTTAAGTGAAAAATTTGAGGATTTACTAATTCTTAAAAAGAATTAATGGCTACCAAGTATTAAAACTTTAACAATGGTTAATTCAGGTTATATAATCTATTAGAATTAGCTTTGCTGGTTAAATCATATAGAAAATAAAGATACATCAGTAACTGATCTTGATATTAATGAAAAAATAAGTATTATTGTATCACTGTATAAAGATTTTGAAAACATTCTCATAAGTGCACAAGAGTATTCACTCTGCTACTCCTTCAAAAAGGCAAATAGTAAAATGGTGAAGAATCATTTACATAATGGACAAATGTAAATTCATTCTACTTTTAGAGAGAAGCTCCCTGCTGTCCTGATTATATTGTGCTTTCCTGCTGCTACATGAGCTCACACAAAAGTGAAAAGAAAAAAGAAAAAACTCCACCAATATTGCGCAGTTATGAGTTTGAAGCAAAGAAACAGCAGTGCGATGTTCCATTGATTTCTTCGCCCTTAAAATCTCAGCTCATGAATTATCCTTGCTACAGATATTTGACACATAAAATCATCTGCTTGAAAGATAAACTGTACAGAATGGCATATATGAGAAAGCAGCTTTAACTGCTAACTTTAAAGAATGTGAGATAAAGGAAATTGCATTTTATTGTGGTCGCTCATGATTGTTTGTTCAATGAATTGTCACAGAATCCAATTTCCACATTACCCATTTTCTGTGTAACAAATTGATTCTTTTATTTCATTTATGGTGAAGTGATATTCCCACAGTCTTCTTAACTTATTATGAAAAGTGTTTCCTAAATCACCAGTCTTATGGAGGATAAAACTTAACCATTTACATAACAGTACTTATTCAGTTTTAATCAGTGAATTTGCAACAAGTTGACAGTATGGGAAATATAGTCCTAGTGATATTTACTTCATGACAGTTATGTCTCACATAAATAAAATGGAAAATAATCTTAATAAAAGTTTGGAAATAAATATCAATACAAATACAGTATAACATTCATGATCCAAAGAATCTCGGTGATATAGAATTACTTCATCAACTAATAAAAAAAGCAAATGTTAAATCTTCCCCTCCCCCTCATTCTATGAATGGAAAGTATATAGTATAGTGTTTATGAGCCAAGTCTACCTACTCTGACATCCTTCAAATTTCCTTTGTAAGAAGATTGCTTTTTGGCGAGTTTCTTAATCTTTTGGTGACTCAAATTCCTTACTGAAAACAGAGGGAACAATAATTCTCACCTGATTTATTGTAGTGATAATTAAGCTCTTCAACAATACATAGATGGATGAAGTATTCATTAATAATAATTATTATCACCATTTATATTATTACAACTATCACTATTGCTGTTGGTCTATTGTAAATATACATATATTTTTTTAATTTCTAAGGGAGTTCTATTTCTGATCAGAAATTGTTTCCAGATCAATCTGAAAGTACCAAAATTGAGTCTTACTGTTTGCTACTGCTGACATCTTACCAGTAATGTTGAAAAATGTCTTTTGCATTATTCTCCAAATTGTCAATAATGACATTGATTGCATGCAGTAAACAATTACTTAAGATTTTGGCATTGAAGGGAATTTATAACCAAACAAAAATAACAAATGACTTAAGTGTGGAATCTCTGGCATCATTATCATCCTCAGTTTATCCAATTATCGTCTTGTAGCCCATTACAGCCCTTTTATCTCTACATATTTTTTTTTTCTTATTCCAAGTTACCCCAAGTTCTAGACTTCTCAGAGACTAGAGGACAAATAAAATTCCTTGAGATGAAAGTCAATTTAATATTTATTTCGATTCAGACCATTTATCATTTGATGATTTACTTAAACAAACAAAAAAGAAATAAAACCAACAAACTAAAAACTGTATAGATAGAAGGCTGTCAGGCAGTCCAGCAGAAGGCTTTATGGGAAAGGAGGAAAACGATACAGCTCAGGAGAGCGAAGGTTGTGGCCTGGGGGTGGAGGCTGCTGCCATTACAGTGGCTTCCACCTCCTTCGCCTCTGAATTCCCTCCTTGAGGTATCTGTCCTGCCAAAAACATTTCACTCCTGTGATAAATTCTATAAATTGCCTAAGACTTATTCATATACATTTTAATATTAAAAATTATTTGCCCTTAATCAAATAAATTTTAAATATTTGCATAATTCAACCTCCATCATATATAGAACTCTGCAAATGTGAATTTTTGTAATTATATACTTTATTAGTTGCACCTAGTTTCCTTGAGGTAAACTTAGTTCATGATGGGCATCTCAGGCTTCATAACTGGTTGTCCTGTATTAAAGCACTTAATTTCTACTAAGGCATGGTAGCAAAAGAAGTAATCTCTCAAAAGAAAAATTATATCTGTAAATTGTCATAGCTTTGCTCTAATATGCCAAAGCTCTGTTCTGTGAGTCATTTATCCCAGCCTGCAAAACGTTCCATACAACAGTCCCATCTGCCACAGCCCCTTAAAGCAAAATTGGACCTGTTGGGTCATATGGTCCAAGTAGCAGAGCAGCTTTCTTGTCAGATGGCCTTTTTCTAGAGACTTAGTCTTGGCTCCAATCAAAACTGACAGCCTTTTAAGATTCTCAGTAAATAGGCAAGAGTAATACAGCCAAATATTGTATATATGGTATTCCAAATCTAAACTGGCCCATAGAGTGTTATAATTTTCTTAATTGTAGGGAGGGCCCAAGAGAGCAACTTCCCCTTCAACTTGGAAGAGTTATTTCAACATGCTCCATGAAGTGGACTCCCTAGAAATTTCACCAAGGTGTCATGTCCCTGAATTTTGTGGGATGCATTTGCCAAACTCTGGCATGCATGTATTTTACCCAAAATCTCTAGAGTAGCTGATACTTTCTATTCATCAGATTCAATTGAATAAACATAACGTCCTTTTGAATTGAGAGGTACTTCAGGTCATTACAGATTAGACTATGACAGAATGCTTAACAGTTGATATAACCCTGTATTAGAACAGAATAGATGTATTTATAACCCTGCCCACTGAAAGCAAAGTACTTATATGCTTTGTTCACAAGTATAGATAAAAAGATCATTTTCTACATCTATAGCTGCCTTTAAGTTGCCAGGTGATATGACAATTTGCTCCAGCAATGAATACTACATCTGGATTATCAGCTGCAACTGGAGTCATTGCATGATTACATTTTCAATAATCCAGTTTCATAATTGTCATTCAGATTTGTCCTCTGTACAGGCTGTGGCGGGAATCCACTCCCATATTTCTTTGTTTGTCATTTGATATCTAATTGAAAATCTAATATGTTCAAGGGACAGACTAGCCCTCAAATCAAACTTTATTCATAATATCTCTTTGTGGAATATTTCCATGACAGCAATGTTTCTATAGATTATTTTATTTTTTTTCCTTGAGATATAATTGACATATAACACTATATTAGTTTTGGGTGTAGAACATAATGATTTTATATTGTATATATTGCAGAATGGTCACAACAACAAGTCTAGCTAATACCACACGTAGTTACAATTTTTTGTGTGTGTGTGTGATGAGCACTTTAAAGATCTTAGTAACTTTCAAATGTATAACACAGTATTATTAACTATAGTCACCAGGCTGTACATTATATCCCAAGGACTAACTTATCTTGTAACTGGCAGTTTGTACCTTTTTATCACCAGGATATTTTTTTTTTTTTTTTAGGCACGACAACCCTTGGTTGACCTCACAGATTGCAAGGACCTGGACCTTGTCAGCTTACAATCCCTTATTTTTTATTTTTTATGGCTACAGCACCTGGTATTCCAAGGTGGTCTCCCATCCAAGTACTAATCAGGTCCGACCTTGCTGAGCTTCTGAGATCATATGGGATCGGGCTTGTTCATGGTGGCATGGTCGTGGACCCACCAAAATTTTTTATATGCTTGATGGTGGCATCATTCTGACCATCCAATCCCCACCACACTCATACACACACTCTTAGCATTTATTCTCGAACAAGGAGAAGATAGACAGCATTGCAACATCTCTAGAGTGTAGTATCTACACTCTAGAATCTATAGATTTTCTAGATCAACACTGGAGCTTTCTTAATCTGAATAAAATTTTACCAGAAATAATTTTTCTTTGTTTTTTTAAATAAGTGATATTCGAGATATGTTGATGTCTTAGATATATTATGCAAGCACCTCTGCCATACAGAAGGACCTAACACAATACCCACTTCTGAGAGATGGTATTGGCCTAGGGCTTAGATTCAAATGATTTTGTCACCTGGATCTCTCCAGAACTTTAAGTGAATCCAGCCCTAAAAAATATTTTAGTTTGTCAGAAATAATACTCTATATGAGTTGTATAAAGGTGGTTAAATAATAGAAAGCAAAGAACTTATTGAATCTTCAAGAACATATTGTGTGAGTTTTTGTGTCTTAAATATATGTTTATGAGGTGGACTTTTTTCTGTTACTTGCTTTAATTTCAGTATCCATGTGGTAATAAGTTTAGGAAGGAGAAGACCTTTCGTTCTCATTCAGTGCAATCAGAGGTAGTACAATCGACCACAAAGAACCTGTCTATTTGACCTAGTTCAAGTCAGTTGCAGTAGGAAAGAAGGTGGGGCTTGGAAAAAGCATGCTAAAAGACGATTATAATATGAAATAAAATGGTATGAGTGTATTTAAAAGAAGATATGTTAACTTATATTAACTATGAAAGCAATGGAAATTCTTACTATAGACTGAGGAATTTTGAAATAGTTGTAAAGGAGCAGACGATGAAAATTTTTGACAGCACCAAAGAATTCTCTGTTGTTGGTTTAACAGATCTGAGCCTCCAATTATTATTATTATATATTTTTTTAGTAAAGACTAAGAATCAGTTTAAAGCATACATATTCAATAATAAAATATTAACTAAAACTATTCAGGCTTAAAAAAGAGAAGAAAACTTTGCCATATGTGACAACATGAGTGAACCTAGAGGATATTATGGTAAGTGAAATTAGCCAGTCACAGAAGGATAAATACTTCATGGTCCCACTTATATAAGGTATCTAAAATAGACACACTCATAAAAGACTAAAATCGTGGTGGCCAAGGGCTGGCGGAGGGGAAGTAGGGAGTTGTTGGCCAAGGCTTTCTTGACCATGGAACTCCTACTCCTCTATCACTCTGAAATTTGTTCTATTTTACTTCTTTCTTGGCATTTACACTCATGTAAAATAATTCTGTTTATGTTGTACATGTTTTTCACAGCTTGTTTCCATTGGCCACATAATAAAAAATTCAAAGATGCTTTTGAATTCTGGATATTTGTGAATTTATATTGTTATAATTTTTATTCAAAATAGAATATTCTGAATAAAAATTATAACAATATAACTTGATTTTTTTAAGTTATGTAGCAGAAATCAATTTATAATTAAAGTGCTAATCCTCTACTTCATCATTCTCTGCAAATAGCCTAATTTCCTAGAGGCAAATGCTTTTAATAGTTTCTATTTTTACTTCTTCTAGTGGTTATTTTAAAAATATTCAGTATTTTGAAAAATGAAAACTTGATAGAATCAAAGTGAATCATGTGATTTTTTAGGAACTTTATGGGGAGGTTAGCTAAATTTTTAAAATATGAAGGGAAGGAAAATATTATATTATGCATTTTATTATGTATCTTTTCCTTACCAACTCAATATAAAATTTATTTATAACACTTTTTTCCAAAGTAATAAAAGAAAATTTAATATCATGTAGCAAATATTTAAGCAGGAGATGAAATATCATCAGACTTTATCACTAATATCCAGGTAAATCATGTTATGTGTCAAGAAAAGTAGCTCTTGGGTGGAGATAAATTGAATTTAAAGAGATGAATCCAATTAACAAAGGATTCTTGTAACAGATTGAAATGTCAAAACCTAAGATGATGCATTAAAAAGACTAGTTTTGCAACTATAACAAAATTATCTCCTTCTAAAGTGTTTAGTTCCTTGAAATTTTACTCCGGCAGCAAATTTAATACCTAATTGATGATTAAGTCTAAAAAAATGACACTGTATATTCATTTTTAAAATGTTGTAAAACAAACGAAATCATTATAAATAAAGCATGTTAATGTCAAATGGTTTATACTATAATACTGACAAAATAAAATGTACCTGAAGAGTATATATATTCATAGCAACTATGACATATTTCTATTCTTCATTTTATTTGGGAAGAGCATTTTTTAATTTTTTGTTAGAAATATGTGAAAGTTGTGATATTTTGTGATTGGAATTAAGGTATCTCAATCAATAGTTTATATAGTCTAATTATTTCAACTTAATTTAGAAGGAGAACAAAGCATTTGGAATGCAGAAATAAAATTTTAATCTTTGTTTGAAATCTCAATTTAGTGAATTTTCAATCTTCTATTCTTCAGCTACTAAGACTGAAACTTTTATTAATATAATTAATATGTATGTGATTTTATTCACTCTTATTGTTTACAGTCATTAAGCAATGGCACAAGATTTAATTTAACTGAATTTATTTTAATATCAAGTATTTGTTAATTCCAATAACATAATTCATATTTCAAATTAGAGTAAAACATGCTGAGATCTTTAACTTCAACAAGTTTAAGAATATATAGATGATATGGATTCATTTTTACAACATCTGAATTCAGATTTATAATGAAAGAGCATGAAAGACAGTACTTTTAATTCTCAAATCGTCAGTATTAGCCAAAACCATTTTCAAAAGAGGATTCTTTAGCATCTATAGGTTGCATTTTAATGGCAATTCCAGTTCTAATGTTTAGATTCATTTGTTCATTTATTTTTTATTCAACAAATAATTATTAACTATATCCTATTATTTGGTCAGTGATTTACTAAAGTGCCTACTCGTTGTCAGGCAGTGTTCTAAATAATGGAGTTATAGTAATTAACATACTTATATATTCTATTTTTGCATTTTATTTTTACAAATATCTTTGTAAAATATCTTTAATTTAGCAGAAGAAGACTTTATTAAAGTTGATACTTAGGTATTTGCCACACTTTCGATGTTATGAAACAGTAAAAAAATATCTACATTTCTTTCCATTTGATTTTTTTAACTCCTCTATCAAATAACTCCTTACTCAAAATACAGCATTTCTCCTTTTCACATTCAATATTTAATTGTCATCATTAGCCTACTAGATAGCAGATTCTCTGTATATCAGAATCACACTGAATGTGGTTTAAGTCAAGTGCTCCAAAAAAGAATTTGGATTGGTAAGTTTCATTAGCCTACCTCTCATGATTCATAGTCCTGTCTCTTGAATAATGTAGGTTGAGGTAATATGAACGATTCTTCACAGTAAAGGTGCCTTTCTTCTCTTGCTACATGTAAAGTATCACTTATTCCTTCTATAAATATTAAAACATGAGCTTAAAATATAACAACATCTTTCAAGGGTGATCATTTGTACTTCAAGAACAAATTTAATATCTCTGTGGTAGATGATCACAATAAATAGACAGTAACTAAAGAACGCAAATTAGAAAAATGTAGGTCTCATGCAATCTGTGACTTTTGACACAAAATCAATATTTTTTGCTCAGCAAGGCAAAAGCCAATTCACAGATTGATGCTGGAAAATTGATATATAAGACTACATTTTAAAATTTCGTAATGATTATGGAGAAAAGTAGCAATAATGTTTTCTTATTTCCATAAAGCTTCTGGAGACATATTCTAAACCAGTTCAAGTCTTACTTCTACTTCCTATTAACTGTGGGATTCTGAAAGTGATTTTTGACCTCTGTGAGCCCTAGTTTCCCCATATAAAGGATAAAGGATGAAAAAAATTAGACATAGAAAACATAATATATGTCTAA
>NW_006432227.1:3611614-3623134 GCF_000325575.1 Pteropus alecto | reverse complement strand
AGTTTCTTTGATAAAGCCTGAAACTTTGTGGAAATACAGATCCATTAGTGAGGTAGTATTAGCCAAAGCATCTCTAATGACTAATTAGAAGACATATTTTGCAACCATGTCTACCATATGGTATTTTAATTTCCATATCAAAGTTTGCCTGTTTATTTGTTTGTAATTATAATATTCTTTATCAAAAAAGAAATCCCACAATGAACTGAAGCTTTTTGAGAAGACTCTATTAATGATTGATACTCTCAAAATGTGAAACAGGAATGTGTGAAATTATAGGTTATGTCTGAACAAACAAGCTGTTTTCTGATAATGCTTTAACTGCATTTTTCTTTGAACATAGCTTTGAAATTGCATAACACAAAGTTCTAGATTATCTGGCTACACTTTAATGTTCAAATACCTTTGTTTAAATACTCTTTTGACTGTGTACTTGGTAATTATTATTGATATATTTAAGTCCACCATTCTGCCAGCATTTATATAACATTTTCTAAGAGATTACATGTGATACCGTTTCTATTGTATATTATTACCTTCAAAAGATTATTAACAAAAAACAATCATTTATTTTATGTCTAATGGTTAAGGATTTCTTTTTCTGATAATGGAGAAGGTAAACTATTTCCTCATTTTGAATATCACATTTCTTAGGGAAAAAATTAGTTTGTTAATTAAAAGCTGAGATACATTTTTCATGAATGTGGGTATTTTGTTTTTTTTAAATCAAGGGGCAAAATACATATAGTAAACCAATAAAGTGAATTAAACCTATAAGTACAGCATGATAATGTTTACATGCATATCCTCTCATGTAACTGCCACCAAGAACAAAATACAGAATAATTTTAGGAACCAGGAAGGTACTTTCTTGCCCATTCTCAGTCTAAACTAGCCCCCAAAGATTACTATTCTGAATTCTCTCATGAGCAGTTAGCTTTGAGTATTCTAGAACCTCCAATAAATGAAATCATCCAATAGATACCATTTTTTTATCTGACTTCACTGAATATTGTTATCTCTGATGCTTATTCATGTTATATATTTTAGAAATGTATTCTTCTGTACTACTCAGTAGTATTCCATGTAAAATTTTTCACAATTTATTCATTCTCTATTGTTAAGCATATGGTTTTTGCCCAGATTTTAATTATTATGAATAACTATTATAAATGTGCTTGCCTTTGTGTGGACTTTTCCTGTGGATCTAATTAACAGTGGATCTAATGGAAATGGCCAGTTATCCCAAAGTGGTTTTATAATTTTACACCCCCACCAGCAATTTATGAGAATTTACCTGCTTCTCCTATTATGCTCACTTGATATTTTCAGATATAGTTAATTGCAGTTATTCTAGTAACTGTGTATCAATATTTCTTTGTATTTTAGTTTGCATTTCCCTAATGATTAGTGATGTTGACTATCATTTATCTTAAAATTGTTTTCAAAGAATATTTCCCATTTTTAAAATTTTTTTTTGTATTAATTTGTAGAAGCTCTTTACATGTTCTGGATATGAGTTCATATATAGACATAGCAAACAGACATTGTCTTATGCTGTTTGTGTTTTCACTTTCTTCATGAGGTCTTTTGATGGAGAGAAAAATCTTAACTATTAAAGCCAATTTTTAATTTTAATTTTATGATTAGTTTGTTAGTATTCTGAAATAAAAAGTTGTTCTGAGTTATTTTAATTTGGGGTGATTTTTTGTGTGTGCTGCTCTAGATAATAATATTGTCATTTTGAATAAACTCTAGTAACTGCAATTTACTTGTTTTATGAAACAATATTTATCATACAAATAAAAACAAAAATTATAAAAGTGAAAACATCTATAAATACAGATGATAACATTTTGAGTGAAATACTAAGTGAAAGTCAATGAACACTTAAATTTACATTCATGACTACTAAGAAAATAGGCGCTCAAAAAGAAAATATTACATGAAGTGAAAAAAAATCATTTGATAAAAATTAATTTCTTGCTTTTAATTTTAAAAAGACGCAAAGCACACAAACATACTTGCACACACACACAATTGACAACAGACAAAATGACAAATTGTGTAAACTAGTTATTCTTACATTCTTATTTCCCATTCCACATACATTATCACCACCTAACTTTTCAAGTTCATCACTATCTTTCTGTACATTTTTATAATGTCCGGTTATGGACTGAACGGTGCTCCCTCAAAATTTCCATTGAAGTTTGAACCCCCAGTATCTTAGAATGTGACTGTATTTGGAGATAGGTCTTTAAAGAGGCAATTAAGTTTAAAAAAGGTAATAAGAGTGGGGCCATAATCTAATAGGATAGTGCCCTTATAAGAAGAGGAAGAGCTCCCACGGGTGCACACACACACAAAGGAAAGGCTAGATGAGAACACAGCAAGAAGTTATCTGGCTGTCTTTAAGTCAAGGAGAGAGACCAACGCTGCCAACACCTGAATTTTGGACTTCCGGCCTTCTGAACTTAAATTTACTTAAGAGAAAGTAAATTTCTCTTAAGTCACTCAGTTTATGGTATTTTTTATGGCAGCCCTAGATGTGGTGCCAAACTTCTAGTCTTCTCTCCTGTGATAAAAGTCAATCTTTCCTGGTTAATGAAACCCCTGCAGAGAGGGTGTATGACAATCTGGTCCTTTTGGAAGATCTGTCTTTAGGCAGATAAGTAGTATTCAGAGGAAGCCTTTCCCTGTAGTTGCTGTATTTCAAGTATCTCAAAATTATCAATATACCTAAGAGGCATATTTTGGGGTGGCCTGTCTTGAATTCTTTCACAGACTAATATATGTACCTGTTACATGTATTTTTTCAATCACTTATTTCTGAAACTTTTTTTAAAATCATGTCATTTTATTCTGTGAAGACTTACCTGAATCTAGCTTCTCATCATTGTTAGTGTTAATCTTGCCTTCCTATTTAATTTATCTGTAATACTTTCTTATTTTACTTGCAAGAATTATTACTGGGTGTCAAAATATATATATGTCCCAGCTCCCCTGCCCCCAAATACATAGTCGAGTCTGAAATATCAGTTCCTTGAAGGGAAAACATTATTCTTATCATAGCTAAATTAAGCCTAAACATATAATAATCTGGCTCTCATAAATGCATCTGAATGCAACTGTAGTGTAAGTGCTATTTTATGGTAGGCAGAGTTACATACAAATAAAAATCTGCCATTTTAATGATTACTCTTTGCCTTATGTTTATCATTGCACTTAAATAAAATTAGAATCAATTTAATTTTATCAATTCCAAAGTTAAAATATCAACATTTAATATAACCACTGTCAAAATACTAAAGACAGAAAAATAAGCATGCTATGTGTCTTTTGAAACAAAATCATCTCCTTTGATGGCTCATACTCAAGAGGCTTATCCCAGGTTAGCATCTTTATTTCATTTTTTAAGACTGTAGGTACATGCACATGCTTTAGTTCATTTTGTGTTACTAATGTGATATGTCATGAAGGATTATTAGTGATTAGGAACAATATTAGGTTGACATAAAGTTGATGTTTTACTTCAGAAGAATGGCATGGCAAAAACTGAAATATACATCTGTCAAAGAGTGTCAGGTGTTTTATTTCAAAATGACAAAATCACCTGGGTTTTTCTTGTATATTTTCACAAGCATTAAAAATATTATAGGCTAGTTCAAAATTTCCCTTAATGCCCAATCTATTCACTTCTTACATAATCTAAATGTGAGAACAAAAAGAACAAAATGTTACTGGGGCCTCACAAAATATCACAGGGCAAGTGACATATACCATCAACATTTGAAAATAAATTCATTGACTTATTCTTGATGAGGCTGACCAGTCATGATAGAGCAATACAAAGAAAAAAAGCAATGAACTACTGCCCTTCACAACGGCTGGATTCTACTGTAAGAAAAAGAGCATGTGAGAAAAATTGACTGCTCAGTACAAGTTTATATAGATCTGCTAAGTATCATGGCTGAATCTAGTAAAGATGCAGATTAACAAGCTTGTGTTAACTTAGTTGATCCTCAGGCACGAAAGGCAAGAAGAAATTTCTTGACATGATAAAATGAATTATAGTTGAGAGGGAAAGTCTGAGGTCAGAGCAAATGAGGCATCTTAAGAATGACATGTGAAAGCAAGGAATAATCAAGGAGTGTTCAGGTAGATCTCAATCTCTCTCTCCCCCGTCCCTGCCCATGTTTCTCTCTGTCTCTGTCTGTCTATCTGTCTGCCCCGCTCTCTCTCACACACACACACACGCAGTACACATAGAAAACCTATTAAAGAAGAGGAGGGGGATTTAGAATAAGGCAAAGTCCTGGAGTACTGTTTTATCAAAGGGAGTGATCATATGAGCATTCGAATAAAGTAGACAATTATACAGAACTAAGCCCCATGGCCATTTAATTTGTTTTCCCTGCTAGTAACTTCATAAGGGAGGGAGCTAATTAAAGTATGTTTTCATATATCTCACACACACACAAACACAACCAAAAGAAAATGTTTATCAATTTTAAAAGTGTTCTGCAAAACTTCCATAACTAACAAGAACAGTTGAAAAGAGCTACATATAACAACGAAAAAAAATTCAAGTGGTTTGCAATAAAAATTTGTCACTGATCCTCTATGTCCATTTTGCAATATCAAATGAAGGTTCACCTCAACATATACTTTTCTAATTTCAGAAAGAAGGAAAAGAGAACATTGTAAACCACTCACGATTGCTTAAATCCTAAGTCTATAAAAAACATAGGGCATTTCCATTTTCATTCCATTAGGTAAAGCATATCATATAGCCATGTTCAACAGGGGAACATTGTATATTACACCCCTGCATGGACAGGTGCCAAGGGCAGGGTAACAATGATGGACACTAATATGTTCTGCAATACTAGAAACGTAACAAAGTGATGAATATGTGTTATTGGGCTTAGAGATTTAGAGGCTGAAATCAGTTTTAAAAACTGGAAAAAACAAAGTGAATATACTATGTAGTCTAAATAAGGACAGAATAATTTATTATTATTATTTTTATTAAGAAAATTATTGACTATATTAACTATCATTATCTATCAATTATTAACTATATTAACTATCATTATCCCCCTTTACTGAGGAGGAGATTTCATTTGAAACTAACAATAACACAAATCCATATGCCCAGCCACACTCTTTGAAGTTCATTGGCTACATTCTGAAGATTGGTGGAATGAAGAATACAGCTTACTTATGTATCACCCCTAATACTTGGAGTAGAATAAGACATAATCTGAAGTTTAGGTAACAGTAAAAAGACTTTTTAATATGTAGTAGGCAGAACTTTGACATGGCCCCCAGGATTGCCACTCCCTGGTATGTATGTATGAGCTTTTTATTACCCCTTTGAATGTGGTGGAATCTATTAATATAATGGATGTAACTCCCATGATTGGATTATATTATAAGGCAAAAGTAAAGTGCTATTTTCAAATTTAAATAAAGTCTTTAATCTGTTTATTTTGATTTGATGAAAAGGGAAATACCCTAGATGTAATTTACCTAATCAGATGACTCTTTTAAAGATACTGAAAGCAGGAAAGAGATTTGAGCAATATAAAATTAATACACAATATAACTTTGACCATAATAATAAGATCAAGACATGAGGATGGTTTAATTAAAGAATGTAGAATGTCTTTGTGGGCACTTATTTTAATGCTTCTATGGACAAGTGACTTGGATAAATGATACTGAAAAATATACCTTAGTTCATTACATAAGAAGACAACATGGAATAAATACTTCAAGATGAAAAAGTGTGTGTGCTTTGGGGTAAATACTAAAAGCAAACAATTATATAGCACATATAATATGACAGATGCAGCTCCAAAAACTTTACATGTATTAATTAATTAGAGACCATACATTAAACAACATAAAAATGGAAGCAACAGACTTATTGAAAATATATTTGAACAATGAACTATTTGGAATTGGTTAAGATTTTCTCAGCTATCTTTCATCAAATTGTGAAAATTCCTTTTAATTCTTAGATAAAAGAATTTTATAATGAATGGGTGTTAAAGATTTTTGCCAAATGCATTTTTGCATCTTTTGAGGTAATCACATGTTATTTCTCCTTGGTATTATTAATGTGAAAAATACATTAATTAATTTAGAATGTTGAGCTAACTTTGCATTAGTAGGGTAAGGCTTATTTGTTCCAGCATGCAGTTTTAAAAATGTTTTTTTTTTTTTTTACATACAGTTTGCTAATACTCTGTTAGAAATTTCTGTCTAGGATTTATGAGAGATATCACTTTATAATTCTCTTTTAATGTAATGTGATTGTCAGATAATGACATTAGGTATATGTAGTCTCAAAAACAAGTTGGGAAAGGTCCTATTCTCTCTTTTCTAAAAGCAGTTGGGTAATACTTTTATTTTTTCTTTGTTTTACACTTTACAGAGGTGGAGAAATTCAGCATAGGAGACAGATATTCTAATTGCTGAATGAAGTAACTAAATTAGCAACTAAAGCTTGACCTTCCAGGACATTTGGTCCCATCCAAACATTCGTGGAGACATTTGGTCCAGGCTGAAAGGTCCTTGATATTTGGTCCTGTCTGAAAATGTCCAAAGAGAGATTTAGTCTATGCTGAAAGGTCTTTAAAGTGTGAAAAGATAAACATTAGAGCCATAGACAGGTAAATCACCCAGGATATTGGTGATTTAGCCATTAACTTCCTGGCAATACTGACAGAATCTAATTTGTATCACCAAATCTGTTCACAGTATGAATAGAAAGCCAACAATCAGGTTGATATATACTTGAGAGCAATTGCTCATCAACTTTAGAGTAACCCTGCTGAATTCATGAGGAGGAAGAACAAGAATAAACATGATATCCAAGATTCCTCATGAATTACAAAAAAATAAAATGTTACATCTGTACAATTTGAACAGTGTTTGCATTCTGTAACAAATCATGGACCAGATGTCTCTATGGATGTTTTGGACAGGACCAAATATCGAGGACTTTTTGGCATGGACCAAATGTCCCTGAACATTTTGGACAGGACCAAAGATCTTGCAATGATTTTTACTTATTTATTACATTTCGATATATATTTATTGAAGGATAATATGTCTAAACTCCGAGGACACTCTGGTGAATAGCTGAGTTCGGGTATGTTCATCATATCACACACACTACACACAACAGACAATCCCCTGATAAAGACAAATAAAAAACATGTGCATACACTCAAGCACGTGTGGATCAAAACAGACAAATGTTAATTAAATAGCTAAATAAGAAAGACTCTAATTAATAGTTTTGTTATTATCTGATTCAAACTGCAATAAAATAACTTCTAATTTTCAGTTCTATTATTCTCTTTTAAGATATTACTATCTTCACTGTTTATCATGTCTTTTCTTTTTTTCTTTTTTTCTGAGAGACACACTTACCCGTTTCCCATTCCCTGTTTTAGCATTCATTTAGAACTACTTTTGCATTACTCTTCTTTGACTTTTATGTCTAAGTTACTGACCTGGTCATGGTAAGATAATATGTCTTGAAATCTTTTTATTATTAGCTTTAAGTCCCAAGGTAATCTTAAAAATTCAACTGTGTGGTTCAGTGAGGTCTTATTAACAAAAATTTTCGCTTTGTGGGAACACATTCAATGAAATGACAAAATGGGACATAATATTTCCTTCCTTTGGGGAATCAGGCACACATTTCTCACACACAAATTTGTGTAGTTGGTTTCTGTTGAAAAACAAGTGTTATTTTTGTCATTTTTATTTCTTTACTGAACTGCTGATATCACATACATTCTTTTATTTCTTATCTAATAGTATCTAATACAGTGACTTTAAAAGTATTATATACATAGTAATTTTTAATGTTTTTCAAATTAATTTAGCAAAAGTGAAAAATCTCACTGTATATTTATTCCTCAAGTATACTGTGAATTTAAAACATTGTTTCTCCCACCCAAGTACTAACGAAACCAGACCTTCTTAGACACAGACAACAGTTTAGTGGCTATGAAAGGGAACGGGAGGAATGGGGGGGAGTAGATAAGAGTAAAGGAAGTCAAACATATAGTTACAGAAGGAGAATTGACTTTGGGTGGTGAATACAGAATGTGATATACAGATAATGTATTATTAAAGTGTACACTTGAAGCCTATATAGTTTTATTAACCAAAGTCACCCCAAATAAATTTAATAAAATTAAATGTTTCTCATTTATCATAAAAAAAATAGAGTATCTTAGCTTGAGCTGCTACAATAAAATTACATGAACTGGGTAACTTCTCAACAACAGAAATATTTTTCTCAGAGTTCTGGAGGCTAGAAGTCTGAGATCAGATAGATTAGGTTCAGATTCTGGCCAGGTTCTGGTGAGGGCCCTGAAATCAGGTTCTGGTTTCAGGTTGCTGACTATCCTCACATAGTGAAAAGAGAACTAACTAGTTCTCAGACCTCTTCTTATGAGGACGCTTATCTCATTTATGTAGGATCAATCCTTAGCCTAATGAAAACATCTAGTTTTAGAAGCAGCGAACCTCTAAACCAAGATTATTGTAACTCAGCTAAGATAATTTTTGCTTAAGGTAAATTCACAAAAATAATTATAAGATATATTATAGAATTAAAGATGGTGCATAGGTCCAATAAACAGAGGAATCACCTAAGAATCTATAAATTACAAAACAATCTAAAAGTCTCTGTAAAATATTTCAACTTCTGAAAGATAAAAAAAATCTTTAAAAATAACAACAATATAAATATAGACTAAAAATTACCAGGGTGAACTACTAGAAGTGAAACAGTATCAATAATAAAAGTTAAGTAATAGGCTAAAAATGATATTACAAAGCTTAAGAGGGATATAATAAATTGAAAGGCAGAAGTAAAGAAATTTTTGAAAAATTGTTTGGAGAGATAAAAGGTTAGAAAATAAAGACCCTCACAAAAATTAACTCAAAATAGATCGTAGATCTAAATATAAAGAAAAAAAAAACTATAAAACATCTAGATGATAATTTTCAGAAAATCTAGATGATCTTGGGTGTAGTAATGACTTTTTAGATACATCACCATAGGCACAATCCATGAGAGAATTAATGAATAACTGGACTTCATTAAAATTAAGAACTTCTCTGTGAAAGCCAATGTCAAGAGAAGACAAGCCAGACTGGGAGAAAATACTGCAAAAGTCACATTTAATAATTAATTATTATCCAAAATATACAAAGAACTCTTAAAACTCAACAATAAGTAAAAAGAAATCTAAATTAAAAAATGAGTCAAAGACCTTAATAGATACCTCAGTAAAGAAGATAGATAAAAGGCAAATAAGCATATGAAAAAATACTCATCATATGTCATCAGGGAATGTAAATCAAAACAATGAGATACCACTACGCATCTATTAGAATGGCCAAAATAAGGAACCACTGCGAACAACATAGATGGGCAAGGATGTGGAGCAACAGGAACTCTCATTCATATCTGATGGAAATGCAAAATGGTATAGCCACTTCGGAAGACAGTTTGGTGGTTTCTAATAAAACTAAACATACTCTTATCATAAGATCAAGTAATCACATTCTTTGGTATTTACCCCAAAGAGTTAGAATTTATATCCACACAAAAATTTGCACATGGATGTTTATAGCAGCTTTAGTCATAATTGCCAAAATTTGGAAGTCATCAAATGTCCTTCAGTGGGTGGATGAATAAATAAACTGTGGTACATGCAGACAGTGGGATCTCATTCAGCACTGAAAATAAATGAGCTATCAAGCCATGAAAACATGGAGGAAACTTAAATGCACATTACTAAATGACAGAAGCCAATCTGAAAAGGCTATGTATACTATGCGATTCTAACTATATGACAGTCTGTACAAAGAAAAAATATGGAGACAATAAAAAGATCAATGGTTTCTAGTGATTGTAGGGGTGAGAAGGGAAGAATAGGCTTTACATGGAGGATTTATAGGGCAATGAAAATACTCTATCATAATGACAGATACATAACATTATACATTTATCTAAACCTATAAAATGTACAACACCAAGAGTGAACCATAATGTTAACTACAGACTTTGGGTGATCATGTGTCAAGGTAGGTTCATTAGCTGAAAACAAATGTTCCACTTTGATGTGGAATATTGACAGTGGGAAAGGCAACGAGTGTACAGGGGCATAGAAATATATGAAAAATCTCTGTACCTCCCTCTCAATATTGCTGAAAATATAAAACTGCTCTAAAGAAATAAAGACACAAAAAAGGGATATTCATTTCAAGAAGCAAAAAGAAAAAAAAAGAAAAGAAAACCCCAACAAAAACAAAATAAACCCAAAGAAAGTAGTAAGGTGAAAGAAATAAAATAGATATGAAAATCTCAAAGTAGAAAATAAACACATAATAGTGAAAAATTTTTAAATAACATAAGAAAATTAGTAGTGACAGAAAGAATAGTGTGCTCAAAAGCATGCACAATCAGAATACAAGAAAAAGAATGTGAGGTTGGAGTATTTAAATTATGAATGAAGTACCAGTAAAAAATAGAACACTAATGTATTGGCTAAGATTTTTCCAGAATTAAGGAAAGTTATTTGTTTTTATATTGAAAAATACACTGAGTCACTAGCAGGGTATGTTCAAAACAAACAGATAACCACTCCTCAAACAAAACACACACACACACACAGAATTATTGGATTTTTTTTCACTACTGCCTGTCATACTGCACTGCTTCATTCTGTTTTATTTTCATTAGTGTTGCATAGCTAAGGAAGGAACTTTTGGTTATAGACTCTCGTTATATTTGGAATGTATTTATTCTATCTTCACTATAATTGACAGTCTACTTGGATATGGAATTTTAGTTTCACAATTATTTTCATTAAGACTTTAAATAGATTATTCTATTGTAATTTATTTACAATTATTCTATTGTAATTCTACCATTGTGTAAAAAAAGTTGCTGTTGGCATGACTGTCATTCAATTGTATGGACTCTGTCCATTCTCTTTAGTGCCTTGCCAGATGTTTCCTTCATTAATTCATGTGAGAAATGTAAAGATATAATTTAATAAAATGAAAATGATACTTGAATATAGAAGTGAGATGAAAGAAGCAATGATAAAAAACATTGACAAAATGTTGCTAAACCTTTGTAATTATCAATAGAAATAGTAATAACTATTTATATATTTTTAAATACATGTGGACTAAATACCAAAAATGATACAGTACAAAACGAGAAAATGACACATGGAAAGTTCAAGTTTCTTAAAATTATAGCATGGCTGAAGAAGATAAAGATATAAATTAACATTAAACATATAAGGAGACCTCAATCAATGCATATATTTACTGTGTTTCTGGTTAAATCAAATCATAAATATAAACTTGATAAATTTGGTCTATCAATGTAACTCAAAAATGTTCCAATAAAAATTTGGAATTGATAAAAATTTTATAACAAATACAGATAATATGTATGTA
>NW_006432227.1:3609091-3611596 GCF_000325575.1 Pteropus alecto | reverse complement strand
ATATATATATATATATATATATATTCTAATTTATGTCATTAGATGCCATTTTACACTCATGAATTTGTTAAAAAATAATTAAGTAGAACCAAATTTTCTCAGCCTTGGCACTATTGACATCTTGGGCTAGATATTCTTTGTTTTGGGGCCTGCCTTGTGTGTTATGGGATATTTAGCTGCATCCCCAAACACTACACACTAACATGTCAGTAGTATCCCTCAGACTGTGACAATCAAAAATCTCCAGATAATTATCGCTATTATTTTTTTAAAGATAAAAGAACGTAACAAGTGTTAGGATGTGGAGAAATTAGGATACCTGTGCATTGCTGGTGGGATGCAAAAGAGTGGAGCTAGTTTGGTGGTTCCTAAAAATTAAATATACTTACCATATGATCTAGCAATATCACTCTATATGTACTCTAAAGAACTGGAAAGATGGATTTGCACAGATATTTGAACACCGATGATTGTAAAAGCCTTATTTACATTAGCCAAAAGGTAGAAACAACCCGTGTCTATTAACAGATGAATAGATGAACAAAATGTTGTATATTTATACAAAACAGTATTATTTGGCCTTAAAAAGGAAGGATATTCTGATATACAGTACAACATGAAAGAATCTGAACACGTTACACTAATTGAAATAAGCCAGGAACAAAAGGACAATTATTGTTTGATTCTACCTGTATGAAGTACTTAGTCAAATTCATAAAGACAGAAAGTAGAATGGCAGTTGCCAGGAGCTAGGGAGCAGGGTTTGGGGAATGAGGAGTTAGTGTTTAATGGGTATAGAGTTTTAGTTTTAGAAGATGAAAAATTTTCGATATGGATGGTGGTGATGGTTGTACAATATGTGATTATTCTTAATACCACACAGCTGTACACCTAAAATGATTAAGATGGTTATGTTTTGTATATTTTGTCACAGTTAAAAAAAACAAAAAAAAACTTCTAGGGACCACACTAGGAAAAAAAGTGCAGACATTGCCAAACCCCAGGGGCATAACTGTCTTCCGATGAGAATCACTGAGGTATGACAAGATCAAGTATTATCAAATCTGCAAAAAAAAAAAGAAAAAGGGATATACTTATACACTAACATTTCAGTTGCAAATTGTTTCAGCCTTTGAAGTATTTAAAAAATACACTATTCTACAAAACAGCAATTATATTCCTAAGTATATATCTTTGAGAAACTCACATCTGTGCCCAAGTGACAGTCACAGAAACGTTCTCATCAGTGTCGTTTGTATCAAAAAAATCAATAGTAATAACTTAAATGTAATAAATAGTAATAACTTACATTCACATAACAGTTTTGAATATATCCTAGTATACTTATGACATGAAATAAACTATATTCCTGAATAGAAATTAGAATGCCATAGATTACAGAAACAATAGGCACCAATAATGTAACATTTAAATATACAGAATACTACTACACAGTTATTTACAAACATATGTAGCAAGGTTCTGTGAAATTTTAGATGATTGACAAATACCCACTATGGAGAGTATTTGAGTACTTTGGATGGGGTAGGATAGGAAGGGAAGTCAAGGTAGAGATCAAGAAGCATTACATAGGAAATTTCAAAACTATTTTTATTATTTTTTTTATTTTGATTTCAACAGTGGACGCACTAATGCTTGTTATCTCATTCTTTATACATGTCTGTACTTATAAAATATCTCATAATGCATTTTAAAATGAAATAAAATAAAAATCACATAAACAAAGTTATTTCATCATTCCATAAACTTAATGGACTCTGGTACAATTTTACTTTGACATCCACTAACCTCATGAGAAATTATATAGAGCATTGTGTTGTTTGACCAACTGCCATTTTATAACTTTCCAGTGTATTTTTAAAATAATATGAAAACAAAGCTTTTTTTATGAAATAACATTTCATTATAAAACAATTATGATTTTAAATCTCTCAAGTTGCATTTGTCGAAGAACTTAGCAGTATATTCTTATGCCATCTACTTGCTTAGCAAAGAATATGCTGTTTCACTTGTAGTTATTCAATTAAAATCAATTTAAATAATTTTAGGGGTGAGGTTTGCTTAGCTTTTCATTCACACAATCTGAATAACAGTATGTACTATATCGAAAGGAAGTATGACAACACCATGAATATTATTAAAGTGTAGAAATTAAGATGGGGATAGTCATGAAAGGAGTGTATTTGATTTGCAAAATACATACAAAAGATTCTAAAGGTGTTTTTTTATATATATTATGTGTTTTTAAAACTGGTATCTAAAACTTCAAAAAATATTTGATGGTGAGTGAGAATAGAAAATGAAAACAGTAAAAAGGGCCATTGCTCAAGTTCAAAGCGGATAAAAATTTAGACAGTGATTGCTTGTGACATGTGTGACAGCTCATTATACTATAGGTTGATAGAATAGAGTGAAGTTAAACTTTGGTATCTTGCCATATTTCCCCTATGTTGATAAATACCAATTTTAAATTTCAGATGAGAA
>NW_006432227.1:3605861-3609064 GCF_000325575.1 Pteropus alecto | reverse complement strand
GGGAAAGATATCCATTTATTCTTAAAAATCTCTTGCTCTCATATTAGATCATAAATTACTTGACAGTTGAAGATGGCAATGCATTTTGCTGATAGAGTTCCTTGCCAGATGGAAAAAATTTATGGAGTTTTACAATTTGAAATACTGAAAAAGAGGTCAAAGTGGTATAGATTCTGAAAAAATGCCATTGTTGGAGTGAAGAGTCAGTCATTACCTTCATATTATCTGCCAAGAATATTTAACTTTCATTCAAATCTCAACTTTTTGAATGATTTTGAAAAGTTAGTTGCCTGATTAATACCAACTAGCACTAAATAAGATAGTATGACTAAGTAATTAACTAAGTAGTACGCCACTACCTTAAACTTAGTTAAAAAGTAAGGTGACTTCTTCATAAACATGAAAACATGTGTCCTTCAAATAAGCACACTTCCTCATGTTAATTTAATTTTTCATTGGGTTAATACAAGAAGACAAAATGATTCATTTTTCTCTGCCATGGATACAAAAATATCTGTATCTCATTCACAAAGGCAGAAAGAATAATCAGAAAGTGTATATACAGGTTTAAAAATTTTAATAGATGAAACTTGTTACTGTGGAATTGTATACTGATACAAAGACTAAAATATTTTACACCTTTGTGTTTAAACTATTTTGTAATCTATAAGAAGCAAAACAACAACCACCACCACCATCAGTTACATACTTCCCTGTTGTGACACAACCTTGTCTAAGCCAAGCTTGAGAGGTTTAGTTCCTCACCCCATCCCATCCAATCATTTTCCAATCAGTTAATGAGTTCATATTCCTTAACAAACTAAAAACATAAATATCACCTCCTTACATATTTTCACCTTGCAAGAATCTACATGAAAAGTTTACCTGTTTGCCGTCATTGCGAGGATTATAGTTAATGAAAATATAACATAGACAGACATTATTTATTTAAATACCAACTGAGAAACAAACACCACGACTCAATTTAGACAATCATTTTGCAATGTAACCAAATATGGAATCATGTTGTATCCCTGAAACTAATTTAATGTGATATGTCAATCATACCTCAATTTAAAAAATCATTGCTCCTTCCATGTCCCTTATAGACTGTTTAATGGCTCTGGACCCTCCATGGACTGACTATGCACTGGCAATGAGCCACCAGCACCTAGAGTACCCCCACGGACCTGCTGTGGGTCACAGAGTAGATGGGCCGAGAGATGCCATTCGCCTGTGCTGGCTTGAAAATGCCATGGAGTGCCTAAAATGAGGCATGGTCCATGTTCAGGCCCTAGGCAAAGCATACCTGGCAGAGACAGAGCTGAAGGCCTGCACTTAACTGGAGGCACATCCACCTCAACGTCTGGACTTTTCTCAGCCACTGCAGAGCATGTTTCTCCCTGGTCTTCAACCCAACTGTACTTCCCATCCTGGGCTTCCTGTTCTGGGTCTTTTGCTGGGTTTCCTCTGGGAACTAATCAGTGGCTCTCACTCCAGTAGGCTCTGGGACCCCTGCAATAGTAGGTATCAACGTCACTGTGAGTCCCACCCATGACCTGCAACAATGTTGATCCAACTGGAGTTTTTTTTTTTTCTTTTCTTTTCTGTAGCCCCCACCACTCAATACTCACCAATACTTCTCACCATTTTGTCCCAGACCCCTTTGCCCCCAGCAGGACCTCAGCCTGCCACCTACCTGCCTTGTCTCCTGGGCTATAACCACTCTTTTCTTGGTGTGTCTTTTGCTAAATATGCCCTTTTTGTAGAAATAAAACATGCTTGGAGTTGTTCTCTCAAAAACAAAACAAATAGCCAAAAAAAAAAAAAAAATGGGTCAGTTGATGGAAGAAGGGAAAAAGGCATATACTTATTGTAAATCATTGTATTAGATTATTAAATTTGCATTTAAAAGTCAGCATTACAGCATTACTGTTCCCCCATTTTCAGAGGATACCTGTAGCTCATGGATAGCAACATGCTAAAGTTCACAGCAAGAGATGAAGTGATGAGAGGAGATTCAAAAGCTCCTACTTACCATGACTCGTTACTTGAATTGACCAACATCTCTCTTATAGGTGCTTAATTTTATTATAAAAAAAAAAAACTGTTACAATATACATGCATGCCTCACTGTCTTTTTTATTCCTTTTCTTTCTTTTTTATATAAAATTTGGATATAATAGGATTTTGAAAAAAACAACACAGAACAAGAAGAAAATGCATGTTAGTCATTTGTTAAGATTAGGCATTAACTTATTATTCAGAACTAATTGATATACACAGATGGTAGCTGGGTCATATATTGATATCAACTCATAAAAAATGCTGATGAGAAAAAAGAATAAATGAGAATGAATAGAAATAAATTAGTAGCTGTTACTTTCCTGTAATACTTTGCAGTTTCTCAGGAAAAAAATCTGCAAAACAGAATGAGCAAAATGAAGTTTGCAATATGAATTGTGAAATTAATTGCCAATTGGAACTCTATTTAAAAATCATGAAGATTCCTAAATTAACTTGAACTTCAAAACAATCATATTTCTTAATCTTGCTATTTTCAGCATTATAATATTATTTAACTCTGAAGATATCCCTTCTTTCTGAGCAAGACTTGACTTTAGGGATGTGATTAAATTTATTAGACTATTTTCTTAGAAGTTTTAGACAATCAGGAATCTGGAGCTGTAAATCTGGGTACCTTAAAGATACGTGCCAGAATACAGTAAGTGACAACACCATTCTCATGGCTGCTTTCCTTCCTCTCATAAGCAAAATATGTCAGAAATAGGTCTCTGCCCAATCTTCTTAGTGTGGTTTCACCTTGTCAATAGTGGATATAGAAAGCATATAGAATGCTTGGATTCTGTTTGCTAGTCTAATGGTTCCCGGCAAATAAGATGGGAGCTGGGTGACAGTAAATAAAATACTGTAAGATAGGTTGACATTGAAGATGATAGAAACCTAACAGAAGAAAATGTGAGACATGTTTTCTCATGAAATGCAATTTTTTTAATAGCAAGTAGATTTACACACACACACGCACGCACACACGCACACACACACACATTCTGGGAACTAAAATCTTATAGGGTTAGATTTCAAATATCTATTTTTGAAATATTATTAATAAACTATTCATATCCCATGTTCTTTGCTGATTGAGGATGATAAAATCTCCCAAGTTATTGCACATATGGAAA
>NW_006432227.1:3564155-3605680 GCF_000325575.1 Pteropus alecto | reverse complement strand
TAGATAGATAGATAGATAGATAGATAGATAGTAGTCTTGGCAATGACTTTTTGGTTTTGACACCAAAAGCAAAGGCAACAGGAGCAAAAATAAACACTTGGGACTACAGCAAACTAAAAGTCTCTGTACAGCAAAGGGAACCACAAACAAAATGAAAAAGAAATCTACAGAATCAGAGAAAATGTGTACAAATCATATATCTGATAAGGGGCTAATATCCAAAATATATAAAGAACTCATACAACTACATAGCAAAACCACAAAAAATTCAATTAAAAAAAGGGCAGAAAATCTAAATAGACATTTTTCCAAAGACATAGAAACAGCCAACAGGTATATGAAAAGATGCTCAACATTACTAATTATCAAAAACATGCAAATCAAAACTAAAATGAGAATTCAACCCACACCTGTTAGAATGACTGTTATCAAAAAGACAAGAAACAAATAGTGAGGACGTGAAGAAAAGCGAACTCTTGTGCATCATGGGTGAGAATGTCAATTGGTATAACCACTATGGAAAACAATATGGCAGTTCCACAAAAAATTAAAAGTATAACTACCACATAATCCAGAAATTTCATTTCTGGATATCTAACCGAAGAAATCAAAAGCACTGTCTCGAAAAGATATATGCACCCCCATATTCATTCTAGCATTATTTATAATAGCCAAGAAATGGAGACAACCTAAGTGTCCATCAACAAGTAAGTGGATAAACAAAATATGATGTGATGTTTGTGTGTGTGTGTGTGTGTGTGTGTATAAATACACAATAGAAAATTATGCAGCCATGAGAAAAAAGGTAATCCTGACATTAGTGACAACTGAATGGACCTTGAAAGCATTAAACTAAGTGAAATAAGTCAGACAGAGAAAAAGAAATACCTCTGATCTTACTTAATTGTGGAATCTAAAAAACAAAAACAAAACAACAAATATAAAGAAAGGCAGTCCCAAATACAGAGAACAGATTGGTGGTTTGCCAAAGGTTGGGGGAGGGTAAGGGTGTGGGCAATATAGGTGAAAGTGGTTAAAAGGTACAAACTTCCAGTTATAATATAAATAAGCCCTGGCGATATAATATACAGAATGATGAAAATATATTTTTAAAAATCCATATTTAACAAGCCCGATATCATCTGATTTTGGAAGCTAAGCAGGGTCAGGCCTGGTTAGTACTTGGATGGGAGACTACCTAGGAAGCCCAGGAACTCTAGGCATAAAAAATAAAAAATAAAAAAATAAGGGATTGTGAGCTGGCAAGTTTCTTGCAATCTGTGAGGTCAAACAAGGGTTGCCGTGCCTAAAAACATAAAAAATAAAAAATAAATCCATATTTATAATTTTTAAAATTCTCAAAAAATTTCTTTAAAAAGTGCTGATGGAATTTTGATGGGGATTGCATTAAATCTTTATAATGCTTTAGGTAATAAAGTCATTTTAATTATATTGATTCTTTTAATCTAAGAACACAGAATATCTTTCCATTTTTTGTATGTTCTTCAATTTCTTTTAATAGCGTCTTGTAGTTTTTAGTGTATAGGTCCTTCACATGTTTTGTTAAATTTATTCCTAGGTATTTTTTTCTTTTAGTTGAAATTGCCAAAGGAATTGTTTTTATTCATTTCTTTTTCAGAAAGTTCATTATTAGAGTATAAGAATGCTACGGATTTTTGAACATTGATTTTGTATCCTGAAAATTCACTGTATTTGTTTATTATTTCTAATAGTGCTTTAGTAGAATCTTCAGGGTTTTCTATGTAGAGAATCATGTCATCTGGAAAAAGTGACAATTTGACTCCTTCATTCTCTATTTGGATGCTTTTTATTTCTCTTGGCTGGTTGCTTTCACTAGGACTTCCAATATTATATTGAAAAATAGTGGTGACAGCAAACAGCCTTGTCTCATTCCTGATCTTAGAGAGAAGGTTTTTAGGTTGTTGCCTATAAGTATAATGTTAGCTGAGGGTTTGTCGACTTGTATGGAAGCAGAAAAGATCCCAAATAGCCAAAGCTATCCTTACAAAAAAGAACAAAGCAGGAGATATCATTCTGCCTGACTTCAAATTATAATACAAAGGGACAATAAGCAAAACAGCATAGTATTGGCAGAAAAACAGACACACAGACCAGTGAAACAGAATTGAGAGTCCAGAAGTAAACCCCTGTATATATAGACAAATAATTTTTGAAAAAGAAGCCAAAACATACAAAAGAGAAATAACTGATGCTAGGAAAATGGGAAAGCCCCATGCAAAAGAATGAAACTAGACTTCTGGCTATCACCACACACCAAAATTAACTGAAAATGGATCAAGGAACTGAATATGAGACCTGAAACAATTAACTGCATAGAAGAAAACCTAGGTGCTAAATTCACAGACCTTAGACTTAGAGAGGATTTTATGAATTTGACCTCAAAGGCAAGGGAAATAAAAGCAAAAATTAATGGATAGGACTACATCAAATTTAAAAACTTCTGCGCAGCAAAAGAAACCATCAGCAAGGTAAAGAGGCAATCATCTGAATGGGAAAACATATTTGCAAACAACACCTCTGATAAGGGCCTAATATCCAAAATATACAAAGAACTCATACAACTCAACAACAACAAGAAAACAAACAATCTAATTAAAAATGGGCAGAGGGTCTGAAGAGACACTTCTAAGAAGACATACAAATGGCTAACAGACATATGAAAAGATGTTCAACTTCACTAGCTATTAGGGAAATAAAAATCAAAACCACAATGAAATACCACCTCACGTCTGTTAGAATAGCTAATCATCAATAGGACAAGTAATAACAAATGGTGGAGAGGTTGTGGTGAAAAAATGAACCCTCATACACTGCTGGTGGGAATGTAAACTGGTACAGCCACTATAGAAACAGTACGTAGGTTCCTCGAAAAACTAAGAATTGATTTACCATATGATCCAGCAACTCCTCTACTTGGTATTTACCCCAAAGACTTGAAAACTCATATCTGAATGTTCATAGCAGCATTATTCATGGTGGCCAGGACATGGAAACAACTGAAGTGCCCTATGATAGATGATGAGCTAAAGAAGCTGTGGTACATATATACAATGGAATATTACTCAGCTATAAGAAGAGATGCAATAGTGCTATTTGCAATAACATCAATGGATCTTGAGATAATCATGCTAAGTGAAATAAGTCAGTCAGAAAAAGGTGAAACTCATGTGATATCACTCATACGTAGGATATAAAACTGAAAGTGACAAACGGACAAGACAAACAAACAGACTCATGGATACAGCCGTGGACTGGTGATTACCAGAGGGAAGTGGGGGAAAGGGGAGGTAGCTAGAGGTAAAAGGAGTCAAATATTTGGTGACAGAAGGAACTCTAACTCTGGGTGGTGAACACTCAATGCAATATATATACGACTTATTGTTGAACGATACACTTGAAACTTATTTGATCTTGTTAATTAATGCCACCCCAATAATTTTTAATACATTTTTAAAAATCCCATTCATGAATGGTAAAACTGATAAATTGAAATGAGAAATAAATGAAATAATAAATTGTATTTTATTATATCTGGTTAGAGAGAATCCTCCACTAGTTTATGGCCCACAAAAAATGACTAAGATTCTGGGTGATAACTATAATATTATTTTCTCATTCAAAAATCCTTTCTATTTAGCAAAAAAGAGAACAAATTATATTTGACAAGTATGTAAGAAGTTATGTGAGAAAACCTGGGTTATCCGGTACCACATTTACAATTTAATCTAGTGATGTCTTGATGTCCCCTCTCCCCCTCCCTCCTCCTCTCTCCTCCTCCTCCTCCTCCTCCTCCTCCTCCTCCTCCTTTTCCTTCCTCTTTTGCCCTCTCCCTCCCTCTCTCCCTCTCCCTCTCCTTCCCTCTTCCCTCTCTCCCTCTCTGTCTCTTTCTGTTGTGAATGTGCATATGTCTCTCTCTCTCTCTCTCTCTCTCTCTCTCTCTCCACTGCATTTTATGACCCATTTTAGGTTGGGGCAAAGGAAATGTGTACTTTGCCTAAAACTCTGCTGTCCTTTCTATTCAGCTATCATCAAAAGAACTCAGACAAACTTATTAGTTAATTTTACATTTATTTCTAATAATAAACACCTGAAACACTTAAACAAAATAATATCACAAATCCATGAGTCAAACCAAAAGTCTAGAATGAATCTATTTTTACTTAGAATCACAGTCAAGAAATAGAAATGGTTTCAGATTTCAGACTCTATACCACATTTATATATCATCTTTATTTCTGTCTCTATCCTTCATGTTACTTACCCCAGGAGTCAAGCATTTTTTACCCTCTGATCCATATGGTGGATCTTAAATTGTCCTAGATCCAAAAAGACATGTTCAGCCCCATACTAAGTACTCATGTCTCACTACCTCTCTTTCACAATTCCAAAACCCTGAAAAAGGAACCCTAATTATTTTCACACTCATAATCTACATTTCACTGGACTTTGTGAAGGTATGGATGATGGAGGTATGAGGTAAAATAGGTACTAGAAAGTAGTCATCCACATCTTTAGATACTGAGAACTACTGAGAAGAAATGTGAAGTTCCCTGTAGTTTGAACATAAAACTCTATAGTTGTTAATGTCTAGGCATTGCAAGGAAAAAAAAAAGAATTTACAAAAGAAAAAAAGTTCATTTTCAATAATATTGCAACATTACGGTGCCGAAGAGGCAAATTTATCAATAAACTTACTCTTATGTAAATTCATTGGAGGGATGAATATCTGAATATTGGAACCCTTGGTTGGCCACCCATGTTCTCAGACCTCTGCTACGCTCATTCAAAAGTAGAGAGAGTCCATTTGCTTCCCCAGCAACAACAAGAAAACGTCAACCTACAGATGAGCACAGATCTCAGACCTCCATTGCTGGAACTGCCTATTCCCTTAGCAGTTTTCTAGTTTCCAATAGAGTTTTTCTCAAGTTAGCTAAACTTTATTTCTCTTAAATATAATCAAAGTAAGTTTTAATTAATACAAAAGCTGTAGGTAAATAGGGCATTTGGCAAATGGACTGAAGATCAGAATTATCTGATGCTATTTTGGTGACACATCTTGATAGAATATCTTTAAATATTGTTGACTGAGAGCACTAGTAGAATGTAATAGTGATAATAAAAAGAACGGAGTATTCAATTTCATAGTAAAAAAAGTTAACTATCAAATTTTCATGGTAAAGTTACATTATAAAAGGAGAGATGATGAGAATACACAGATATTTTCGGTGTGTTCCATTTTTTATACTAACTCAAGAGTATTGTAAGCTTGCCTGTTTTTTGAACATCCAAAGTGAGAAGTCTCTCATATCAAATCAGAGACAAGATCATTCTTTTCTAGGCTGATTTTATACAGTTAAGTGTTATTTAGACTATGCTTCAGTGATTTTATCCATGTTTTTGGATATGCAGTGATATATAAATATTTAAGTGTAAAGTTGACATAATTACTAATAAAATAACTTATAGAAGATATAATTTCTAGTCTAAAATATCTGTCTTTGATTGACAATCAGACCCTTTAAGATGTAATGAAATATTAGAGATATGTCAATTCTTTCAACTCTGTAGTATAGTCTTACATCAAAATCCTTACCTTTAAAAATAATTATAGATGTGTTCACATATTTACTCCCAATAGAGGATTACACTCCATCATTCAGATATTGTCATCTCCTGTAATAAAATAACACAATCCATCCATTATTTCAACAGCAGGTAGTCTCTGTTCTTCCCTTACCTTGCTTGAGGCTCCCTGCAATACACTAGAGGCCAATTATTAATTCCTCTGAAAGAAACATCCAGCGAATACATCTTGAGAACTTCAAAACAGAGACCTGTGCCCAGGGTTCTAAGAAGTAGGATTTCCAGCACTCTATCAGCATAAAGGGCAGATGAATTCTTGAATGACAGACTAGAAACCTCACAGCAGCAAAACAAGCAGATGACTTTGAGTGGTACCCTGCTGACCTCAAACTGTCCGACAAGAATTAATGACATAAAACTGAGTCAGAGATATCAGAAAATATTTATTTTAATTGTTTTCCTTGGGTTGTTTTAGAGACTTTTCTTAAAACTTTATATACTAACAAACAGTTTTATATTTATATCATTAAGTCATATTTTTTTGGTCTGGTTCTATTTGTAACTCTCAATTTAACAAGATAGCTGAAATGAATTGTTATTTTAATAATTCTTACACTTATATACTTGCTCTTTTTGTTGCAGCACTCCACAAATGTGCTTTAAAAGTCTACTCAGAGAGAGTAGACCAAACAATATCATTTGTACTAGTTTTAAGTTGTAGAGAATAGAAGATTCAAACACATAAAGTAACAGGAAGTATATAGAGTTAATCTGCAAGAAAAAATAAAATGTAATAACTATTTGGAGAAAAAAAAACAAAAATTGGTAAAAATTTCAAAATTTTTATCAATATTGCAAGACAACCTCTTTAATGGGACACAGTCTGGTACAGATTACAAAGTCATATATAAGATGTTACATAGAATAAGTATCATTGGCGCTAACATTAGTCAGATAAATAATTATGGTTACCTCAGGTATTAGAAGACAATTGTTACACATCTTTGCAAGACTTTTTTTGTCTTATTCAAGTAAAAGGAGTCACAGATGTACTCTATGGGTTATGACTGATTACCCCACTGCTGTCCTGCCTCTCAGTGTTTTATAAATAAAGGCAAAAAAGAGAATTTGAACCTTATAATTTACAGGAAACAGAAGTGTGAATGAAACTGTTTCTCGAGGCATTTGGGCAGATTTGGGAAGCTAAAATTGATATATATCATACTCTTTGAGGAAGCATTTCACATATGGAGAAACAGAGATAAGATAAACTCATTCTGCTCATTTGATCAGGTGACTCTCCAAGGCCAGCTAAAGAATGCATAACATATCTTTATATAATATAGCAGGGTAAGAGCAAAGTGAAACCACTCTAGTGGTTCGATCATGCAATCTCTGCAATTTCAAGAGCATTTAAGAAGAATAAACTTAACATTTGAAGTATTGAAGGTGATTCAACCTCCGTTTCAGATGTCTATTGGAATTCCTAAAACAACTAAAGTATTTATCTTGGAAGGGAAGAAAATTAAATATAAATGCTATTGGTCCTGTAAAAATCAATTCTTCCTCAGATGAAAGGTTTATAAGAAGGGAATATGACAACCTCAATAATTATTATATCTGGAGACAATTTAAAGAATTGTATACTTTTAATATATAAATATAAAGTTCACACACCATCATTGCAACTGAAAATCATATTTTGGTAAAAAAAGTTATCCAGTATTAGGGATTTTTGCAGATCAAATATATCCTGTTGTAAATTAAATGAATGAAATTACTTCAGAAGGAAAACTATAACCTTTCAATATTATACAGTTTAAAAGTATATTTAATTCATTTTATTATAGTATGTGTGATGTGGTGTAAGATCCATGAAAATAAGGGTTCCTGGAGCCTAAAATTTATTTCACATGCACATGAGATTAGTTTGTAATTTGAGGGCACTGATAAGTGACATATTCAGTGCAGATCTGGAGACTCTAACCTGTAGAAAATGTGACAGGACCAGTATTATTAATGCTCATGGGTTATCATCTTTCTATGCCCATTCCTCTAGGGGAGATTCTGGTTTACCTAGGAGTATTCCTCCTTCACTCTTAAAGCATAGTTGTTCCATATCTGAGATTTTTTTTTTGCAAACCACACAGACAAGAAAAAGGGAAAAAATTAGATGTAGGAGCTTTCAGGTGAAGATAATATTGTTCAGGAATTTTGGAGGCAAATTGGGACAAAAACTACAGTGTTAGTAGAAAGGCAATAGGGCCCGAAGGTGTGATATTACAAAGGATTTGTGTGTATGTGTGTGTGTGTGTGTGAACCAAGTTCATAAAAAACAAAAGAATAAGTTTTTTAATATATATTTCACTTTCTGGATTATGTTCTTTTAATCTCAATGTAAGTTTAATCTTAAACTAAAAGTTGCATATCTATCTGTATTTCTTTCTATAGGTCCATTTAAATATGTAGCTAGCTATGTGCAAAAAGTCAACTATATAACAATATATATGAACAATCAGACTTGGGATTTCTTTGTTCATGTTCCACATAATATTAAATGCAATAAAAAGTAAAAATATGATTTAGATATTCTTCACTTAATAGAAAAATAAATCTAAAATGTTGACATTAAGGTTAATTTAGTAAATGTATCCATAATTTATTTTTAAGGTATACTAAAATTTCCAATCTATTCAGAGACACATTTTTGTTAAATGATCAACTTAATTTCTGAATACACAAAATTCTAAACTGTCAGTAAGAAGTCGTATATATGGTACTCCGAATCATTGTGTCCCCTTTGATATAGCCATTTCTGAAATCCTGGTGAGTCAGGTGCTCAGGAAGACACACCTCAAGCACTGTTCTGTTTTCAGTTGTATTATTTTACTGTTTGATGCCACCAATCTAGTAATGTGGTAAGGTACAAGTCCATGAAGCAGATATTCTCCTGAGACACATTCTGGCTTAGACGGGACTCCTTTTTTGATTGTGCTCCTTCAATATAATTCAGAGACAGAGAGTATAAATTAGGCTAGTCGATAGAATAAGAACTAAGTCTAGGCTGTATTCTAACTCATAAATTACATTTCGATTTATTTAGACTGAGAACAAAGGAATTAATCCAGCTGGCCTGTGATTCATTTCTCTCAATATTACAGAAGAATATCCCAGCAGAAACAGCAAGCAGTAGATGTGGTCTAATCTCCTTGTAAACACACTGATAACAGATATTTTGGTAAACAGATTAATGGTATTTGCTAGGAAGAATACTAGCTATAGATTGCTCTTAACAGAATGATCCTAGTTTAACTCTGCTTACAGTAAACAAACTGAGAATCTATGGATTTATAAAGCATGTCTCTCTGGAGAATATCATGTAAGCTATGCAGCTTTCTGGGATATAAAATAGAGATGTCCCAAAACACAAATGTTCTCTGCAGGGTAAGGTTATCCACAGACCTCATTTGGAGAGAATTTATCTACTGAGTCAGAAAGCATATGTCTGATGTGAAACAAAGGATCTGGGGAGCTGTCCTGAATTTCCCAAACCTCTCTTGTTTGACTATGCCCCTGACTCTCTGCATGTTTAAAATTATTAACAAGGCTAGATCACAGGCAAGGTCTCTGATTCGTGTGAGTCTCATCTGACAGTTCAATTCTTCGTGTTAGCACAGTGATACTTTCCCAGGTTGGTGAGAGATTCTGGGTGTAACTACATGTTGTAAATCATCCAAGTTACAACACTGATGTTGATCAAAGTGCAATAAACATTTCGTTGTTGTTTTTTCTGATCTCTTACTTAAATTAATTTCCAATTTAGTAAGAGACAATGGCTGTAGGTTTATATAGCTGAGCTTTATAAATATAACTATATGTACTAAAAGAATGAAGAAAAAATGATATATCTCTAATATAAGGCAAACTCTGGGCATGGAGAACTAAAAAAATCTATGCTCAAAACCATACACTATCCCCATTAATTAGAAGGATATAACCTCTAATTATTTCTGAAACCTAAAAATAAAATAAAATAAAAACAATAAACCTTTGCTAATCAACGGGATAAATTATCAATTTAAGGGTAGAAATTTGTTAATGTTAGAGTTAGAGAAAATTGTATTTTATCATTTAGAACATGCTATAAAATATGCGTTCCTTTGTGTGTCTGTGAGTGTGTATACATTTGTGTGAAACGAGTATATGAGATTACACATATCCTTAAACCAAATGAGACAATTTAAACTTGAAGCTGGTATCTGCTAGTCTTTGAAATAGGAAGATTATATTACTCTTTCATCTTATTCAAGAGTATTCATCTGATTAAGAAATTTTTAGTGCTAATGAATATGTTGTCCTAGAAAATCTGAGGTAGTAAAAGGTCACAAAGTAAATGGCCATTATACTATGATTTATAATCCATAAACCTTAGAAGTGAGTTGTCAAAAGTAATCAATATCTTTGGTGGAGGGAATCTTCAAAATTATGAGATTTTAGTTCCAAATGTTTTATTTTAGACAGTGCATGAATAAAAAATAAAACTGAGAGAAAAAAACTATTTTAATCTATCATTCAAGTAATAGAAGTTTTATTTAAAGAAAAATAGGACTTCTCACTTTTCCCAACATACCAGCAATTACAAATTATGGCAGATATATTTATAAGTAAAGTAGATACATTATCAAACTATGTTTCTATTCTCAACTACTTTTAAATATATCTGATGTTTCTATAAAGCATTTTATAAGGATATTCTGTGGGGGGAAAAAAAGACCATTTAAGCAATGTTTAAGGAATATGTATTAATTATTTCATGAGCATTAGGGATCTTTCTAAAAAAAATTGTTTAATAAATTACTTGAAAAATAGAACTTTAGATTGTACATGTATATAAATTACATGGAACTTTTCAAGGAACCTAACAAAAGACTTAATAATAAAAAATAATTTAAATCTTTCTGTTTCCTGTTAACAAACTGATTAAGTAGACTGCCACAAAGGGTAACTACACAGATGTTCTCAGGTAATTAAAATATAAAAAGCTATTAACAAATAAAGTACCCATTCATTTTCGAGTAAATATTAATGGAAGAGTTATAAATTTTAAACATCAAAATAAATTATTTTCTCTGAAATTGGACTATTTATTATAATGAACTTTATATAGGTTTTTTTATATTATCTTAAACTATCTTTAATGAATTACATTCTTAATGAGCTTCTCCTCATTTTTATCCAATTGAAAATGATTAAAATCAAACTGAAAACACAACAATAATAAAAGTGATAATATTAATAATGAGAAAAACAATATTTACTGAGTGGGATATCATATGCTTGGCACTCTGCTAAATATTTTTCATATATTATCTTTGTAATCATTAACTCTCTTAAGAACAATTATCCTAACAACAGTAACAAAGAGCACAAGTACACGTTATATTATTTAGTCTTCAAAACCTTGGTATAGTAGACAGTTTTGTTTTGCTCAATTTAGAGATAAGCAAATTTTTCTTATGAGAAGGCAAATTGGCAAGAACACACAATATACAGTGTTAGAGCCTCAATATTAATCCACACTGTCTGAAATGATTGTGCTTAACCATACATTCATACTACCTATAAGGAATAAAACAATACCTATTCCAAACAAACAAGAGCTCCCAATGAGCTTTTAATAACCAGAAAGCCAAAGTTATAAATTATTCCATTTTTCTTTTTCTTTAAAAAATGTTTCTTCCAAGTATTTGGCATCTTTTATAAAACAAATAACATTCAAGTTATTGATTGTAGTTACATATTAAGTATAAAGATATATTCCCAACAGGACTCTGAAATGTTTTACTTACATATCCACCTGAGAGATTAAAAGATGATAGGATTGTAATTTTTCCTTGTTTCAATATTATAATCAATATTAGAAAGGTCAGGAATGGTTGATTTTTATTTAATCCTGTTTGTTAGTATCTTAAGGCTGCTGTAAAAATTACTATAAACTGGGTAGCTTAAGAGAACAGAAATGTATTCCCTGATTGTTATCTCAGAGACCAAAATCAAGGTGTCATCAGGGCGATGCTCCCTCCAAAGACTCTGGGGGAGAATCAGCCCCTTGCCTCCTCCAACTTTCTGGCTCCAGGTGTTTCTATGGTTCCTGAGTAACTCCAATACCTGCCTCCATCTTCCTGTGGTCTTTTTCTCTGTATATGTCTTACAAGGACATCTGTTATTGGGTTTAGGTCCCACCCTAAATCCAGGATGAGGTCATTTTGAGTTCCATTATCTTAATTACCTCTACTGAGTCCCTTTTCCAAATAAGATTAAGATTTAGACATATCTTCTTGGGGGATCACAATTCAACCCACTCTGTTTTCACAAGATATACTGCTTTTCTAATGGTGGGTTTATCTTTTATTTAAAATCAGAATAACTAAATAGCCAAAATTAAACTTTCTTTCTTTTTCTGAAAATTCCAAGAAACCCTAAGCCTTATTTAGTTCTCAAAATAATAATAATAATAATGCTGAACCTTTTTTTTTTTTTTTCTCTCATTGTGCTTAAACCTGAACTCAGACGTATGCCTTTTGAGTCTGGAGAATACCATTACTACTTCCAGAAATTATTGCTTGTGTAGAAAAAAACACCCCTTACTGACTAGGAACTGGTAATGCATCTGCCCTGAGGGAGAAATGGAGGGGTCTCCTACATTACCAGTTCTACTGAAGCTTTGTAGGGTACTGCTTCACATGCTTCATTAGGTTTACTCCTAGGTATTTTATTCTCTTTGTTGTAATTACAATAATAATAATGCTTAATCTTTTTTTTTTTTTTTTTTCTCATTGTGCTTAAACCTGAACTCAGACGTATGCCTTTTGAGTCTGGAGAATACCATTACTACTTCCAGAGATTATTGCTTGTGTAGAAAAAAACACCCCTTACTGACTAGGAACTGGTAATGCATCTGCCCTGAGGGAGAAATGGAGGGGTCTCCTACATTACCAGTTCTACTGAAGCTTTGTAGGGTACAAACATCTGGCTTTTAAGTCTTACTCTCCCAAATAAATTAAAATTCCTTGGAAAAAAGAACCACATTTTATAATATTTTTGTTTCTCCTATAATACTATGAAAATACTATCGTAAACTTGAGATCATGAAAATAAATTAAAGTATTTAGCTCTTAAACTTATTAGCTGAATTAAAAATATGCAATTAAAAGTCAATTAGCATATTAGAGGGAGGAATATGATACCCTTGAATTAAGGAAATTGACTTTAGGAATTAAACACATTACTATGTCATCTAAAAAAAGGAACTATTCCTTGGGAAAAGTATAATCATGGAAACCAGTGTTTCCTATTTCCCTGGGTTCAAATGGCTGGATTTAAACTCAGCTTTCTTTGAGTATTTTCAAAAATAAAAGATGAAGAAATGATAGGATATGGCTGACAGACTTAAGATATGCTATAAATATTGGGAGTGTGGGGGAACAAATTAAAGTCCACAGTGCTATGTTTCCAATAACAGCCTTTATGCAGTCTGGGAGAGTTTTCTTGGTAGTATATTATGATATATTTCAAAGCTATAGTTTAAAGGTAATACAAAATTGACCTAAAGTGCATGAGGTATGCTAGCAAATGGCTATTGATTGGCATTATATTATTCAATTAAAAAGTAATTGACATTAAAACACTTCTTTATACTTTTATTTTAATAGAAGGAGAAACGTAAAGCTACTTTTTTTCCCTAAAACTAAATCTGAGTTTTCTGTGCGGGCTTACCATAAATGCAAAGATTATAGTACTTTGTTCTGAGACCTGTCCATGTTTATAGAACATTTTGTCAAATATCTTTGAGTTTAGTTTAAAATCTAGCTAAATATTTTAGTTGAATTCAGCATGTAGTTGCAATTAGATATGTACATGAAGATAGTTTTAAGCTTCATGTACATATCTAAATTTTATATTGTTATTTTATTTCTTTTTTTATTCTTACTTTTATTTCAGATAATTATTTACCATAGAAAATTAATTATGATTCATATGGTTATCTACATTTCCAATGAAATACATTTTCATTTTATAGCTAATATTTTCAACACTTTAATTATCTAATTTAATTAGTATAGTGACTAATTCCTTTATAGCTGTATTCTTTGTTTATGTCTTTTCTAATGATAATAGGCAGTTTACATGTGATGTGTTTAAAGACTTTTCGGGATCTAAGATCAAATTTATGAAATAGAATATGAAATTAATTTTAATTTATGCAATGTATTCATTATTATCAGACATTAATATATTGGGTAATTATTCTAATTCCTAAATGAGTGATTGAAAGTTTTTCTGTAGCATTAGAATGGTACAAGTTTAGAATCTTATCAACACTCTTGATTTATTTAATGGATGGTTTAGGTATGTTTTAATTTCACATGTTTAGAAATCTCTGAGTAATAAATCTACAGATTTATTCCTTGTAAAATTTTGCAACCTGGTTTACTATTTAGAAAAACATGTAATACTTTAGTATTGATTAAGTACATTGAATAATTAAATATTTAGTCTTGGGGTATATTTTGAAACAAGTGAATGAGATAAGAAAGAATATGACTGTAAATTTCATCATTTGTAAATAAGATTTCATGACCATTTCTCAGCTACTAAAATTCATTATTATTTTGATTTTTTTACTTAAACAATTATTTTTGCTTAAACTCTTAAAAAAGCTTTTCTTTGGAGAAATATAGCTGTCAATATTTAAGCCTCATATGATACTATGAATATAATGGAGAGATGAATATCTTCTTAGGGGTTTTTGAAAAATATAACTAGAAATCAAGGAAGAAAGAAACTTTAAATGTCATCTCAGCAAACCTTGCAAAAAAAAAGATGTAATTTGGTGAATTACATTCAATATTGTATGTATGCAATTAACAATGTTTATTTTACAAATAAAATGTAAATTTATTATGGAAATATAAGGTCTGAAACATTTATTTTATGTTCTTTCTTAACCACCTAAGATAAACTTAATTAAACAGATATTCTCAAGTTAATTATGTGATTAAGATAATTATTTTTTAGGCTTGATTTCTAATTGTTTTCTGGTAAATTAAGGATATCCACATTTTGACATTCTTTCCATCAAGAGATTGGGCCTACGGTTTATACAAATTAAATCCATAATGAGATATCAATATACTTCCAATGAAATGAAAGTAATAAAATAAAAAATGGCAGATGGTTGTCATACTTTGGGCTGCTATATCATGAACTGGATGGCTTATCAACAATAGAATTTATTTCTCACAGTTTTGGAGACTGAATGTTTGAGATCAAGTTGCCAGCATGGCTGGGTTTTGAGAAAAGCCATTTTTCTGTGTTGCAGGCAGCTGACTTCTCATTGAACTCTCTTGTGGTGGAAAACAGAGCTATCTAGCTCTGGTTTTGTGTTTTGTTCTTTGTTTTTCTTAAAAGGGCACTAATCCCATCCATGAGCGCTCTATCCTCATGACTAATTACTTCTCAAAAGCCCCACCTCCAAATATCATCACAATGAGATTAGGGTTTCAACATTTGAATTTTGGGGATACACAAAAATTCACTCTACTGCAATTTCACTAAGTGTTTTCAAGGATGGAGAGCAAAAAGGAATCATGTTGCTGATGAAAACTCTCGAGTACACTCACATACTCTTTGCCACTACCTACTAAAATATAATACACACATAATTTATGACTCAACAATTCCATATCTAGTATATACCTAAAAAGTAGTGCAAACTATGTTCACCAAAAAGTATGCATAAGAATATTCATCACAACATTATTAATAATAACAAAAAAAATCCATTCAACAATAGAAGAGTAAATTATGGAATGATCACACTGTGGAATATTACGCAGCATTGAAAATGGATAACCTATAAATTCAGACAACAGTATGAACAGAACTCTCAAATGTAACAGAGCAAAATAATTCAAACATTAAAATGTATACATTTATATAAAGTTCAAAAGCAAGCAAAACCAGTCTATGATTTAAGAAATCAGAATAGTGGTTATCCTGGTAGGGGTGTGGAGATTAGAAAGGCACTCAACAGACATCTGGAATAATAATAATCTTTCTAACTTTGTGCATTGTTTACAATAGTAGTTTGTGAAAATTCAGCAAGCTATATACTCACAATATATTTGTTTTTCTACATGACACTAGTCATGTTATGCTTTAGTTTTTTAAAATCTAAATTATAAAGTCTCCATGTGGTAACAAAATGATTTTCACTGAAGAATTCTGGCATAAGCCATATATATTTATTTGCCTTAAATTGCAGATGATAATATCTGTTCAAATATGACTTTATTAACTATGTATTATATAGCCCTCATAATTGCAAAAGAAATATCTACTAAAATGGCTAAAACTATTCATTCAACAATTATTTTTTTAAATTCTTGCATTTCTAAAAACGATGAATATTTATTCACTAATGATTATAATAATGGTAACAATGATAATAATAGTAGTAGTAGTGGTTAGTATTTATTAAGCACTAGTATTTAGTAGGTATTATGTCATATTTATATCAATTTAACTCTCAAAATAACTCAAGATAAACATGAACATTGTTTGATCATAAAAACTATCATTGTGGTAACATACTACCAAAAAACTCTTATAAGTTTGGTCTTAAATTTTCCACTTGTATTTTCCAGTTTAATTGTTGGTGCATTGCTCATAATGTAAATTTGTGGTATAGGCTGCCGTGGTTACTTGGTTAGCTCTAGGAACAAGCTCCAGTGCTTTTGAATTGCATCAAAGTAGTTCAGAGTATGTTTTCCATACATGAAGTAGAAGAAGTGAATTAATTAGATGCAAAGATTGAAACGGTAGCCAACCTCCAAGAAGGCTTTAAATGATACCCACCTACTGGTATCATTTCTCTTTCTTGAGTATGAAATAAACTTATTAACTTACTTTTAACAGAATATGACAGAAAAGATGGGACATCACTTCTGAAATTAGACTGTGGCTTCCAACTTGGGCACAAAATAGTGCCATTGGACACTCTCTTTTTTATTCTGTCCTAGTTTGCTTACTCTAGGGGAAGTCAGATTCCATATCATGAGGCAACCAAGTCAAGAAGCCCACGTGGTGAGAGAATAAGGGCTGACAAAAACAAAAGAATGAATGTGGACTCACACCACCACCCATTTCTGCAACCGAATGTCCATGTGAAACCACAGCCCCACGCAACAACTTGCCTTGCAACCATGGAACTATGGCAAAGGCACTTAGCTAAGCTGCACCTGGATTTTTTATGCTATCTCACAGTTTCTGGTAATTTGTTACGTAACAATAAATAAGTATACAGACTTTGATGCCAATAAGTAGCAGTAACAAACACCTAAAATATGGAAGTAGCTTTGAGGCTGGGCAATGAACTGTCAAGAAAGTATCTGCAAAAAGTCAAAATGCCTAGAACACACAATGGAATTTTAGACTTGAAGAAGTTGCTGGTAATGGCTTAAAGGACAGTGACACATATCTTATTGAAGTGGTAGAAAAGGGGATTCTTGTTATGCAGTGGCATAACATTTAAATGGAATACAGCAAATGCACTTAATGAACTGAGTGTATTTATCTAATAGTTCAACCCAAGTCTTTAAGATGACATCTGAATTCTTGCTTCTTATAGTAAAATGTGGAAGGAGATACAAAATTAAAGAAAGAACTATTAAATAAAAGGGAGTCAGACTCTATATTTTGAAAGTTCTCAGCCTCTTCAGATGGTATTAGGTACTAAAAAAAAAAGAGAAAAGAAAAAAAAAAAAAAAACACGGTCAAAAGATAAAGCCAAAGACAAAAATCCTCTAAAGATTTTACAGCTATACAACAATATTTCCCCTCAATCAAGTAGGGCTTCTAAGAAGAATACGGACATTATCTCTCAACAGAAGGCCAAGGTAGAGAAGGGTTTATCGTGAAAAGATCTGCATTTGAGGCTTTTCAGTAGTCTCGAAAAGCATCACAGAAGGCCCACAAATTTTTTAAAAGAGTTACCCATCCAGAAACATCAGCAGATTTTACTGAGGGAGACAGAAACAGCACAGAATAAAGAGAGTCCTTTGGATCTTCTAAATTATACTGGCAGGAATTAAGCTAAAATTGCTGCTTAGCAGCTCATACAAGTTAAAGGAAGCATGGAAAAGGAAAGATAATTCAGAGGACAGAACTAAGATTCCCAAGGGAGGCAAGAAATCAATAGTGAATGATTCCAGAGACTTGCAAACCATTCAAGAAACTTACATTTACGTAACTGTGTAGCAGAATTGGTCTGAGCCAGTGATTCCTTTATTCCTCCAATTGTTCCCATTTTTAAACAAGAATGTCTGTAACAGTTACTCTATGTCTACCCCATCATTTTCTATGTAGTGTTTGAAAAGGCAGACAACTTGCCTCCTTAATTTCACAGGTCAAGATCAAGTGACAAAGTATTTAAGAAGTGCCTAAGGAACCAGGCATTCTCATTCATACCAAGACTTGACATAAAAAACAAGATTCTAAATTTTAAGCAGCTGATTTCTGAAAATCTTCAAAGAGGGTGAATATATTTTTCATATTGGAAGGACATGAATTATGTGGGCCAGAGGGTAGACTGTGGGAGGCAACCTCGAAATTGTCCCTCAAATCTCTCACCTCCTGGCCTTCACAGCTTTGTGTAGTTAAAACCCCTTTATTCAGATAATGAATATTAATACATTGTCATTTTAGTAATACACGATGCTGGATTATGTTGAAAGATTTGAAATATGAAATAAGATAAGAAAAAAATGAAAAGAAAAGTTATCCATAAATCTACCACTTAAATCAACCACCGTTTAAATATTTCATGCATTTTCTGCCATTTGGTTATGTGTCATTTTCTGTTGTTTTTTTTTATTTTTTATGCTCATTAATTGATCACAAAATGAGCATTAAACATTTCATATTGCTAACAATTGTACACAACTGTAAGTAATTCCATAAATAATCATGACTGCACAATGCTTTCTTTTCTGTAGTTAAGATTTTGTTTCTTTAAAGACATGAGATGTGAACTCAAAGTGGCGTTACTTGGTCTAATTCTGGTAATATATTAAGACTCTTGATTTAAACCAATCACATCACTAGATGCATAATTATGTATGAAATTATTGTGTTAATAAATTATTGCTACAGTATAAATATAAAATGCCATGACGGACATTTTTTAAATATATATTGAATGCTGTCTTTTCACAATAATTGCCTAGTAGTCCATGAGCTTCTATTGATAATCCTGCCACTGTTCAAATTATTTGAGAACTATTCCCTTTAAAAATGTCTCAAATTAGTCTTAGAAACGCTTTTGATATTTACACAGTTTTGTAATTAGAAGATAGATTTCATTTCTAGAAACATGCCAAAGGCATTGTGGGAAAAGCCTGGGTTATCAAATTGGGTAATAGAAATTTTTGTGCATATTATTTATCTATAAGTACATATATTATTGATATGCCTTGAAAACTTCTCTGAGCTAAATTCAAAATGAGAAGAAAAAAAGTTTCAACAAGAAAAGCTTCATTACAATATGGCCTATTCTTTCAAAGTTAATAGTGTAAAGTAGAATATTCATTTGCGTCTGTAAGCTTGGTATGCTTATAAAAATAATCTGTCACATTATAATCACATCTAATACATTTCATTAATTGTATCTTTATGGCTTAATAGAGTTATTTTTTTTCCCAAAAGCATTCAACTTAGACAACAGTAATGAGATCAGACTTAATTTGCAAGAGACTCAGCGAAATGAAAAATTAGGTTAGCTTGATTTAACACAATTGTCCAAAAGGCCAAACTAAATTCTTTTTTAGGTGAAGTCAATGTCTCTATCATGTGCTCTTAAGACCTGATATATTTGTAATTTGTCCAAACAATTAAGTTTTAATTCCTATAGTTTTGTATGCATCTCTGATGACATTAGCTAGCTACGACCTTGGGCAAGTTGTTTTACCTCTCTGTGACTCAGTTTCTTATTTTACACAATGGAAATATTTACATTGTGTTACTTTTGAGAGGATTAAAATATGTGACTCCATCATAATGTTTAGCAGAGTGCTTCCCACAAGATAAACACTTAATGATATTTAGATATTGTTACAACCATATTTCTTTTTAATTATTTACTTAGTTATTCTACACCCACCTCCATTTCCCTCTCATTTTCTTAGGGCTAATATCATAACACCATCTGTCAATGTTTTCTTCCATGGATGTCCAAAACCATTTCCTGTTGTTGGCGTATTTTCTTCTTTAGATATGTTTACAAACTCAATTTATTTACAGTCATACTTCACATACTGAGAACCAGTTTGTCTTTTTCAAATGATCTTTTATATCAAAAGCTGACTTATTGAATGAGCTGGAGTAGTAAGCTAGCAGAAGTCAATTTTAATTTTTATTCTTCTCACTCTTAAGTTGTTCTGTCATCCTTCCCTGATGCAAAAGCTCAGTCATATCTCTTGGTTTTCCTGGTCACCTTCATTTACTAACTAGCTCTATTGTTTTCAGATATTAAAGAGCATTGTCAAGTCTGATATTAAAGTTTTAACTGTTCCTCCAGTTTAAGCTTTTATCTGCCCTCACATAATTCCACCTGGACTTAGTTTGATGCCTGCAGTGAGATGAGACGGGATATGACAGGATTGTCATATTTATGCCATTTTCACTTTTATTTTTTCTCCTCATTTCTTTTAGCCTCCAGATCCTAGAATGGAGAGAAGCAGAGGGAAGGAGTAGTAAGGAGACTGGTTAAAATCTGATCTTGAAGACTTCCTTAGTGTTCTGCTCTATGGGACTGTTCTGTGAATTTCGGAAGGTCTTTTTGAGAACCTTCCACTGCATTTCCTCCTAATACAGATGGTTTGGTTTCTTATTGGTCACCTTTCCCAAACATTCCCCCCAGTTGTCTTTTTGATATGGTGACACACATTGGCACTTAGTTCACTTGGACTGGAGCATTTTCAAGGCAAATCAAACTCAGCCACCTTGCATGAGGTCCGCTTGAATCTGAAGAAGCTCTGCCAAAATCTGGAAGGGCAGGTTGCTCTCTCTGCATTGTTATCATAGGTGGTACATTAAGTCCCTCACCAGCAGACTGATCCAGGAAGGGTGTCTGGCACGAATCTCTGTACCCTACAATCTCTGGTGGGCATAGGTTATTACTTCTCTTTAAATCTCCTTTCTGACTTGGAGCTGAGGAGGATGGGAGCATATAGTCACACTTCTCAATAAAAAGGAAAAAAAAATGTGCTTAGCATTCATCCAAATTCTCTCACATAAAGGCCCAGCGTTTAAACTTTTTTGATTAATATCACTTCCTTTTACATACTCTCAAGTTGGGTTACAAATTTATGACCATGACTTGACCCTGAAAGGCCATTATTTTCTCTAATCTGAAGGGTCTTCAACCAAATCCTGAAGCTACAAAACATTTAATATTCCGCTACCTATTCCTGCCCTTATTCATTATATATTCAATACATAATTTTAGTCTGAGCACTAATTCTTATTACCATTATTTCCAAGTACTTGGGAGAGAACATTTTACTATATACCCACCTTATACTGAGATTAGCTAATAGTTTTTAGTTACAATTCAGTCACTAATTAGTTGAGTCATTCCAGGCAAGTTAATAATATATAGAAGTATTAAAGTGTAAGAGCCCTAAATCGGCCAAATTTGAATATGGAACTGACCTTACTGGGTTTTCATTCTTGCTCTATTTATGGATTGTATGACTTTAGAGCATATAATCTCTCTAAACTTTAGTTTTCCTTTCTGTGCACTGAGGTTAATACAGCCACATAAATTGTGATAATTATCTCAGAACACGCATTTAGCTAGGTGTGTGGCGCAATATATACACTCACCATGTCATGAATGTTCAGGTTCTCTGAATACTCCCCTCCCGCTACGAATTCCCTCCGCTCCCTTTTGTGGAATTCCCCAGTGTGTAGTGTAAGGGAGGTGGTGCTGCCTTCAGAAGCACAGGGAGCCCATCTCTCCAGCTCCCCATCTGAGCACAGTCACAGGGGAGGCATGTGCTGTAGAGAAGGGCGAGTCCCTTTTCTGGTAATTTTTGAGAACTGGGGGTGGAAAGAAGAAAAGTCATTGCAGAGGCAAACCCTGTGTAGGCCATTACACAGGCAATTGTCTTTAGTCTGGTTGTTCAACACCAGGTAATTCTCCCGGCACTTGGCCCCTGGTCTCTTGCCCTGCCTCTGAACTTCTAATTCTATTTCTCAAAATATCTAGAATCATTTTCTGAGGTAGGCTATCGAGAGCCCTGACAGATTCAATCATTATTATTGTTTTTCTTACATGTGTCTTTGATTTTCTTATGAGAAAAGGTATGTATTAGCAGAGCTTTCAAAATTTAATATTTTACGCAGATGAATTGTTCCTATAACTGTGTCTCCCCTCTTCTCAATCTCTTCGCAGTGCCCTTTTAGTCTTTCTAATGAAGATTTCCTCAAATTCCAGGTTTTGCTCCTTCTCTGCTACATTATTCTTCTTTGGCAGTGATTTCCAGAAATGATCCTTCCAGCAGATGCTTTTTAAATATCTTTATTTCTAACCTGAGTTTCATACTTATATTTATCTCTCCAGTAATTACAGAAAGCCCATATCTGGATAGTTAGCAGATACTTAAAAATAAATATTAGTCAACTTGATTGTACCTTTTTCTTCTACAAATATTTTCTTTCTAATGCATTCTCTATCTTGTTAAGCAACCTTATATTCTATCAGTGACCCGCACAGGAAAGTTTAAATCTATTTTCTTCAAATTTCCATAGCCAATTACTTGTAAATCCTAGTGATGCAAATTGACAAGATTTTTTACTTCTTCCTTCCATTTGCAATAATACTGTTGCCTTAATTTAGAGCTCATTAGTTCTTTCCTGAATTGTTGGGTTTGATTTCTTATCCATTTTCATGCCTCCGATGTCTACTCATTCAAAATACATGAATTATACAGTCTGCCACTAGAATAAGTCTTCTAAGTAGAAACCTAAACTTTGCTGTTTTCTTCTATTTTCCTCAAACAACTTCAATGACCTTAGGCTGCGTATGTAAGAGCTCACTTATGACAGCCATCTCATAAGTGCTTTGAGTAAAATTCACAACTGGGAAAAAAAATGACTTTTACTGTTATATAATCACAAACACACATGGAATTCATTTCTACCATCGCACAGTTTGAAAGTGCTATCTTTACTTCTGGTTCTTTCTCTTTCTGGTCTTCCTTTTTCTCTCCATTTCCTCAATGTCCATAGTCCTTTCTGCTTTTAAGCCATCTTTCCAGAGCGATACTTTTATGTCTTAGACATCATTTTTTGGTTTAATCTTGGTAGGGCAAAAACAATACCTCATTGTCTGTGGATAGAGTTGACATTAGATTTGTTACAATCTTCAGAATCTATAAACAATCACATTATTTTCTGGCTAATATTGTCCTATAAGACAATTGCATGTTTTTTTTTGGCTTACAAAGTCTCTGTATCTCTAATCGAATATTCTCTTCACAAGTGGCAAGCAGCATCATAAAAGAGAATGAAGGTGAAAATGCCATAGTTAGAGATACAGAATAATATTAAATTTCCCGTGCTGATGTTCAATTCTGACCCTGGCATATTTTATAATTTTTTTTTACTCTAATAGCTTATGGTAGACCCTTCGAATTGCCTTTACATATCCCCTTTATTTATAGATTGTCTTTAAAGACTTTTATTTAAGGCTACAATTTCCAACTAATAAGATTCACTTCAGAGTCTCTTTTACATTTATACACTCATGTGACTAAGATTTGGACTATGATATGGTAAGTGAGGTGTGGCTTAGACTTCTAAAAATCCTTTTCATAAGTAGTGATATCTCTTTTCTTCTTCCTTTTTTGAAATCATCTTCATTTTTCTAGCCTGCAAAGTTGCTATATGATAAAGGTCCAGCAACCATACTGGACCAAGATGACTTTTATATTTTGAAGCTGATTTATGAAGACAGCAGAGCATAGAAAGAACCATGAGTTCCTAACAAACCACTATATCAGCCCTGGAATGTTATCTTCAGAATATTTTTTTACACAATAGAGAAATAGACTTGTATTTTATCCCAACAGTGTTTCATGTATCTGATTCCAATCCTAAATATCATCCCTTCCCACTCCTCCATTTACTTCCTAGCTATCCTTGTTGCACATGCACACAGGCACACACATAAAAGAAAACACAATGGTAAGCTGGAACCAATTCATATGAAGAGCAAACTGGATACATCTCACCCCAAGTTCATATTCAATGACATCACACTGGTAACTTGAATCGGCCATTGTCGGCATTTATACCAGAGAACTTAGTAAACATGATAAATCAGGTCCTTCATTTCTATTTTTTTGACCCTAGACCACAGTTGTTAAACCTAGCACACTGCTACAATTCTGCATGTGCGCACATGTGCACACGTGTGCACATACATACACATACACATCCCAGGCCCAATCTACAATAGACACTCTATCATTCTTGGTTTGTACACTTTACTTTCCAATTTCTTTTTCTTCATTCTATTCCTCTTCCTACAGAAGACTGTGCATCTGTCCTCTGTCCAAGTTGCCATTACGATTTCTGTCTAGTAAATATTAACTTATTTTTCAAGACCCTACAAGAATGATCACTTTATATTTCCACATTTAACCATTCGTCTCAGAATTAAATTCACCTACTTTGTTCTCCTACTGCAATTTCTTAGTACTACTACATTGTTCATTGAAGTTTTCTGCATTATTATCCTCCCACCCCCCTGTCAATAAGCTGAGATCTGGAGGGTAGAGGAAGTATATCACTCCTTTTCACAATATTCAAAGAGCCTAGTAAAAGTCATTGTACTCAGCTGAAACTGAACAAAAGATTGCTAAACTTAATTGGCTTTATTACTATTTCGGAAGCATCTATCTATAACAAATATTTTCTTGTTTTTTCTTAGAGATCTTTACTATACTGCTGGTGTTACAGGAAAATATTTCTTTATTATTACTATTATTATTTTACTTAAGTGCTTCAAATGAGTCAATTTTTGCAGTATAAATTTATAATATAAAAGGCCAAACACAAAACACGTTGGTCTCTAAACTCAGTTTCTCTGATTTTTGAAGTCATAACTTTTCTCCTGTTCTAGTTCATTTTTATTCATTTTCATAAATATGATTTAAGTTTACATATGTACTGTGTAATGATAAAATAAAAGGCGATAGTAAAATTGCTTTTTACATTACTTAGTTTCATATTGTATTTGTTAAGCAATTATTTAAAAACCTAAAAATAATTTCATTAAATATTAGATAACGTTATACATTCTGTATTAATTTTGCAGTGTATTTTTGAGTATTTTTCATTTCTTTTTTTTTTTTTTTCCTACTTCAAGTCATTTGTTTCCAGATAAAGAGAGAAAAAGAGAGATTATAAGAAATTGGCTCACATGATTAAGGAGACTGACAAATCCCAAGATCTGCAGCTGGCAAGTTGGAGACTGAAGAGTGCTGATGACCCAGGAGTGCTGATGACATAGTTCCAGTCCAAGGCCAAAGACCTGAGAACCAGAAGAGGAGAAGGTGCAGTTCCAGACTGAAATCTAGCATTCTTAAGACCTAGCAAGAATCTGTTTCACTTCGAGTCAGAAGGCAAGAAAAAAAACGATGCACCAGTTCAAATGCAAACAGGGAGGAGGCATTCCCTGTTAGGTCACAGGAGAGTCTATCTTTATGGTCCAGTCAGGCCTTCTACTGATTGTATGAGGCCTACCCACATTATGGAGAGCAATCTGCTTTACTCAGTATATTGATATAAATATCAATCTGATTCAAAGACATCCTCACCAAAATACCCAGAATTATGTATTACTAAATGTCTGGGCACCCCATGGCTCAGTTAAGTTGACTCATAATATTAATCATCACACTATCATATGATATTCTCTATCTCTGGCCAATTCTTGTTAGACTCCTCTTTCTATGACTGTTCTTCAAAGGTTTTTCTTCCTTAGGGTTTTATACTAAACCCTTCTGGGTGATCTCATACACACACATAATAAAAAAGGTTTGAATAATTAAGTCAAAACAAAATTTATTGTATTACTTGCTCGGCACAAATTTTTATAAATTATTGAACAAACATCAGGTACAAATGAACCATTATTTTATTGAAGGGATCTGATAACAGATGCAGCTCCCAAAATTGCCTTATTTCTCCCATATTTGAACCTGCTTAATTTCATATTTAAAATGTGTGGTACATTCTAGGCAATATATGAAGACAGAATGATTATGCAAAGGAGCCATTTCAGAACCATATTTCCATAAATCCATAAATCCATAATTTTTTTTTTTTTTTTTACATTAAGTAACCCATGCAAGAATACACTGGTTAAACATTTTATAACTAAGGACTCTTAATTGTTTTTTTGATGGTGAATAAGATTAGTATCTTATCCAGAAAGGCTGATCTTTAGTATGCTCACAGAGATTATGTTGAGGTCATTCCTCTTCTGAGGACCCTGATAAATAAGAAATGAGTTAAAAGTCTGCACTTAACCTTAAAATAGGATTATCCTAGATTATCTGGGGGGGGGGGGAAGGTCCAAGGTAATCACTTGAGTCCTTAAAAGAGGAACAGCCAGAAGAGTCAGTCAGAGAAATGTGGCAGTAGGCGTTGTTGAAGCTATTGGAAGGGTGTGAGAGATTCTATCCATCATTGCAGTAAGAACTGCCAGTTGAAAAGCATGAGAAGGAATGCAGAAAGCCTCTAGGAGCAAAGACTGACCTCTGGCTGATAGCCACTGAGGAAATGGGGACATCAGTCATACAACCACAAGGACCAGAATTGGGCCAACAACCTGAAAAAACTTAGAAACGGATTCTTCCTAACTCCTCCCAATAAGGGCCTAGATGGCTGGCATTTTCATTATAGCTTTGTGAAATGCAGAGCAGAAAAACTATACAGCCAGCCAGGGCTTCTGACCTGCAGAACTGTGAGCTGATCAATCTGAGTTATTTTGAATCTCTAAATTCAAGGTAATTGTTCACGGCAGCAATAGAAACTAAGACGATGTCCGAAACTGAACTTATTTCTTATTGTTCCCTTCGCCCAGTCTCAACTCCTCCTTCGTTTTGCTTTTCCAATTTCATTCACCCAGTTTCTAGAGAGGAAAACAAGCTCATTTTAATTTCGTTCATTGGATTCCTTTACCCACTGTGAAATCCCATCAGTAACAACATCCCCCGCTCCATTTTAATGACAAAAACCCTAGTTTTATTCTGTGGCCTCCCTAAAGACATCCTCACCAAAATACCCAGAATTATGTATAACTAAATGTCTGGGCACCCCATGGCTCGGTCAAGTTGACTCATAATATTAATCATCACATTATCATATGATATTCTCTATCTCTGGCCAATTTTTGTTAGACTCCTCTTTCTATGACTGGCCTCCCCGTTTCTTCTTTGAGCTAACCCTCTCTCTGCTTTTAATCACTATGGCATAAAGGAATTCCCACTCCCCTCCTCACAAACTGGGGATCACTTCTCCTGGGGCAAGAGCAGTAGGATGCTGCGAAGCCACTACGTGGGGGGCAATGGGAACTTCTTAGCCCCGTACAGGCTGCCAGAGAGGTGACACTGCTAGCGGTTGGGCTTTTTCCTGCTGCTTCTCCCACCCGCTACCCCTCACCCCCACTTCCACCTCCACCCCTGCCGCTCCCTTTCGTTTCTTGCTCCTGATTCAGACCGCGTGTCCGCGCCAGCTCGGCTTTTCCCTGGATGCCCAGAGTCTGCGCACTGGTCTCCTCGCCCCTCAGTGGGCGTCCTTGAGCCGCCCACCGGATTTCACTCAGCTGCTGAAGGCTACCTGAGGAGAGGGAGGTTGGGCAGGAGGCGGTCTTGAGGTTTGGGGGAAAGTGCATTGCTGTAGTAGGGTGAAGGGAGGGTTTATGCGCGGGGCCCACTCACTGACATCCTTCCCACCTGCTAGTGGCGCGCACAAGCTCACGGATATCTTGATTTAAGGGCTACTCAGGGAAATGGGGTATAGAACCCATCCCACCAAACAACCAAAATTTACCCAAACCTTCCAATGAATCGTTGAATGCAGCTGTTGTGAAGACTGAAGTTCGCTCCACCCATTGCCTCCAGTTTGCTCTCTTAGAGCCTGCGTGGAGAGGGAGGGCAGTAACCCACAAGCAAAATGGTAGCGGCCTTTAGTCTCTGCGCGCTCCGTCTCTGTAAGCCGCATGCCGGCCCTCCGGGCCCTGCCGCCCTCGCTGCCATTGTCCCAACAGGTCGTGAATTCACTCCTTTCACCTTCTTTTATCTACCGTGCTAGTCTAAATTCACAAGCTGCTCTTTTTTATATATATATCTAAAATATATTCTGTCTTAATTCACCATCTCTGTGTTTTCTGACACATTATTCTCTGCTCTGCAGTCAGAGTAGAAATTCTAAAATGTTGTCCTACATCTTCATGGAGAGCCCTATAATACAGGCTTCCCTTGTTTTATTGAACTCATATTGTGCTTTGCAGATACTGCGTTTTCAACATCTGAAGCGAGACCTTCCACTAGCAAAAACGTTAGGACTCACTGAAGGCTCAGATGATGGCAGACATTTTTTCGGCGATAAGGTATTTTTTTAAATTAAACTGTGTACATTGTTTTAGACGATACTATTGTCACCGGTGGGGGTAATGTGAAATCCTGGTTGCTCCAGTGGTGTGGGGGAGGAGGTGGGGGAGGTGGATAGCCGCCATTGTGTGTTGTTGTCCCTCTGTTCTGTGAGATTTAGAAAAAGTAAGATTTATTGAAAGTACATTTTAGAAAGAGATGGGCCATGCTAAGGAAAGCTGTAGGCCTCTGGAACTTAGGAGGTGAAGAGATAAAGATAGTACACCCCAAAGGGAGGAGTCGGTTTCCAGCCAGGAGAACTGTTACTGCAGACATGAGAAGATCTGTTTATATTTGGGTCATGATGGGAAGTCTAGATGATCAGTATGTGAGGTCATTTTGCCAGACAGTTGGCTGTTACATAACATTTTGCCTACTGCACATGTGCTTACCTAGAATTTAGTCTGTTATAATTAGATTCATGAACTTCTATGCAGTTACCTAGAATTTAGTCTGTTATAATTAGATTCATGGACTTCTCGGCAGAATCATGAGTTTATAATGATGATATAATGAGGCTGAAGTTATGGGCAGTACTTTCTGCATATGCGTTTGCCGCTGATTTAGCCAGCAGCTTTTATGGCCTTTGTGCTCTAGGATTTGGGGTAATTTACAAACCTAAAAGGGTGGTGTTTCTGGGAGGCCCTTAAGGAAGGTCCCTATTCCTTTGTTCTCCTGTTGCCCATCTCTGACTAGCTACCTAACACTATTGCACACTTACTAGACTATAGTATAGTGTAAAATAATTTTTATATGCATGGGGAAACCAAAAAATTTATATGACTTTATTGCGCTATTTGCTTTATTGCAGAGATCTGCAATATCTCAGGTGTGCCTATATTCTAGTGACTGAAAGACAAATAACTCCTTAAAATGGCTTATAAGGCCTTTCATTCACAGCTTTGTAAGAAGTATCAGTAGAAACCCATGAAACTGACATAAGTCCCACATTCGAAAAAGAAAATTAGAATCAAAACCACATCCAACGATGGAGTAAGGACCACCAGCAAAGATTAAGAGACTGTAACATGGTGGTCTCCATCATATACATATTAAATTTATATACCTTCCCCCTACCAAACAAAACAGAAAAACAACAAAATGAACACCACCACAATGAACATGCTTCTGAAAAACTACCAAGTAATGAAATTCTTTGCTCTTGAAAGTCAACAAGTTGGGGAAGGAATCACATCAATGAAATGCCTCTAAATGCCAACCAATCACTTACAATCTCACATTAGTAAGCATACCTGCATAATTAACTTCAACCTGCTTCTACCTCTGAAATCTGAAAGTTCATTAATCCTTGAAGTCCATACCTTCCAAACCCATGTAAGATAGTAGTTTGCTCTGCTCAAAAAGACCGTGCTTTACAGTATAGTTCTCTAAAACCTCAGTAAGCAATGAATTCAGCTGTTTGAGGGTGGGGCTAATTTTAGATATCAATTGGTGATCTCTTCTTTTGACAGAGTGGAATGTGGGCATCAGTAAATAATTTGACTGTTAAGAGCAAAATTGAAAAATAAAAGGCAAGCAACTATGACCTCCAGACTCTCTAGGATTAAGTTCTAGGTCATACGAAAAGGCAAGCAATCCAGCCAGCTACAGTGTCACCTGAGTGTGAAGAAAATATACAATGCGTGACTAAGGAGGGGTGTGGATATCAATTACATACTCAGCCTAAGCTATAGTAGCAAAGACTAGAACTTGTTTTACTAAATTTCTTTCATTAAGTCTTCAAAGATATTGCAGCTACCACTTTCAGTGTACCTCATATGTAGGTTGGATTTCATGCAGGGACACAGCATGATAGTGCAGGTGTAGATTGTATCTGACACCACTTTTGTACCACTGATGCTTTCGATCTCGCCTGTGTTTTTTCCATCCATCTATAACATCCGTTTTTGCATGGGTTACAATCAGCTTCATGTTGGTGCAATATGGCAATACCCTTCCTCAGAACCATGCAATCCGTAAGTGCAAGGGAGTTAATGATTTATGGGGTGAACTTCTGACCCACTTAAAATGAATGCCTATAAATAAGTCCTCCCATCTTTCCTCCCATGATGGATGGTTGTGGGGAATATTTAATACACATCTTCTCAAGTGGTGCCATGAGATAAGAGAGGTGGCCATTCGATGTTGTTTTTTTGTACTGTTTCTCTTTTCTTGGTTTGTTCTTTCTAGTTCCTCATAATTTGGGGGGTTATATTTCCCAATAAAGTGGTTTTAAAAGTTTGGAAGGCTTTTTTTTTGTTTTTTGTTTTTATGTTTCATGTTTTTCCTGTTCTGTAAAAGTAATTCTCGATCTTTATGATAGTTGGAGTCTACCTATACGGTGTCTCTTTTTAGTTTTCTCATTTGAAATACAAAAGTTAGTAAAATGAAGTAAAATAATAATAAAATAAAATAAACAGCCTATACTCATTCAGAGTCGAATGTATGGAATGAGTCAAAGGTAAGAGAAAAATGTAAATAGCAACAGATTCCTTAGTGCTTTGAAAGCTAAACTGAAGATATAATCTCATAAGTGGCTAGAGACTCATTGATAATTTTTGAGTTTAAAAGTCACATTTTGAAAGGTGTTATTTAGAGAAATCAAACACTCATTTAGGAAGGAATGATGCAGAAAATAATTTGTGTATGGTTGCCAGAAGAGAGGCTATTTCAGTAATCCAGGTGTGAGATGATGAGCTCCAGAACTAAGGTAGAAGTTAGTAAGTAAATAAAATGACATATAATTAAATTAAATGACACATTTAGAGACATTTGGAGGGAAGGACTGACAAGATTTGATTGCTTATTAGAAATATGTAATGAAAAAAATGTGTTAAAATTACTTTAAGAATATTAAACTGTGCACAAATGATTTGTTTTCTGAAACTCTTTTTTCTATTTTATAAAGCAGATGACCATATTTAAAGAAATGTCTGTGATGTAGTAGACACAATGTAGATTTAGGAGTCAATAAACTTATTTGAGAAGATATATTAATTGAGAGTATATTTTAGGCCAGGCACTAGGCACTAGGCTTGACCTAGTGAATAATGAGTAACAGTGAATAAAACAAGCAAAAAACACCTGCATTAACTGGCATTTTTTTTAGTGTATGGGGTGGTGCAGACATCAGGATAAATAATTAATTTTCATAATATTTAGAAAATTGTAAATGTGATGGAAAAAAGAGCTTGCAGAGGAGGATCACAAGAGCTGGGATGAAGAAAATTTTGAATGAAGTGATTAGGATAAACCTCACTGAGAAGGCATTGAAACCAAGCCTACAAGTGAGCCGGTGGGACATATGGGAAAGGGCATTCAGAGCACAATGAACAGCTTATGGAAAGATTCTGAGGCAGACTTTCAGAAAAGGAACAGAAACCAGCTCAAAGAAGCTCCACTGGCAAAATTTAGATAATGTAAGAACTAGAATTTTTTTTTTTTAATTTCCATCCATTAGTTTTGGAGCAGCGCATGCTTGATATCTGACACAAAATTGTTAGAGATTTAGTTTGTCTTTTTCATTCTCCAGACCTGAAATCACTGATTTCTTAAAGAAGCTTGCAAGTAGTTTACAAAAACATGACTGGATTCTAGTCACGCTCATTGTTAGAGCAGTCTCATGGCTTCTAGGCCTTATTGGAGGCCTTCTAGGAATGATATTGGAGGTCTATCTCCAAGTTCATATTACTTTTAATTTCAACCCTCCCACCATTAAAATTGAGTGTTTGTCTTACTTTACCCATATTGTTTTTTTATAGCTCCCTTTTCTCATATAGGGTATCTGAGTTTCCAACCATATCAAGATATTTTATTTCCTTTCATTATGTGTAAAAAATAGTATTGGAATTGCTTCACCAGTACTACTACTAATAACAACCTTTTAAGTTCAAGATTTCTTTTCTTATTTGCCCTTAAGACTATATCCCATAAAGGAAGTACAAAGTTAATATTCATAGTTACCTGAAATTATTCTGTGTGTGGGTATATGTATGTATTCTCTGCATATTATCAATTTGATGTAGTTATTTTTTTCTATTTGCATTTAATTTTAGTTTTACCTCTCTTTTAGATATGATTCAAATTTAATTGTGTTAACTTTGAGAAAAAGTAACAGTTCAAATATCAAAGTCTCACTCCATTCTCCATCCCATCTCCCACTGCTGTTCTTTCCAGTAAGTGGTTTAATTAATTTTGTATTTATGATCTGCATTTCTTTTCTTTTTTCAAAAATAAGGTCACACATATATACTCATATGTCTGAATTTCTTCACTTCCTCTTAGCTAATATATATATGTACACATACATATATATAATATATAATCTATACCCATCTATCTATCTATCATCTATCTATCATCTATCTACCTACCTATCTATCCATTGCTTTTTTCTAAGATATAATTTCTCTTGAAAACTACTCCACATCATAAAATCTTTCCATTTTATTTTACAACTTCATAATCTATTGTTATATAGTTCTCAGCCAGTCTTCTGGGGAAAGTTTGTAGGTTGTTTCTGATATTTTATTATTGTAAACTGTGTCACAATGGGTAACTTTACATATGTTTGTATTGTTGGAGGGACAACTTTAAAGTTAATTTTTAAAAATACAATTATAAAGGTGTAAATGCAAATGTAGGATTTTTTTTTAAAGATGTCAATTACACAGATAAGAGTTATACAAGTTTACAAACTCACTAGCTATGCATAAGGGTGCCTGTTAATCCATAACTTGTAATAAAGTGTATTGTTAGTTTTTAAATTTTGTCATTATAAGATAGAAATGGTCAGTATAGTTTTAATTCTCTTATTACGTGTGTTGATTATTTTTTCAAAGTTTCAAGAGCTAATTTTAAATCTGTGTGTACGTGTGTAAGTCATCTTATGTGTGTGCGTCTGTGTGTTCATGACTCGTGAATATTTTTCAATCAACTGTTTAGTTTTTTTTTCTCAATATTCAAGAAAATGTGGTATACATATTCAATGGAATGTTATTCAGTCAAAAAGGAAGGAAATTCTGCCATTTAGAACAACCTGAGGACATTATGCTAAGTGAAATAAACCAGACACAGAAAAGCAAATACAACATAATACCACTTGTATGTATACAACTTGATGCATTTAGAAAAAGAATCCATAAAATCATCACCATAATTTATGCTCTAACTATATCCTGTCACCTTCAAAAGTTTCCTCCTAGCCTCGTTGTTATTATTTTTATGTGGGACATCAATACTTAATATAAGATCTACCTTCTTAGCACATTTTTAAGTATACAGTACAGTATCATTAACTATAGGCTCTATGCTGTATAGTGGATTTCTAGGACTTATCCACTTTGCAAACTGAAACTTTGTACCCTTCGATTAATACTTCCCAGTTTCCACCTGCCTCCAGTCCCCAACATTCACCCTTCTACTTTCTGCTTCTATTAAATATGTGGATAAGGAATATATATTTGCTCCATAATGCAATAAAAATTCATAGTTGTTTATTGATTAATGTGCATTATTAAAATTATATTCTATAATAATAACCTGCCAGCAGAATGCAGAATAAAAAGAGAAGATGATGGACTGTGAATTGAGTAACTTCTGAAACATCTGGGGAAATACAGTCATGAGTTGAAATAGTAGCATATAATTTTGTTTTCAAACACCTACAATTACTAACAACCAAATGGAAATAAATTGTCTCTGAAGTATAGGAGAATGTAGTATGTATTTAAAATTTTAATACAGAATCATAGTTTCCAATATATTCTAAATTATTAAGTAGTTTTGAATCAAGATGTAGTTGTAGTCTACAGCCATGCCACCCTGAACAAGCCCAATCTCGTCCGATCTCGGAAGCTAAGTAGGGTCAGGCCTGGTTAGTACTTGGATGGGAGACCACCTAGGAAGACCAGGCGCTGTAGGCATAAAAAATATAAACTAAGGGATTGTAAGCTGACAAGGTCCTTGCAATCTGTGAGGTCAACCAAGGGTTGCCTCACCAAAAAAATAAATTAATTAATTAATTAAAAAAAAAGATGTAGTTGTAAACTTTTAAAGGTTAAGCTAATATAAATAGAGCAGAACTGAATTTAACTTAGAGAAGAATTACTGATAAACAATGTGTCTGTTTAAAACCAGTGGCATGTTGTAAAAAGAAATCGCCATATTTCTTTTACTTGGAATAGAAACAAATATTTTTCTCTTATAGGAGGATGCTGTGTTACTTAATAATTAATTTAGAATAAAGGTCATTTATCTTAGAAATCTAAGATATGTGTCTAACTCTGAATTTTCTGTAAACTACTCATTGTAAACTACTAATTTAACATATTCTCAGTAGATTAGTGAGGGGACTGACTTTTAGGCAACCTTAATTGTATTAGTCTGCTAGGACTGCCTTAACAAAAATATCATAGACTGGATACCTTAAACACTAAAAATAAACATTTATTTCCTCACAGTTATGGAGGCTGAAAGTCCAAGATCAAGGTCATAGCAGATTTGGCTTTTCTCTTCCTGGTGTACAGGTAGATAGTTATCTCTTCACTGTGGCTTTACATGAACATGGGAGAAATAGGTATCTCTAATGTTTCTTCCTTTTATTATAAGGACAAGAGTTGTATTGGATTAGAGCCTAACACTTATGACCTTGTTTAACCTCATTTATCTCTTTAAAAGTCCCTGTCTCCAAATACAGACACATCAGGAATTAAAATTTCAACATATGAATTGTGGGGGGAAGCACATTTTAGTCCACATAAGTTAAAGACCTGGTAACTAGTCTTGTTGAAGAAGGTTTTAAAAATAGTTCCAATTTCTTTCTATTTTCCATTGATTAATGTGCATTATTAAAATTATATTCTATAATAATAACCTGCGGAATGCAGCGGAATGCAGAATTAAAAGAATTTCCATTTTCTTTCTATAGAGTGGGAGTGGAAAAACAAATGAATGATAATTTTGTAAATAATTACCAGCTCTGCTACAGTACAATGCTAATCCAGAAAACTAAAAAATTTGTTATAGAAGTTCTCATTTTTACCACTTTTTAAAACTGTAGTATAAAAATGTTTGAGAGTTATACATCTTTTTATTACTAACATACTTATTTGTAAAATAATTGACATTTTAAAAGAAGTTAGTTACTTTTACAAAAATCAATCATTATTTTTATATTTCATTTTTATTAATGGTGAAAATTTCAAGTAATCAGAATTTAATATAACAGGTCACCATATAGAAGTTTAAATAGATGATAACGTTTGGCCATTTGATCTTTAAATATATACATGATTATAAAGAAATATGATGTTACAGATATAGCTAAGATACTCCACTCATCTCCCCCACCTTCCTCCCTGGACAGAGTTAAAAACTAGGCTAAATTCCATGTACATTTTTGTCATACAAAGTGTTTTGTTTTCTTTCTACTGAATTTGAATCAATTCATACAAACATGTGTTTGAAGTTATGTATTTGGCATAACATATGTAACATTTTTGTCCTGGATTTAATAATTCGATATTTTTCTATGATTTATTTGCACTGATATGTGAAAGTAATTCATCCATTTAACTGCTATTTAATATTTTAATGTCATTATTTATCCAATTCTCTAACAGAGGAAGCTGTTTGTTTCCACTTGTTTGCAATGTTTATTGTTTTTTCTGTTTTGGGAATTAATTCTGTTACTATTTTACTCGAATTTTTGGAACTGAGTACATACATGAGATTAGCCTATGATTTTCTTTTTCTTTTCCTGGAGAATTTTAATCTAGTTTTAGTATCAAGAACTACGCACTATGTATTCACATAATATAGTTACGTATGGACTGCATAAATTGAAGACAGGAGTTTTGTTCTAATTTTCTATTCTCTGGATTGTTTTATAAAAGATAAGAATGATCTGTTGTTTTTTAAAAAACAATTGTTGAAAAATACTAGTAAAATGAAATGGGTCTGGTTTCATTTTTATTTTATTTTGTTGGTTTGCTGAAATTTGAGAGTTAAAGATCAATCCAGATTTTCAATTCTTGGTGTGTTATTTTTGATTGAGTTATCTTCTAGTAGTAGTACATTTTCTTTTTAAATTATCACAAAGTTGATCATATGTTCTTATATATTTTTCTATCTTAATCTCTTTATGGTTTTGCTCTTTTCCTGTTTTAGATATTAATATGACTTCTTTTTTTCTTTCTTTCCCTTATTACTCTTTCTAGAAGTAACTCTCTTTTGTGGGTCATATTAGAAAGCCAGCCAGATTTTCATTCTGTTGCTTATCTCTAATTATATGTATTTTTAATGTTAATTTTCTTGTATTTTTTCTTTGTTTACATTTTATTTCTGAACTTACTGAACTGACCACTTAACTAATTTTTTAAATTCTAGATAATTTTCTAACATACAGCATTAACAATATAAATTTTCCTCAAGTAAAATATTGGTTTAATTTGATAAGTTTTCCGTGAAGACTTTTACTGTTTTTAAATTTTTATGTACCTTCTAATTTCAATTATTAATTACTCATGAGACATTAACATCTCCCATAAATTCTTGTTCATTTTAAGAGAATATGGACAGTGGCCTCTGGGAAGAAGTAAAGATTTCCCAGAATAATTGGAAAATGTCTTGTATTCTGAAAGATGGATTTTTAATGTACCTTTTTGCTGTGTAAGTACACTTTAAATAAATCATTCATTTTGTATGTAGTCAATCCCCTAGATGATAGAGCCTTGTTATTTGGTAATTGAAATACTTATACCTTGATGAAATACAAAGCCACAGTCAAAAATGTTTGGGCTGCTGCTTTGTTTTAGAAATGGTTTGAAAATTCTTTTACAGCAAATATTTTGTGACTGAAAAATGATCAAAATAATCAGAAGCAATTTTGTTTTGGAGTAACTTCTCAAAGAATCACAAATTAAAATTAATCTCTAGATACATTAAGTCGCTCACTAGTTACTGTTTAGAACCAATAATTATTTTATAGTTCTAAAATGGTTACATTTTTGGAAAGAAGAAATACATAGGATTTTAGGTATGGCATTTGGTAATAAGTTTACTACTGTAACTAACATTTTTGAGGTTAAAGTATGGGGGCACATAACCTTTGGAAAGCCTAGATACTACACAGTTTTTATGCAATAATGACCTTGTTAGCTCTGAAACCTCTCCTCAGTTCCTGGTTTTCTTCTTACCATGTTTTTGGAGCTATCTTCCATCACCTTTTGATTTCCATCACCTCACCTTTTCAGACAAATCTTCCTGTAGTTTAGCTCTTTGTACACTATGTTCTCTGGTTTTATTTTAAAACAATTTTCCCCAGTCAATTTACATGACTTACATAGTTCATTAAAAGACAAATACAACTAATTTTTTTTTCACAAAGCATGTTAGAAGTGTGTATATATCATGCATTCTGTAACCTAGTATGGTATGTTTCTTTTTTTCCCTTTTTGTTTCCATATAAAATTAATTCAGAATAGAATGAAAGGTGTAGGGCACTAGCTTGTCTACCCAATGATAATGCTTCAATGGCCCAGACAAAATCTATCCCAGCTTATCTCGTGTAAGTAATGAAGCTCAAAGACATCCAAAAATAATTTTAATTTATTTGACTTGTGTTTAATTGGATGAGTGGATAATTTCTTTGCACATTTTCAAGAATGTGGCATTTGAAGAATGAATGACTAAATAATTTTAGAAAGTTTATAAATTATGCTGAAAATTTAATAGCTCATCTTATCTTGCATCAGTATTTATGATTCACTTTTTGTTTTTGAATACATTTTTAATTCAGGTAATATCCTTCTAGAAGAAAAATCACATATGATAGTATGTTTATTTTATTACATTTCTATATTTATTTTATCTTGTACAGACAACTTTGAGCAACTTACAAATGAAAGAGTATTTAAATTTAATAATAAGCCTTGATCTCTGAGCAATGTAGGGGATCTTACATAAATATCCAGTAAACATGTGGATACGATCCCATACAGTGGTACTAGAATCATTCTGGAAAGCAGTCAAGTACTGAGACCCAGAAAACCTTGACAATTACACCTTTCTAAAAACAAGTAGAAATTTTAATGTAAAACTTCATTTTACATGTTAGTGCATTTCCATGCTCTTAAGCATAGAGCCCTAGTTAGGGGCCTCTCTTCACTGAATCTAAAGGGAATACTACAAGATTGTGATTGTTATTTAATATTTAGCATCTTATTTCATGTAGTAGCATTTCTAACTAATGGACTTAGAAAGAAATGACCCCCAAATACATTTTATTTCTATTTTCAGTATAACATGAAAAATAAATACTTTATGTTTTAGAAATAGAATGACAGTAGAATATCTGATGACTCAAGGATGTGAAGAATTCTTAAGAAAAATACAATAAAATATAACTATAGCTGACAGTACTGTGATACTGATAAGTGTGAACCGGTTTCAAGAAAATACAATCACAAAAGATATCATAAATAAAGGTTTAAAAAGCATATGAAGACAATATATCCAATGCATATACATGATTAATGAGACAATATTTGTTTTCTTTTTTTTTTTTCTATTTCTATGGGATATAGAAAGTTTTCACTATTCTCCCTAAGAGAAAAACAGTTAGAAGGGAGATAGGGCTCAACTCCGTGCACCACAAGGAAAAGTGGAAATTTATAATCAAGGATGGAAAGTTACTAAGAGGAAACATCAGCAGTCAGGAGGGATTCTGGCTAAATCTACCTAAAAGACTTATTGCTGAGATCAGGCCATAGTGATGAAACATCACCTGCTGAGTGGTGGAGGTTGAAGAACTGGATTGGGGATAAAGGATTCTGGTTAAGTGACTGAGCAGGATTCTTGCAAAAACTGGGCAACGCAGAGAAAACACGGAAGTTCCTAAGTCAGGGTGTAGTTGAGACGAGAGGAGAGGTGCCTGAGTGGAGTTTGGTCAAGGAGCTGGTCTTTGTCACTCCCCAAAACCCATTGCCAACTTAACGTTTCTCTGTAGCCCTTATCATCTTCTAATACAGAATGAGATGTATTTATTTTGTTATTGTCTGCTTTCCATGCCGAAATGCAAACTCCAGGAGAGCATGGATTATTATATCCAATCTGTTCTTTGCTATTAATCCATCAACTAAAACATTGTCTGCCCATAGTACGTGCTCAATAAACATGGCTGTTTTACTATCTATTGAATAGTTTCTGTTGGGTCTTTGAAATAAAATAATTCATGAAAATTATTTCTAATAAGATCTGGAACAAGTCTTCAGTAAATAATAGCAGTGATCATTTTTTTTTTGTCTTTTAAGAAGTTAGATCAATAATGGGTTAATATAATGCTCTAGAAAGTGAAAACTGACCACTTAGCTGACAATCCTGAATAAAAGGTGTTATTAGCATACTGCTTTGCCTCTTAGATACAATTGATTTCACTGCTGCTAGAAGTAGTAAATGGAAGAATGCACTGATTTTATTCCCATGGATGTTTCTCATCTCTTCCACTTAAAGCACCTGAAATGCTGCTGATAAGCAGGCATGAAATATGACAAATATTCTCTAATTTATTCCTGCTTTTTAAGTGCGCAGAAGACAGGCAAAAAATCAGAAAGCCAGAAACCTTGCCATGAGGTCAAAATAAGAATAAAAGGAGGCCCAACCTTGAAAAGAGAATTTTTAGTTGAAATATACATTTGTATGTGAACATAATAAGCATTATAGCTCTGAGGAACAAATTCATGGATTTCAGGTATTCTGGGAAGAACAATTGCAATGTATTAGTCAATGATTTGCCTAAATGTAATTTACAGACTTCTAAGTGCTTAGGAGATTTTAGTGAAAATGTAATGCCTTCTATGCCCTCACTGAAGTCCCTGTATCAGAAAGAGACAGATTCAATAATTCGTTTAGATGACTATTAAAACAGTGTTCAATATACAGGGTATGTTAGAAACATACAGATTGTGGACTTCAAATAGCCTTGAGGTCTATGAAGAGACCCCAGAATGTGCGATGGTTAAGTTGCTACTGTTGAAATAAGTAGATATTAACCCAGGTATAGAGGAGAAACAAGAAGAGAAAGCAGTATGTGGAGAGTCTGTGAGGTGAGACTTTATCTGAGCATTACAGGAAAGTGATGATCAGTCTAACTAAAGCACAGAATTTCAAGGGAAGAAAGATGAGTTATGAGGTTCAGAAAATAAATGTTCTGGTAACATAATCAAAAAAAGGTTATAATTCATCTTAAAGACAAACGAAGTCTTCTGAAGATAAATATGGCATCACTAGAAAAGTTGAAAGGGAAGAACATGTGAAATCACTTGAAGACTAGTGTGGGCATCCAGATCATGGTAGCCTGCAGAGAGTTGGTGGCAGTGAAGATGCAGAGAGGTGGATAAATTCCAGCTTCATGAGAAGTAAATAGATATGCAAGATGCTCAAGGAGGAGGGATCAAGGTGAGTTCATTATTTCTGGCTTGAAAAACTGGGTGGATGTAGTTTGCCATTTACTAATATAGAAACAATGGAGAAAGAGTAAGAGTGGAAAGAAAGGTAAATGATGGGTTCACTTTTAGGGAGAAATTCAGAATAAGTACAGGCAAAACTCAGAAGAGAAATCTGAACTAAAGATACATATTTGTCATTAGCAGCATTTATATGATATTTCTTTTCAACCCCAACTGGTTGTAGTGCAGATAGTTCTGACATTGAATACCCAGCATTAGCATCAAACTCCACAACTCTAAGGGCTGATTCCTGGAAAGAATTAATTTAAAATTACATTTATTAAAGATTTCAAAAAATAAAAATTAAAATAATTATTATACCCTCAGTTGATGATAGAGCAAACCCATTATATGAATACTCTTATTTTTCAGTTGATCTCTTAAACTTGAGTGTGTGTGTATGCATATATATTTTTTCATTACCTTCATTGTACCCATATTTTCTTCTTTTTAGTACAAGACTCTATTTTCTTTGTTTCTGTTTTACTTGTATTTTTCGCACCAAATACAATTTTAACTTGTAGAAGCAGCTCAATCATCTGCACTTGAAAAAGTATTCTCAAATCTGTAATTCCAAGTCAGTAGCCAATTCCATTACCTTTTGCAT
>NW_006432227.1:3549831-3564116 GCF_000325575.1 Pteropus alecto | reverse complement strand
TTTTTTTTTTTTTTTTGGAGAAGCCTGAATCTGGCTTCCTAGCCTCAGCATTCTTGTAACAATCTACTCAATGTGCTCATGTCATCTGCCCCTTTTCACATCTTCCTGTTGAAATTGGGGTTTGGGAACTGACTGGCATGAGAAAATACTGCTACAGTTGCTACTGCTATTGCCATAAATAATAAGTCCTTTGTCTCTGACCTAGGAGTATCATGTCTTCCACCAGAACACATGAATGATAGAGGGGCTAATGTGTTAGCTTGCAAGTAAAGTAACATCAGACCCTTCACAATTTTCCATTAATATAAAAGTCTGAAGAAAAAAACTCATTTATGTACATTAATATACATATAGGATAGTAGAATTTCCTAATATGCAATAGACAAATTGGGAGGGAACTTTATGGTTACCATGCAATGATATATGAGCTAGTAAACTCAGATAAAAATATAATAATGATGCTTCAAGTAGTAATTATAACAAGAAAAAAATTGTACCAGATGCCGTATTGTCTAAAGAGAAAATTCTGTCACTTCAATAATCAAAAAATTACAGGTTATATTTTGGTTAGAATATACAATTATTAATTAAGAATGAAATTCTGGTATTTTCTATCTAAAAAGATAGGGTTATGTTTCCACAGAAAATATAATTAATTGGGGGAGATAGAATGGGGGTATGATGACATTTGATGACATTCCTTATACAAATAAGCACAGTAGAATATACCCCAAAGATTATAATATATAAAGCATGTATACACAGGTATATGCCTAAGATTCAGGGTGTTCGTGCTAGTGTGATATTCAAGTTTCAGAAGATGGTGTGCACTGGGCAGAGTTCTCACTTTGGAAATGGTGTCCCAGAAGCTGTTTGAGCAGCGCCAAACAAGAGCTGCTCAGGTGTAAGGATTCACAAAAAAGACATGGGCTGAGTGACCACTAGCATTCAGAACCCTGATTTGGTAAAGATTCGGGTGCATTCAGCCCAAATCTTTTATCTTTCTAATGATAACTTCCCAAGCAGCATTTAGATGAGTTTCTCAACTACATAGTTCTTTGATTTATGACTTACAGAGACACTATGTTCTATGATAGGCTGAGTTTTTGGTATATTGTGTGTATTTAGAGGGATGATAAGTGCTTCATTTACATAAATTACAGCTTCCAATGGCTTGACCATGAGAAAATTGATGTCTCTTATCAGACAGTATGTCCCAGGGAAACAGAGCCTCCTGCATTTAGTAAGGCTTACATGATTCAGAAACGTGCATTTGCATGTGTATGTGTGTACACATGCACACACATGCAGGGTCTTAAACATTAAGCACTTATTGTTCACAAGGCTGGTGATAAGCCAGGTCTGCCTCTTGATCTTGACTGGACTCACTCATGTTTCTGACCCTCAGTCAGAAAGTTCTACTGATCTAGACTGGATCTTCTTATGTATGTATAGGTCAGCTCGTCATCAGTTTATCTAGGATGACATTGTCTAGGTCCTCTAGAACTACTCACCTCCTTCCATGTGGTTCCTCATCTTGTCATAAGTTATACTATACTTCTCATTTGTGTTTCACAGGCAGAATTCCAAAAGAGCAGAAGAATGCAAGGGTTTTGAACCTAGGCCCCAAACTAGCACACCGTCAATTCCACTACATTCTGTCGGTCAAAGCAAGTCACAGTTCAGCTCAGATTTAAGGAATTCCCAACTCTAAGTAGCATTTCCTTAAGTGTGCTTCATATTTACTATCCTTTCAATCATTTTGTTCAATCCCTTCATTAAGTAACAATCAGAAGCTTGAATGATTATTTATATATCTATGTTTTATTTATGCTTGTCTGCCTTCACAGAGGAGACTATAAATTCAGTGTCTTTCATTGCCAAAAACCTCAGCAATCAAACAGTTTGTGGTTCATAGTAGGTGTTCAATTTACGTTTTCTGGATGGCTCTGTGAAGATTCATTAGCTACACAGGAATCTTCCTTTTCATGCACACCAAAAACATACATTCTTATTCTCTAGTAAGTGAAATATTTTAAATGTAGGATTGAAAAGGGACCAGGTGAAATAAATAAAACAAAGCTGATTTTATCACACTTATGAACACATGTGAAACCATCCAAAATGAAAGAATATGCATCTGAACATACCACTTGTTCACTGGTTTATTCATTATTAACAGAAGAAATTTTTAATCATTAAACCTTAAATATCTTTCAGTTAAAAAGTTATTCATTGTAACATATATCATCAAAGTTTCTATTTTTAAACACACCCACACTTTAGAAAATAAAGCCAGATTGGTTAACTGTTAATTTTATTCTAATGCCTGTGCTTTATCCTATGAGAAGGAAGAAATAAATTATTCACTTTAAATGGAGAAATATATTAATAAATTCTGATCACTTCTATTCCATGAATAATCTCTTTTGCATTGTAAAAAAATTAATGTCTCTCCCCACCCTGAATAATTTATGTACTCTCCTCAGTCTTAGCAGCAGCATAATAAATGTACTGCATTCCTGGCAAGCTGAAAACTGTTCACAAAGTGTGGTAGATTTTTTAACAGTGTTACCATGTGCTTCTAAATCATCTGCTTGCTAATTATCAGCTAGGCTGTCATTCGAGCACTGCAATCTAAACTTTTTTTAGATTTCTGATTGATCTACAAGTACTAGATCCTCTATCAAAGTTAGCCAGGCAAATGTTTAATATAATGTTTATTTTTTTTTAAATTATTTCTCTAAGCAAGAGAATTTCTGTTTAGTACAGATTTAAGACTGAGTACTCTAGAGGTGGACTCCTGTAATTCTTATCCTTGCTCCAACTTTAACAGCTATATGAACTTGAGAAAATAGTTTTCTTCTCTGTATGATGGCAGAAGTAAAGATATTTAACCTTATAGGTAATATTGGGATTAAATGATGCAAAAATCATAAATTTATTAGGACAGTGCCCAGCTCACACAAATTCCTCTATAAATTTCATTATTACTGATAAATGGAATTTACACTTTTATCAATTCAAAGGTAAATATTATTATTTTATTAATTTCAAAACACATGGTGACTGGACTATCATCTTATAGATTAATATTTTTTTTAAAAAAGGGATATTTTTATTTTATTTGATTGCAATAGAAAAATGAAGCAATGAGAAAAGTATTACATGGTATATGTTCCCCTCACCAAACAGATAAATTTGAGCTACACATGTATTTTCCCTTAATACTTTAAATAACTCGATCTGTAAAATCAAAGCTCATTTATATGTAACTAAATATTGTTAATAAAACCCAAGCAATTAAAGGTTAGTGGGAGCATTTCACACAAGTACACACATTGAATCCTGGATTACTTTCACTAGATGAACTACCATAAGTGTAAAATCGCTGGGATGGCAAAAATTTGCTTTGACGAGACCATTAAACAAATGGAGAAAATCAAGGAGAGGTGCTATTTGGTTGTGTTGGGTAGAGATCTTCCCTGCAAAATAACCAATTTCCCATCTAAATCACAGGTTTGCTTTAGTTCAACAATTTGAAATGTACCAAAACCACAGACAGAAGTGCCATAGCAGAGAGCATAGAAAACATTTTTTTTTTTTTTTTCCAGAGGGGGCTCAGCAACTGCAGGAAAGGTTTAAGGCAACATAGAACAGAGAAATGAAGCACTAAGCCCAGAGCTGCCACAGTATAGTTTAGAGAAGTTCAAGAGAAGTACAGACAGCAGGAACACATTAGCAGCAATATTACAGAAGGAAAAATAAATGAGAAAAGAAAAGGAAAAATATGAATATTTACCTTATGGTGAGGTAGAATTAAAGACTGTAGTAATAAACACTGGTAGTGTGGGCACTGATTTACTAAAGAGGGAAGTTGATATTACCATTGAAACATAAATATATGAAGAGAGCCATTTAGGGAATTAAGGCACTTGAATCTGCAAGTGTCAACAGAAGAAAACGAAGACAGGTGTTAATTCAGTGTAGTCATGAATCCCCACTTCTCAATAAAGTGGAACTGGGACTCAGAATAATCCCATCATGCATCTACCTTTCCATTCATTTATCCATCCACCCACTGTTCTATTCATCCACTGACAATTAGTAGTAGATCAGTCAAACAATCATTCATTAAGTACCCAGGATCGTGCTGGATATTCAGGGTATGCAGGTGACAAGCATTTCATTTCCTTTAATAGTGAAACATGTTTATTTAAAATATACATTTGTATTTTTAAAATCTGGTTGTATACATTTATGTTAAAATCTAACTTTACTTCAGTCTGTTTGAAGTTCGATCATGAACCTGCTTTTAGCAAAAATACTTCACATGGGTAGATCCATTCATGCAGCAGGTCAACATATTGGTGGCTATCTAGTATTCTAAACTTTCCATTATTTAGTAGAACACTGTAAATATCCTATTGACAATAAATGTTCATAGTTATGATAAAATAATTTTACTCTAAGCCCATTAACAAACTCCTTATTAAAATGTAATTTTGTTCAGATTAGTGTAATTTTCTATATATACATATATACACATATATTAAATTATAAACAATTCTAGCATGATAAAAAAACTCTAAAGTGTCTCTAATCAAATTATTGTCATTTTAAAGATATACAGTGCAATATACATATGACATATTATTAGAATGTACACTTGAGACCTACAAAATTTTATTAACCAATGTCACCCCATTAAATTTAATAAAAGTAAATAAGAAAGAAATTTATTATTAACAAGAAAAGTAGGTAGAAGCCAGCATGATCACATAAACTTTTAAGTATAGTTAAGACATATATGGCATTATTTAATAATATTTTCAATGACATCTAAGGTATAATATTAATTTTACTTATGAGTCAGTCATTCTAAATCTAAGTAGTTTAATGCACAATTATCACACGTAATTTTATTAAAAATAATAACTATAAACCCTATTAGAAGTAAAAATACTAAACAGTGTAAACAACTATTAAAGTAAATATTAGCTTATATGCCTGTCCCACATATATCGCTGATGATCCACAAATATTTATGATGGGGATGATGATATCTATGGTTAGCTGATTATAGTAGACAGTGGATTAAATATAAGTAAATAATAACTTTAGAAAAAAGTTGTAAATTATTCATAAAATCAATATTATTTCCGATGTTATTAATTAATTTAAAATATCATTTAAAATTTCTTAAGCAGTTAACATTTGCCTCCCAGTTGAGTAACCACCAAAAAAAAAAAAAATTTGACACCATCTCTAGTTTGGTGATATAAATAACTATAGTTTGACTTAGTAAAAATAACTATAGTTTGAGTTAGCAATTGTGATGGTTAATTTTATGTGTCAACATGGCTAGGCCATAGTACCAAGATATTTGGGCAACTACCAGTCTGGATATTACTTTGAAGGTATTTTTTAGATGAAATTAACATTTAAATCACTGATCTTTGGGTAAAGCGGATACCCTCCATAATGGTGTAGGCCTCATCTAGTCAGCTGAAGGCATCAAAAAAAAAAATTGAAATTTTCCAAGAAAGAGAAAATTCTATTTCCAGCTGCTTTCAAACTCTAGCTGCAATATCAACTCTTCTTCAGATCTTCAGTCTGCCAGCCTTCTCTGCAGAATTTGGACTTGACAGCCTCTATAATCATGTGAGCCAATTCTTTAAAATAAATTTATCTCTTTTATATAACACACACACACACACATACACGTATATGTGTATATATATGTGTATATATGTGTGTATATATATATATACACACACACATACATATATATATTCTTATATAGATTACCCTGTAATATATCCTATTGGTTATGTTTCTCTGGAGAACTCTGACAAATACAGGAATAATACATATATTGGTTTTTATTTATTAATATGTCAAGTAGTAAATTATATAATGAAAATATTTCTTTGAAATTTTGAGCACTTTTTATACATTATGAATATTATTGTGAGTGATAAGTGATGTCTATTTTTATTCACTTGCTGGTGACCTTAGGTAGGAAAAAAAACCACTGAATATATTTTATCATCTAATTTAATTTTAGTTTGGGGCAGTTCAGTCAGATTCCTTTTCAGAATTCTGAATTTTTTTTAAGAGATGGTCTAACAACATTGTAAAGCAATTGCACCAACTTACTGACAGAGTCAATCCAATTTCTGCAAGGTCACTACTGTCATACCTAGTCTCTTGTAGATGTGTTGATTGGACTAGCAGAATATTAGAAATTTCCTTGAATGTTTGATTTTATTTTATTAACAACTGAAATCTATTATCTACTTAAAGAAAGATTTGCCTTTCTATGTTTTTTAGATGTGAATGCATTTGTGAATATATCATAATGACTCTATGGTTAAATATAAACTCTTTGGTGTTAGAAATATATGTATATGTATGTATATTTTAAAGTGTATGTCAATTAAGTAATTACAAATGTTTTCTTCAAAATTTGTATGATATTATACATATATTTACTATTGTCATTATCATTACCAAAATGTCATTCCTTTGATAATTTATTCAATACATATAAATTGAGAAAATTAGTGTCTGGCACCTATTAGTAAAATAAAATTTAATAGCAACACTTGGCTTTCTATCTATCTTTTTCGGTAAATGGCCTCACAGCAGAACTAGTAACAAGAGAAGGGCTCAGCCAATCTCTCATGTTTATTATGGTGCTGTTCAAGTTTATTTCACTGTACATGGAAATCATTTTGAGGAGATCGTTACAGTGATGTATTTAATACCTTAGTTTGCATAATTTGAAACTAAAGAGTATTCTAAAAAAAATTGATAGAAATTGAATTAGAAAAGAAGATACGTCTGAAATACTGATTTATTAGTCACTATCAATAATGCAGAAATATTTAACATGTCTCTTCTTTTTTCTCTATTATGCCTATATGTATTAAATTTAGATCATATTAAGTACTTCTCTTTATTACATATGTAAATGACATTTATCAACAACTATAATTCAGAAACATCAGTATATAAGCATCTGATATCAGATTCATTTCAAAAATTTACATTTAGATCAAATTTGACAGCTAATGAAGATCCAGGTGTCTTGAGAATGCTTGTTTACAAAACTCAACATTTAAGCTGATGTGTCTGAATCTATCCTGCTTCTGCTACCTAACTACTTCCTTATTGTTGATGGAATATAATTAATACTTCATCGCTTTGAGTGCTGACGTGGAAAATTTCCTACGTCAAGTACATATTCAGATATTTGTTCTACTGAAATTTCAGGTGCTAATTCATTACTGAATCTCTTCTTCCTCAGTTAAAAAGGAGTACTTTTTAATAAAGTACTTATTAAAACAAAATTACTTGTCAGATTGTTTATCATTGCTTTATAAATCATTATTATATTTACCTCATTTGTATAAGTATATGTTTTTAAATTTCTCACCACAACCAATATTATTTTTAATCCAAGGTATCTTATTATTCTTAGTCAAATAATTAATAAGAAATCGAGGTCAAAAATAATTTCAATAGTTTCATGGTAACATCTCTCATATCTGTGTTCTGTACAGTTTTTAATTTTATTTGACATGATGTATTTGTCATAGAAAAAGCAATGGAGTATACTGAATAACTTGTACTTTTGTGTTGACGATTGAAATGATATATGGTGTTTTCTCTCCAAATTGAGTCTACAAATATTCTTGCTTGTTCCCATTGTCTAGATAGATGTTTGGATTTTCTTCTCCAAAATGAATTTGTTGATCTTTGCTCAAAATCCTATCACTTTCACTAACCTTGCAGAACTTGATATATTCATTATTTCATGTTTCATGTGTCTTCATTTGTCTTGTTTCCATGGGCTAGGTTATGATAGTACATAAACATCAAGCTTCTGCCATTATAAATAAATAAATAAATAAATAAATAAATATAAATAAATAAAATGAAATAAAATGAAATAAAATGAAATAATAAAATAAATAAAATGAAAGCAACATTCAGTTTGGCCCTGATCCTTTCTAAATTATATGGTATATGTCTCCTTTCTTTTATAGCGAATTTTCTAGAAAAATAGCCTAAACCTGTTACTTCTACCTCAACCTCCAAATGATTTTCTGAAACTGTATCCTGGCTTCTATTTTTTTTTTTCTCTTTTATATAAACTTAAAGTTGCTAACAACCTCCTCATTTCTAAATGAAGAGGATTTTTTAGACTTCATCTTTTTGGCTCATTAATATACATGTTAGTCTCTTATCTTCTTTCACATCCCAGACTATATATCCCAGCATCCTTGCTACCATGGTTTGGTTATGACCAATAGAATTTAGGAACGTGTACTATATGTCACTTTCTGGCCTACCTTGTAAAATCTCTTTTGTACTACTACTCTAAGTCTTCTCTATTTGTTCACCAACTGGTCAATCCTAAAGGTACCAGAAGAAGACTCATAAATAGTAAAAAAAATGGTGGAGATAAAGAAAGAAATCCTAATTTCAGAATGTTCAAGAAAAATTAGAGTGGCTGTAAGTTGTCCCAGTTTGCCTGGGACTTTCCCAATTTTAGAAATAAATTCTAAAACTGCATTCTGAAAACCTTTCAGATCTGTGCAAAACAGGAAGGTTGGTCATTGAAGATAGAATGCTACCATGGAACACTGGATTGTTATTGAACTAGCAGTAACTATTCTACTGTGTTAATACACAGAGATTTGAAGTTTGTTATAACAGTTAGCCTACTTGAATAAGGGACAATCAGTTATCTTCCCTCCTTTTGCTTCAGTATCCTCTTTTATTTCTGACATTTGCAATTACTACTATCAATTATTTACTTAGTCCAGAATCTGATAGTTGTCTGATGCTCCATACTTTATTCATTTGTAGATCCAATCACACTCTAAATGTGGTGACCCAACCTTCTACAGTCTCTAAATGTTTTCCTTTCCTCTATTTTCCTTCCCAGATGTGAGTTCATATTCTCCTATTTTCTCATTCGGAACACTAATAATCAAGTTAGGGGTATGATATAATTATTTAATGATCTTGTTAAAGATTTTCTGGACACACATGAAAACTTACCATTATAGGTCTGGAATGAGGAGGACTTATTATTTAAATTAGCCCCATGACTCTGATGATAAATGTGACAGTTTAGAAACACTATCATGGACTGCTACTAAAACTTTATTGTGAGTGGCTTATGTATTAATAAAAATCCACTCCTAGTTTTATATGTCTTTGGTAAAATAAATTATTTTTTTCTAAAATAATCTCTCCTAAACTCCATGAAAAAAACATACTCGACCCTTGATTAGGGCTTGGTTTTAAGTGTTTATGATATATAAGGGTTATATTTAAACTTTAGTTCTAAACAACAACAACAAAAAAAACTACAACATAACAGGTAACTCAATTTAACCTTTTCGGGAAATTATTAAACTTTGATGATGATCCTAAACCTCCAAATATGCCAGTTTTCATATAAAAAATTAAATTTATTTGGCTCATCTGAAACTTCTTCGGATATTATGTCTTAAGAATTTATGGGGTCGCTTTTGAAATGACATTTGTCATTTGAGATGGAAATATAAGGCAGACAGAAGATGTGCCATTTTTGGCAAAGCAGTTCAAGTAGCTCTTTCATGTTCTTTTCAACACACTGAATATATTTGTCTCTCTCAATGTAAAATGCAATATCCTTATAAAAGTCTACAAGCTAGACACAGCCCAATGTTAACTCACTGACCTTGCCTTCTAACCTTTCCTGTTCTCGCTTCACTCTGGATTCCCTGTTTTCCTTTTTGGTGCTCTAAAACATCAACATCCATGATCAGAAAGAAGAGAGATTGCTTGTCTGCACTACTAAATTAGTTAAGACACATATTATAGGCAACAAAAACTAACTTCAGGTAGGGAATTTATTTTTGTACAATAACTACATTGGAGATGATACTCTGCTTTAAGTATAGACCCTGCATAAGGATTTAAAATGTTGTCAGGACTCTTCTTGTCTTTGATAGAACAGGACCATCCTATACTTCCCATAGTTTCAGCCATATGCAAATACTTTCTGAATTCCATCTCTAAATTCCTGAGAGAAATTATATGATTATCCCCATTTGGAGGAATTATCTTGGTGCTAGATAATGTAGTGGAAACATAGAAAACCTTATGTGTAAGATATACATTTTCTAAGGGAGGTGATACTAGTAGGTCTCTACTACAAAGAGAATATGACAGACTTTAGAAACTGTTCATCCTAATATTTTTTCATTATCTTTTGAACAAGCTTATAGATATGTGAATCTTCATGGAATTGGAACTATGTTAACTTATAGGAATCGGGGAAATCTGTCCTTCAGGAATACTTGGGGCAATTTGACTATGCATGTTACTCTTTTCTATGTGTGGCTATTCATTAGTTTCAACTATTGATTAATTATTTTGTGATTTTTATCTGCAGTGTAACTAATAACTTTCCAATGCATTTAGACTAGAATTAAAGTGTATCGAGAGAAATATATTAACAATGTATTAAAATGTGACAGATTTACAATGTTAACATAAAAAAGACAACATGTCACTGTGTCTTTCATTTTCTAAGGTATTTTAAGGAGAGAAAGGGAGAGAATTACTTTTAATAAGCTAGCAATTACACATATCAGAGAAATTATATGTTATACATATCAATGTGTTAGCAATCCCAGGCTTTTCCACAATCTCTTGTGTATTAAAAATAATTTTGTATTCCCGCCCCCCCCCTTGCTCCAAGGCATTGCTGGATTGAGATAAATAATTATTTGGAAAATTATGAGAATCTGAGCTAAACTAAATTGATTTATTATACAGAAGGTAGAGCACTAGTACAGGATAAAAGTCATAATGCCTCTAGAAATCTGGAGGAAATCACATGAGCTGTAGCCAGGAGGAATAAGGAACAGAAAGCCAAGCTAGGAGAGTTTGAGGGAGAAAAGGGAGAACAAGGACAACAGAGCAATTAACTTCTGTAAAGAATTTGGGTGATCATTTACAAAAAAGTGTTCAGAAAAATGTTTCCTGTATTATTTCAAGTTTTTTTTTATCTATATGGTAGCTGAGATAATAACATGCTAAGAATGTTCTCAAAACAGTTTATTTTTACTCATTTTTAACATGTCTTGGTAATTTCATAGAATGTGAATGCCATTCATAATGCTGCTGTACTCCACAGACCAACCTGCACAAGTGTTCTCATTCTCAGCATTGCAAGAAATTATTAATTATGTACAATAACTCAGATGGGTCAATATCAAATAATTTATTTTTGAGAGCCATATAGTATAGATTCTGGGCCAAGTTCTATCCAATAAAATGTATACTTGATTACGTCCTTGGAGTAAAAAATTATTCAGTGTTATTAAAAATAATCAGATATCCCTAAATTTGACAATTCTTAAATATGGTTAATATCCCAAATTTCTAATTTCTCTATTACCGTACATTGAATGACTTTCTCTGTAATGAACATGGTTTCACCTAGGCCATCCAAAAATTGAACAACAAAAAAAATAGATTGCTTATATATTTTGAAGAGGTCATTGCTTTCTATCAATGAGGAATGATAGGTAGGCAACTTCAGCATTGTTCACATTTCTCTCTTGCGTATCTGTCTCCTACCCTATAAGGGGTAACATACAGTCTTAGAAAAAATTACCTTTAATAAATACAAGATGTTTTAACAAAGCTGATATGGAATAATTCAAACTAAAAACTAAGCTCTATTCTGATAAAGTCAGAGCTTGAGTGGCTGCAGTTAACATACACTGTAATCAATATAGTTATCTTCAGTGCTCAAAGCTGAAGCATAAGGTGCTAGAGCCCATAATGTAACAGACTGACTGTTCCTAAAATACCAGTAGTAAACAAAAACAAGCAAAAAGCAACAATAACAGCAAACAAAGAGTAGGGGTGAGCTTTCCAATCTAAGAAACCCAGAGTCACTTTTCATCTGGTGAACATGGTGAGAGCCCCACCTCGCCCTTTGTGGTAGGCAGAGTAATGGTTCCTACACATGCCTGCATCCTAATCCACAAAACCTGTTAATGTGTTCTCTTACATGAAAAAAGAGGACACTGTAGAAGTGATTATGATTAGAGTTCTCAAGATGTAGAGTTTATTCTACATTTTCCAGGTGGGTCCAATGTGACTCCTAACAAACAGACTATGGTGAAAGAGACACATGGCCATGAAAGGAGAGTCAGAGACAGGCAATGCTGCTGGCTTTGAAGGTGGAAGGCACCACAAGCCAAGAAATTTGAGTGACCTTTAGATGCTGCAAGAAGCAAAAATAATTTCCCCTAGAGACTCCGGAAAGGCACATTGTCCTGCTGATACCTTGATTTTAGCCCTGTGGAACCCATGTCTGACCTACACAACTGTAAGATAATAGATTGTGTTGTTTGTAAGTGATTAAATTTGTGGTAATATTTTACTGCTGCAATAAAAAGTTAATACATCACCTAAAGTTTGTCAAGCTTAATGGGAATATAAATTGCTTGCAGATCTTAAAGAATGTAGGTCTTGGTCAGTTCCCAGGATTCTGCATTCCTAATAAAGCTCCCAATTATGCCAGTACCACTGGTCCATGGACCTCACTTTAATTAGCAAGGACTCAAAACATGTGCCTCAGCTCTATGGCCTCATGTCAGTCTGACCCACCCATGAACCTCTTGACAGAAAAGTGAGTTGTAAGCATTCTGATTTTGCTTAAGAAAGTTTTCTTGCACTGCTTATTGTTGCTGTTTTCTTTCAATTTATATTTTGGTTCATACTATGTTCAATTTTTGGCCCTAGATCTTCTTTACTGACTGTGTAAGCAATGCTGATTGTTAAAATGATTTTTCTACTTCAGTCTCCTGACTTGACGCTAAGTTCTGTCTCAAACTTTTTTCTCCTCAAAATTCAACTATTTTGTTCTTAACTTTTGTATATTTACACTGTCATGATTGATCCAGCATGCCTGACTCAACAACAATCACTTTTATGACCTCTTTTCGAATAGAATACTTGCCATCCATTCAATATTTAGAATATATAAATGACTTCTTTTTATTTTTTAGAGTAACAATATGTTATTTAAAAGTCTCCATAACACTCTGTTTCAAACACACCCCATTTGAGGAAACATATATCACATAAACAAATCAAGGAAAATGAAAATGACAAGTAGAGTTTCAGAATGTCAGGATCATTAGATATGATATTTGAATTAGTGTAGTCTTTCTTTATGCTATTCCATTGCATGTGGTTTTATATATTCCATTGTAATGATGTTCTATTTTTGGATACATTAGAATTTAAATAGATTATTTTGGTTAATCATTGATACCTCAGTGTTCAACTTTATATGTCACTGAAGACAGGTGATGATAGATGATAAAGAGATAGATAGATGATAGATAGATAGATAGATAGATGATAGATAAACTAACCCTCCAGGCATTTAAATAAGAATCTCTAGAGAAGAGAAGAGATGTTAATAGCTTCAAAATTTCCCTAGGTTATTCAAATCAGGGACTAAGTTTGAGTACTACCGATACGGGTAGTAACTTGACAAGCTCACCTTTTTCATAATGTACATAAAATTTACTTTCTAAAATAATTTTAATTAAATATTAGTTTGAAAGTCAATTTGTACTCAAAGGATTATCAAGGTAAATTAGTTATTTATTGCTGTATAAACAACCATCCTAAGATTTAGTGGATTTAAACATGAATTTATTTTCCTCATGACTCTGCAATTTAGTCTGAGCTCAAATGGTGATTCTTTTGCTGGGCTTACCTGAGAATGTGCATGTGGCTGCAGCTATCTGGCAAATCAACTGGGGCTTAATGAACCAAGATGGCCTCATTTCCTTGTCTGGCAGTGAAGCTGGGGCTCTTGGCTGGAGACCTTGGTTCCTGTGGCCTCTCCAGCACATCAACTTACTTGATTCTCGTAGAAACCCCTTGAGCAATTTTATGCTATTTTTGAACCTCATAAAGATATAATGTAGTACATGTTATTTTTTAACCAGCTTCGTCTGCAGAATAGCATATATTCCAGTCATGGAGGTTGTTACATGGAGCTGCACATCACTGACTTAAAGACTGTATTCTATTTAATGTTATAAAAAAATCACATTTTTATTCATTTTATTGCTGCTGGACATTTTAGTTTCTAGCTCAGATTTACTAAATTTTATTATAAATAATATTGCTATAAACTTTGTTATATACACACATTATAACTATATATAATTTTCCAG
>NW_006432227.1:3535656-3549811 GCF_000325575.1 Pteropus alecto | reverse complement strand
AGTAGAATTATTTCTGGATCATAGAAATTGTTCAAATTTAAAGATAATAAAAGTAATAAACGCTTTAGCAGTATGTGGTTAATTTTAGTAAGTGTTCCATATTCACGTGATGAGAATGTGGATTTTATCATTGTGCAATTTTATATCTGTCATTTAACACTTCTCCTAAATTTATCTATAGATGTTGTTTTAAATTTTCTATGTTCAGATGTAATAATTTGTGAATAATGAACATTTTTCTTCTTAATTTTATTTTTTCTTCTTAAATATACAAACAAAGATTTTTGGTTCAATTATGATTAGGAATGGTGAGAACAAGTAAACATTTTTACATGAGATGAATGTATTTGCAATTCAAGCACTGTGAAGAATGTATTTTTGCTTTCTCTACATCAAGTCCTCATCTAAATTCTATCTGCATATATTATGCATTTTCTTTATGCCTATTAACTTTAATTACTCCATTTTCATTGGAACTCATTATTATTTTTCTATATTAGGCTCTTTAAAATGAGTTTTGGAGGGATGCTTTGAGGGCTATTTTTATTGTGTGTTAATATTATGTTCGTTATTTAAGAAACAAAATGGAATAAAACCCCTTTTTGCAATCCAATGCTTCAAAATTCAGTTAATATTTTAGATACTTAAACCACTATTTAAGAAATATATTAGTTTGAATTGCCATGACATAATATGGTAGGCTGGACATCTAAACAACAGAAATTTATTTTCTCATAGTTTGGTGACTGCATATCTGAGGTTAAGGTGCAGGGAAGGCAGCTCTATCTCCAGCTTGTGGATGGTTACCTTCTTGCTGTGTCTTCACATGGAGAGAGAGAGGGAAAATGAGGGAAGGAGAAAGAGAGAGAATCTCCCAGAGTCTCTGTCTCCAAATATCATCACACTGCTGTTAGGGCTTCAATGTATGAATTTGGAGGACACGCAATTCAGTTGATAGCAAGAAGTACATTCCCTCTTTGTTCTTTATTTTCTTATTCCTTCTTTCCCTCCCATTCTGTCTCTTTCTGTCTCTCCTTCCTCTTCTTGCTTCCAATATTCCTTTTTTTAAATATTGAAAATTCTTTTAGCAATAATCATTGTATAGATTTTACATTGTGCATTAGTAATCATTTCATGATAATCTTTGATTTATTATCTCTTTGAGACTTTTGTCAGATCTTTTCTTTAAATAACCTTGGACTATCTCTTTTGGTGAGGTAAAACAAGGAAAATGTATATGATCCAACTGGTCTAAACACTTCATATCAATAACAGCTTTCTTAGACAGTGAAATTGTCATTAAAACCTAGTACATTATACATAGGTAAGCTATCTAATCACTTTTCATAAAATACCCACATATATGTGTTTCTTTAGTTAAATTAACCTGTAATTATGCATGTAATTATGTACTTATTTTAGTTCTAGATAAAAAACTGCAATTGTGAGGTATTGAACTATGATTTATCCCTTTCAACTTTACAACACTAATTTATTGTGGTCCTTTGTATATTGGTATAGGTACATTGTTGTTATAGTTTTGTCTCTGAATACACAGTGAATGTTAGTTAAGCATTCTTATCACTTTATCTTTAACATGGAGAACTTATATCTGAGATATATTTGCTCTGTACTTTTGCTGATATAGTTCCTCTGGAAAATTAAAAATGAAGATCGTCCAAATCCTGGTTGTTCATGTTTATTATCAAAATGAATTCATCAAATTGAAAATTGTTTACTCCCAAGACAATAGGTTACTAACTTTTTAAACTCCCATTTTAAAAACTTATTTTTAAAATATCAATGTGCCCCACTTCTGATATTTTAAATTGGCCTGTAGATTTTTTCAACTGAAGTACAAATAGTCGCAATAGATGCAATGTCTGTCTTATTTTTTTAAATGTCAGAACTATTGCATCAGCATTTTAAATGCATCTTGTGTAATATGAGTTAGAGTTGCATCCATATATTATTTTAACAGTAAGAATGTTTGCTCTTCCTTTCTCGTTTAACTTGCATTTGCATTCCTTTTTTACAATATTCTACCCTAATACAATATATATTTTTTAGAAGTGTATTTCTGATCACCCCACCATATTATCCTGAAAAAATCATGAACATAAAATTTATTATTTAAAAGCAATTTATTTTTGCTTTTAAATAGATTTTTTTCTGGAATTAGTGATCTTTACAATTATTAGTGGTAAAAAAATAATAATCACAGCCTTTTTCAATTTTGAAAAATTCTTAAAAATGTTAATATACCTCTGTTTATCTTTTAACAGAAATAAATTTATGAAATCTCTGTGAAAAAACAAATTTTAACATTTTTGACAAATGTTACATAACTTATTAGTAACAAATGTTATCAAGAAAAGAACTTATTTTCCAGAGTTCTTACAGTGGTATTGGGGAGAGAATTGAGAATCAAATTGTTAAATAGAACAAAAACAGGGATTCCAATTTTCTAAATAAAAATAATTAGTATAACATAAGCAAAAATAATACATATTCAGAAGTAACCTTTAAAACACAGATTAAAATAGATTACTAGTTATGCTTAAGATACATTGAAAAAATGTGCTTAAGATATACTGGAAAAAAATGGTTGAACTGGATATATTCTTATTTTGTTAAACATATCATAAATCATTAGGTAAAGAGAATATGCCACTGCTTCTCTTGTGCTTCAGATTTGTCCATTAAAGACGAAAACCTAAAGAGCTATTCTAGCCCTTCTTTCAGGAATATCACTTGATTACTTTCCCATGAGGGAAGAATTTTGGCCAATCTGAATTGATGTCACTGAAGAAGTTTTATTAGATTGCATTTCACTAGTGAATGAGGTTTTTGTAACTTAAAGTAACAATTCCATGTGCACCATTTTTGTTTTCTTCTTAATTTCCATGTGTTAAACTAATCTGATTAGAATTTATGTCTTTGGGTCAGCCTACTGCAGAAATTTCTCTCTTTTCCATTCTTTTTTTCCCCGCTACAACTGGATAATTAAATTGAGATTTGAAGGGAGTGGAGTGAAAAGCCAGCTTTGAGATCCCCAGACCGAAGATGAATTCTCTAATTCACCTTTTTTCAGACAGTGTAGCCTTAACTGCCATTAGGTTTTTGCGAGTTGTTTTTTTGTGTGTGTGTATGTTTATTTAATTTTTAAAGTGGAAATTAATTTCCTCTTTACCTATTACTCTCTTTGTGCTTTATTTTTCACTGAAGTTAAGGAGCTATATATATATCCTTCACCATAGTAATCGTGAAATGCTTGAAGATATCTTAAAATAAAAGACCAATCTGCAAACTGTAATAAAAATTACAAATGCTTGAAGATATCTTAAAATAAAAGACCAATCTGCAAACTGTAATAAAAATAATATACTCTTATATTGTATTACATATTCACATAAATATTAAATGGCTTGTAGGAGTACACCAAAATGTCACCATAGGCATAGATAAAAAGAAACTTAACAATATGATCATGAGTAAAAAACTTACAGCATGACAATAAACCAATAAACATTATATGTAACTTAAAATTCTGTCTTTTTAATCCAATTTAAACAGGAAAAAGTTTTCACATTTTATGAGAAAAATCCAGATAAAGTATGATTTGTAAGTACAATAGTATGAAAGGACACTTAACGCTCATAATAAAATCAGAGTTAAAACACAAAAATACACAGATATTGTTTTTTGTTAGTGAATCATAAATCTTTTAATATTATTTTCTAAATTTATTAAAGAGCTTAAATTATTCTAATTCAAACATATGGAAATGTTAATAAAAGGAAAAAAGCAAAGAATGAAGATGATTTGTGTAGAATTCAATATACCTTTCAGTTTCTCACTTTCAGTTTCTCATTTTACTTTTAATTCCTTTTTAGATTTGTTGTAGCCTTTTTATAAAGATATTTCTTTTATATCTATACCTCACAGGAACAACCATTAAAAATACTTAAGTGTGAATACATAAATTCTTACTTTTAATAAAATAATATCCGGTCATTCGACTTTAGGTTTATTCTGAATGAATTTTTTAGTGGTATTCATTTGTAGTAACTTTTCAAGAATATTACAGTACTTGTTATAGACACAGTAGGGTTAACCCCAATTTGAAGGCATATTGTGGTTTCCAAAGCATTTCATTGTATTCTCTGTTGATATTACCATTATAATTTGCATTTTGTGACATTTTGAATATAGTATACAAATGTTTGTGCCCTTAATGTTTAACCATGCATTTGACATGCTCAAGTTTTGTTAAATGTCTCTGTATTCAATTTCGAAAGTTCTCTGAGACAATCCGGGGCAAATATACCAATATTCGTGTATTAGAGTCCATTTTATTCTCTTCAGCTTTATTGGATAAGTGTGGGTTTAACAAATTATAATTGACTGTAGGTAATCTCTAGGCCAAAAAGTTTATGTTATTACTAAGAATGTGAATATACCCAATCACGTATGCATAATTAGTACGGCAGTTGACTAAAATAACAATAACAATAATAATAATACATTTTATTTCGTATTCCTCCAGTTAAGATTTTGTCTCCAATTATTTTTGCTAATTTTTTCAACTTTTACTATACACACTAAAAAATATTGTATATTCTCTGCTTTGCTGTTTTGCCATCAAATTTAAATAAAATAAATATAGTACATTAGTGTAAACAGTATAAAATTTCATATACTGGTCTGAAACAACACTCCACCCCAGCAACAAAAGAGAAGAACATATTTTCTCTATTCCCCTTATAAAGTCTTAACTGAAGTGAAGAATTAAGTGCAGTGACCCAGAGAAAGAAACCAAGTGACAATACCAAAGCATTACTGGAAAGGAACTTTTCCTGCTCTATTATTTAGAATTCCCTAGCTTTTACTTTCATGAGTTGATTTTGTCTCCAACACCTTCCCCCAGGTTTCACACTTCATTTATTACGCTCCTCCATTGCAGATGCATTTGGTCTCAATATATTAGCTGGTTATTCAGGGGTGAATTTTTACTGACACAGATCAGTAAAAATCTCACAAATCAGATTGCAGGAGTGGGACCTTTCATGCCACCTCTACTCATCTATTAAATCTTTAATATCCACAGAGCATGAGTCACAATGTTTTTTGTTGTTTCTTTTTTCTAGTGATTTCCTCTTGGATTGCATAAACAATCACAAAGGATTCTGTAACATCAGTTCTCATATATGGCATATTATAGATATACAAGGAGATAAGAAGATATTTCCTAGCCTCTTATGATGAGGTTTTTATTTCAGTTACCCAGAAGCTGAATGCCATTGCATCTTTGTAGAGTCCCTTATTTTTTTGAGTCATTGATTTCAAAATCCCATCCGACCCTCAGAGGAACAGATAATGCTTGATAATTACTTCTGCCTGTTTCTGTTACAATTAAAAGTATTGACTAAAAATAATACTAATAATGCTCCATGCATTATTCTGTTTTATTTAGTTAAAATTATTTGTTTCTCAAAAGAACCCATTGAGGTCGTTGCCACTATTATTCCTATTTTACAGATGAGGAACCTGTGGTACAGAGAAGGTAAGAAACTTGCAGAAGTTCACACAGTTTTTCAGTGCGGTAGGCGAGCGGTGCAGCAGTGCAGCAGCAGAATCTGTGGCCTGAACCACCGAGTATCACAAATGCCCAGATACGTACTTTAGATTCTGCACATCACGCACATTTTCTCTTGACTTTGACCAAGGAACTGGTGACAGAAGTGGAAAGATACTGTCGGTTCTTCCCCTTGCCCCCACCCCTTGTTCTCACTCCTTCTCTAGAGAATGTGGTGGTAATAATAATGTGGTGGTAAACAATAACTACAAGGTTGAATTCTTGAGACAGTGGAATAAGCTCTTAGTATCCAAACTTTATTTTAGGATCCCTATTGTTGTCAGGATCTCTGCTGCTGTTCTTGGAAACCAGCTACCAAGTTAGGTCCGCCAGCTCTCCTGAAGGTTTTGTAAGCCTGCTAAAATTCTATAAAAAAAATTAATAAAATGCTTAATCAACTGATTTATCAGCCAGAATTGCATTTATTACTTTTAGTCAGAAATATGAACTAAATTTGTCTCATAATTTTCAAGGCAACTGCCCCAGAATGAATTAAGAACTTTATGTATGGGAGACTTACACACTTTCCTTCAATTTCTTTTTCCAAATGGTGACTTTGTTTGTAGCTGGGATGTGAACTAGGTCACCATATACCTCTTATATCCAAATTTTCATTGTCAGGAACTGAGCAGAGCTGGGGAGAGCTGAGCTGTCATTGTTGGAGGAGTCGATTTTAAGACAAGTCAAAATTAAAGCAACAGTCAAGCTTACAATTGCTTATTGCAATAATATAAACAAGAGGCAAAACAGGAAAAAATGTCAGCTGCCTTCGTGTTCTATTTTTCCCCACAGATAAGCACCAGGTAAGGGTCAGGTGCATCAGTACGGCAAGGAGAGTTTTCTTGCTGACGAGTAATCTCTAAATGAAAAGCTGCTGCCCTGTTATGTTCCACAGAAGCCCGGAGGAGGGTGAGGGAAAGTCGAGGCATCAAAAAGTACTGAGAGTAGAGAAAAATGTCTTCAAACTTCTCCTCCCCAACAAGGAGGTATTGACAGCGGTGGCATTCTGAAGGCTTTTAATAAAGGACTCTGATAAAGAGGCCTCCGACAGAGGTGCCTGGGCCAGGAATGCAGATATGCACAAGAGCATGGCTGACCAGGGCGAGGCCTGATTCTTTCACTGCCACTCTCTTCAGAGGCTACAAAGCATTGTCTGAGGACCATGTCTGATGCAGGGAGAGATTTCTCATCAGGTAAAGCCTCTGTAATTGCGTTTGACTGGGCCTAAAAGGCCTATATTGGTTTTTGTTCAGAAGGTGGACTTCTCACCTATTAACTGTACTAGTTTGTTAGATATACCATAACAAAGTACCACAGCCTGGGAAGCTTAAAACAACAGAAATTTATTTTCTTACAATTCCGAGGCTAAAAGTTTGAGATGAAGGTGTCAGCAAGGTTGGCTTCTTCTGAGCCCTTTCTTCTTGGCTAGTAGTTGGTGTTGATGAGGTTCAGGACACGCTACCCCAAAATATGGAACTTTCCATTTTAAATATTTTAATCTGAAGCAGCAGAAGCAGGAAGGTCACTTTGACCTTCCCCTCATTCTTCTCCCCAAAATAGGTTATACAACCTTCATGGGCACGGTTGCCCTCCTTACATCTAGAGGAAAGGAGCATTCTTACCTCTGAAGACAAAGGGATGCTGAGAAGAATCCAAACAAACAAGTCTTGCTGAGTTTCCCACAGTTTACTGCACTAACCTCGTACTCTTTCTTCTATCATATTCCTCCACGACCATCCACTGATCAACAAACCTAGCATAAAAATACTCAAGTCTAACTGTTTCATCAGGTTCTCATTTTCTTACGAAGACTCTTGTGTCACTTAAAACTTATAGTAATTAAATTTGTATGCTTTTCTCCTATTTATCTGTCTTTGTCAGTTTTAGTTTCAGACCCAGCAAGAGACTCTAAGAAGGTCGAGGAATACTTTTTCCCTCTCTTACAGAATCTTAGTCTGTTTGAGTTGCTATAGCAAAACATCATAGACCAAGTGGCTTATAAACAACAGAATTTTATTGCTCATAGTCATGCAGGTTGGAAGCCTGAGATCAAGGTGCCAGCATGTTCTGGTAAGGGCTCTCTTCCAGGTGGGGCACTCCCTACATAGCAGAACGGGCTAGGGCTTTCTGCTGGGTCTCTTTTATGAGGGCACTAATCTCATTCATGAGATCTAAACCCTCATGATCCAATCACCGCACAAATGCCACACTGTCTAACACTATAACATTGGGCATTAAGATCCTAGAATGTGAAGTTTGGAGGGACATGAACATTCAGACAATAGGAGATGGCCAATCTCTCCTTGTGTCTTCATGTGGTCTTCCCTATGTAGGTGTCTCTTCTTTTTACAAAGTCACTGGTCATATTGTTTAGGGCCCAACCTAATGGCCTCATTTTAACTTAGTCACCTTTTTAAAGACCCTATCTTAAAACACAGTTACATTCTTAGTATTGAGGGTTACGATTTTACATATGATTTTGGGGGTGGGGACACAATTGAATCTACAGCATCAACCAAAGATAATTAAACATTTAGGATTTAAATGTTCTCAGACTCCATTCCAAGTTTTCCTCTGGGGAAGATGGCATCTTATAATCATAGTTATAACCCACTTTCAAGTTTCTAATAAGTTTCCATAATTTCCAAAATTATTGTTTCTAGTGTTTACATAATGCGTGATCAAATTGATATATGTGAAAGAGTGAATGTGGCAAACATAGATAAAAGAGCTGAATTAGCGAGTGCATAATTTTCCATACAGCTCATTAAATTTCCATACAATTCATAAAAACTCAATTTATTAGTGTAACCATAGCAGACAGACGTTAATAAACACCCAAGGGTTCAAGTTTTTAGACTTTATAAAGGGATGAAAGCAAAGGGAAACAGGAGAGGTAAGAATCAGGAAAGTCTGAAAATCAGAGTTTTGAGATGTTAGATGTAGAACACAATAAAGAGAGAAACATGGTATCAGGCAAATGGAAAAGGGTAACAGATGAGAAAGAAATACAGACTGTGTTATCTGTTACATTAATTATAAAAACAAAGAACCAAAGAAACTAACTATGCAACGGTATGAGCACATTCAAATTTTTCTTGACGCAACAATATCCTCTTTGAGATATTATAAAAAGTAGTATGGAATATTCTAGGACAGAATTTGCTTTTCTTCAGGTTAAATTACCAATTTCTTCAGAAGAGTGAAGGTAATTTTTCTGAGTAGATCACTCCTTGGGTGGATGGGGGAATTCCATTTGCATGTTATTTCCAGAGTTATATTTATCGAAATATTTTAAAGCAAGAGAAGATATGAATTCACATACAATTTAAAATTTGATTTGTATTTAAATATCTCTCTGCATACACACACATATCGCTGCTTATCAAATAGTATAAATTTAGTGAAAATCATCAAATCATTCAAAAATATTTCAAAAGGGTTTTTTTGTTTGTTAAGTTTTTTCTTTTTTTTTTGTATTAATGCATCTGTTTGTTTCTCAAAAATAATGCATCTGTCAGAAACAATATTTCCTAGTGAATAACATCAAACTCTTCCAGTGACTTCTTCCTTTATTGACAGAGATAGAGTTTCAATATATAATTACTTTTAACATTAATTCCGTTCATTATGATAAAGCTTCTCTTATAGTCTGCTGAGCTAAAAGCAATTGCACAAAATTATTACAATAGTTTTGTGCAATATACAATACTTAAAATAGTATCTAAGATTTTTATATATTCCATATTTATTGTGAATTAAGTCATAAAATTGTTATAATAATGTCATGTTTAATTAGAACAAAAATGATACCACTTAAAGCAAATAAAAATGAACAATCACAAACACTGATTGTTGCACTGCCATAGAATACTGGAGAACCTCTGCAGTTGCTAAGCACTGATTTTTTATCTTCTGAATCATGAGAAACTTAGGGGTTTTTCGATGAAATTCTATGGCAGCAAAAGAGACAAGCTATACTTGGGACAGTGACAATATGTAAACAATAGGAGAAGTATTTGGATATTTTAACATCTAGTAATGGCAGTATTTTAATATCTAGTAATGCCAGCACTAGATATTCTGATATCTAATGCCATCAGCACCTTGGCTGCAAATTAGCTGTGATTATACCCTAACATGTTAAATTCTTCCTGAATGAATACAAGACAGATGCAAAAGGAGAGATGAGAGTAAGGCTTTTGTGGAGAAAAGTAAATAAATTGTAGCTTATAAGCCAAAAATTTCCAGGAAGAAAGAAAAAAGAAGAAAGATCCTTAATTTAGTAGAGGGATCTAAGAATGCGATGCTGAGCAGAAAGTTCCAGTGAATCAAGAGGGTGGCATTTTTCAAGTGTTTAGAACTTATGTTAGCTATATAAAAGGTATTGCCAGCTGGTAATTCAGTCTTCACATCAGAAGTAACTTCATATATTGTCTGTGCCCAGGGACCTTAGGCAAACATTCAGATGTCACTTGAATGAAAAATTCCCCATTGGTGTAATCAAGCCTTCTTCTTGTCATATTTCTGGAAATTTCACATTTCTGCATGTAGACTTCTCCCCAAAGGGAGAGTAAAGCTTAGCCTATGTTTTTGATCTAACAGTGCAGTATAAAAACAACACTGGGGAAATAATAAACAGCCACTATTCCCATTTTATGAATTATAAATATATTTACAACCATGGGGGAAAACCTATGAGGTAATCACATATGTAGAAATGTATGAAGTTGAGAAAGTGTAGACTACAAAGACGACTAACAAGTAGAGAACCTGGAATTTAAATATATGCTTGATAGCAGCATTTATTCTTTTAACTACTGTAATGACTTTGAAGAATTAATGTATGAGGATATAATTCATTGTTGGAGATTATCTAAACATCCCGAAGACTGCACAATCCTTATAAATTTATGATAATAATATTATCTAAATATCCCAAAGACTGTACAATCCTTATAAATTTATGATAATAATGAAAATATATTAGTTTAATAATAAAGTAATAATAATAGCAGCTACTATAATTTATAGACTGTTCATAACATAAACATTTTACTAGGGGTTTTATTTTATCATGTTTGATTCTAAGAAATATCCAATATGTAATTTTATATTCCATTTCACAGATGAATTAAATGGAAATCAAAAATGAAAACTAGGCTACCCAAGATTAAGTGAGCAATGCCAGGATTTGAATATGTCTCACTTCAAATTTCATTTTTTCCCCACTATGTTTAACGCAAGTACCAAAATAGGGTAGAAATTCAATTAAACTCGTTTTGAAGAGTTTGGTTTTCAAAACGAAGTAAGAAAATCGATTGAAAATTAATCAAATGTGTTTTGTTTTGTTTTGTTTTGTTTTGTTTAGGAAGAGGCAGCAAAGTTACACTCAGAGATTAATTTTGTCTTTGCCAGCCATTTATTTAACACAAGTTCACTGTGGGAATTACAATAATTTTACAAGCCAATAGCATGCAGGGTAATATCTCTTAATAAACCAAATAAAGAAATAACATACTCTAAACAAATGACAGATTGATTATACTATTGTTTCAGGCAAGAGAAGATTAAAGGAAAAAAGTCCAAATTTAACAGAAATGTACCTTTTTATGTCGATTTGATTTCTCAAGAAAGACAGGTTAACCAAATGTGAGCTGACTTCCAGCTGCCAGCACACACACACACACACACACACACACACACAGAGTAGTCCCTTTGTTGCTAGAACATTTTTTCTGGAGAACAAAGGCACCAGTGTTGGTGAGCTGGCTAGTCTGCTTACAGGGTTATCACTCCAGGGACCTTTCCAAGGTTTAGCACCATTGCTGATGAAAGAGTCGCCTTGGCCACTCACAAGTGTCTCGTGATCTTCAAAGAGCTGTTTAAGTCAGCGAAGTGTGCTTCTCCCAGACCAAAACTCTGGGATTGTTCCCATAAACTTAGAATATTTGTAGCCTAAATGTCCCCTTACCATAGCTGCTTCTCCACATGTTTGTAATGATAAGCCCCTAGCAGTATACTTTATCAATTGAGCCACTTGAGTGCTTATCAATCAACAACAGATGTGAGATGGTGACATCCTGACATGACTTACTTCATACATAAGTCAAAAAACTTTACTTCTAAAAGCAATTTTTTCCTTTATCATAAACAAGTGGTAAAACAAGTCTTATAATAAAAAAAAAGTAGATTTGAAATCATATTAAACCATACACAACAAAGTGATATATTTTAATAATTTCATTGTTTGACTGCATATTTAAAAAAATACTTGAAAAAATGCATGATGCTGTACAAGAAAATGAGATCGTGTTCAAACACTCAGCTCCGCTACTTAGTGAGAAGCAAGTCAGTGTTTTTTTTACAGCAAACATTTACCATACAATATTTGTTTTGAAAAAGGCATATTATATTCTTACCAAGACAGACATTTTTGAGTCCTCGTGTAGATTTTTGTGTCATTTACTCTGTAAGAATGCTGTTAGGTTTATAGTTAAATCGATGTTTTTTATATCTGTATGCTTTGGTATTGTAAATAGCAGAGAAGTTTGAAAGAACAATAAATTGACATCAAGTCAGAGTTTAAGTACTTGGTGCTTAGTGGTATCTATTTTAAAAGTCTAAATCTACTTTTTGCCAGTTAATAGCTTCCCCTGAGCAGACAGAAGAAACAAAGTCTATTGGGTGTTTGTATGCATTTAAAGATTGTTTCATTCATTATACTCTGCAGGTGCTTTCCCTCAAGACACTTTCTTGTTAACAAAAACCATGATTTGGCAAGGAGATATTTTAAGTATGAGGGCCGGGAGATAACAATCCCAAAAGAGGAAGAGTAAGTTAACTATAATGTGCTCAACTCTGTAGTGAGCCAGATTTTCAAAATGTCAATTTTGATAAAATGACATCAGTCTACAGTAGCTTTCAGGAAGAGAAAGAGTAATTTTCTGGTTGCAAAATAGACTGAAATTATAACATTTAGATGCATATGTGGTAACTGTGAGATTTAGCTTTGCAGTAGTATATAAGGCATTTGTTTTTAAAGGTGTATGAAAATTCTACATTTGATCCCATTTTTTCCACTTCACCTTACTTCACTTGGTGATTATCCATCATTCTAAAAGGCATTTCTGTACCCTCCTAAAACAGAAAGAGTATTGAAATTTTGGAAGTTAGCCAACCACCATAAAATGATTGGCTGTCACCATCAACTTGAATTGTTCCTACATTATCAGAGTCCTTGGATTCCATTAATTCATCTGTAACAGTTTCATACGAGAGCCTGAAAATTCTCTGAGCTAATTAAGAAAGAGCCAAAATGTGGAAGCAGCATATGAACCTGTTGACCGCAAACAAATAGCAAGATATCTCTCCAGCAAAATGGGTATATTTTAGGACAACAAAGAATTGTATTTCAGGACATATGGTGTAGTGGTGAACTACACAAGTCCAAAGAAACAAAAGAAAGGAAGCTCTTTTATGAATTTGGGAGGAGCTACTGTAAACAAAGAGTCCATTAGCGGAAACTGAAAGTTCAAAGTACAGTGACTTTTCATTGTCTGAGCTATGGCAGTCTCCCCCCTGACTGAGTTGCTACTGTGCAAGAAGGAATCTTTTCTTCCTCTAGCTTTGGTAGAAAAGTAGCATCATCCTGTCAAAGATATGGCCTGTGTCTTTTCCTGTTGGGGTCAGTAGAGTGCATTGAGTGACAAGTGCTTGATAGTTCTCTCTTCTAGCCTCCAGACTCCATTCTAAACGAGGTTTCTGTTTATTAATTTTCACAAATCCAAATATGAAGATTCATATTAGATAGACAATTCAGGATAAAAATAACATTAGATATAATTGAAATAAGTATTCATAGCATAGGTTGTAAAAACAATGCACTCAATTTATTTTCATCTGTGTAATTCCATTTCCATTGCTCTCTCCATTTTTTTTTTTTATTTAATAAAAATTTATGTTGACCTATCCCAGATGCTTTGCTAAATTTGGGGAATGCAATTAATTCAAACATGCCTGGTCAAGGAATTGCCTATTACGATGCAAGAGAATAAAAACAATCTATAACATTCTATGCAAACATGGATATGGTGTAATATAGTGATATATAATAAGAAAAATGTTTGGTCTTTGCCCTCATTTCTGGCATAGAACTCTTAAAACACTTGAAATTTCCTAAGTGATGAAAGCCATGAAGATGTCTTTTGTTATGCGAATGAGGTGACTTCAGGATCTCACCTAAGGATGAGATCTGGTTGTTAGGGGAACCAGCCTGGTGATTAGTTGGTTGGAATTTTCTATCACCCCTCTGAGTTACAGGGAGGTAATAGGAGCTGGAAGTTGAATCAATCACCAATGACAAATGATCTAATCGATCATGTCTATATAATGATGCCTCCATAAAAAACCTAAAGGATAGGGTTCAAAGAGCTGGATTGCTGAACACATGGAGATGTGGGGAGAGCAATGTGCCTGGAGGGAGCTTGAAAGCTCTGTTCCTTTCCCCACGCTTTT